>NW_022995751.1:1841885-2276766 GCF_900245975.1 Drosophila guanche | reverse complement strand
CCAGAAAGATGGAAGCAAAAGGCAAGGGGGGAGAGTACAGTGGGAGAAGGAGGTTGACAGACAGTGGGCGGAGAGTGGCGGGCAGGGGCTGTAAGGAAGCGCCTGAGAGGAGCAACATGATGATGTGTGGTGGCTAAAAGTAACAGCCTCAAACAGATTGCAGCAAGGACAAAAAAAAAAGAACAAGCCCAGAGATATTTCTAGAGTCTTTTTGTAAAACGAAGCTCTGAATGCCCTAACAGATTGGGAATTATGGAAAAGATACTCTCTCCATAGAAATTGATTGATATCGATGGAAAACTCTTTCTGAACTTCCAAACACCTCCAACAAGTTGATGTACCTTTCCAAAAAGCAGAGCAAATCGCAAATAAAGGCGAGAAGAGAAAAAAAATCTCACACAAGATATCCAAAAGGGAAGCAATGAAGGAAAGAAACGAAAAGAAGAACAAATGGGGAAAAAAGACGTGCCACGGCAAGAAGCAGACACCAAGGGGCAGGGTGTGGTGGCACAAATGGGTGGTGCTGGTGGCGGTGGTGGTGGTGGTGGTTGTGGAATTGCCACTGCCACCTTCTGCTGCTGCCAACTGTCCCTGCTGCTGCATATTCAAGGCATTCCAAGGGGATGGATGGCTGGAAAGGCGACAGAAAAAAATTATACAAATACAAAAGGAACACTAAAAAAATAAAAATCAAACGAAACGCAACGCAAAAAAAAGGACAATGACAAAAGAAAAATAATACAAGCGATTGGGTTGAGCATGTGTGTGTGTGTGTGTGTGAGTTTGTGGCTGGTGTGGGGTTAGTCCCCTTACGAGGGTTGCAATGACGAACGTCCGATGACAATGACATTTTTTTTTTGGTGTTTTTGTTCCTTGAAACAAACCCGAAAGAAAACCTGTGCATATTGCAGCTTAAAACATATATTTATATCCAACCGCCCCCGAAAGGGAGAAAAGGAAATGGCAGAAGGAGGGCATATCCTGCCAGCTTGTCAAGCATCTCCAGGGGGGGAGCAGCAGCGTCTGAGAGAGTGAGTGGGGGGGGGAGTGGAAGAAGTCTTATGGAATAATATCCCAAATATGCGTAAATTCATTTTTCTTCTCTGCTTGATTCATTGTCCTATGCAAATGAGGCAGACTCCGAAGGCAAAATAAACAGAGCAAAGGTGGGTGTGGGTGAAAATGGATAAATGGAAAATGAAAAATGTTCCCGAGTGAAAAAAACCACAGGAACTTTTTTCGTTTTTTTTTGGGGTGCCTCTTCTTCTCGTTGCTCCCGAGAGCCAAGCCGAAAAATTCCTGCCACTTAGCGGCAGCTTCGTCATCTTCTGGGTAATTGGACATTCTGTAGCGCGCTCTCTCGCTATCTCTCTCTCTCTATCTCCGAGGGTGAATGGCAAGGGCTGCTGCTGCTGCTGCTGCTGCTCTTGTGGCATGTAAGTTGACTATTATTCTGACATGACTACACAATCAAAAACTTCAAATTTCCCTTACAGCGACTGCTGCTGGCTGTCTGCAGTTGCTGTCTCTATCGTTTGACACCCACCCACACACCCACAGCCACATAAATGCCAAACGACCTTCGCTGGCAAAGCCCCCGCACAGTGGTTGCCCCAAAAATAGATGCAAATGCCAAGTAAAGTGGCGTAAATTCCAGGTATTGGATTAATTGGTGAAGCATTCTTTGGATGCTTGAGATAATTGAAGGAATTCTAATGGAAATATTTATGATAATTAAGTGTAATATTCAATGGAAATCTGTGCTATATTTTCTATGCAAAAAGGGCACAAATATACTTTCTTTCTGTTAAGGAACTTTTCAAGTTCAAAAACTCCTTTATTAAATGGCATTTTGTTCATTTCATTAGCCCTTAAATCTGCACAAATAAGTGCCATAAAATCCTTGAACTTTCTCCCCCATATATCGCACAAGTATCTTCTGCCTGGTGTACTCCATCAAGTACCCATTCATCCCTAAAGCTTTTCTGACCACTGTGCCGTGTGGCTGTCGCTGTCGCTGTCGCGATGCCTCAACTCTAAGCCAAACATTGTGTTGACGGCTTTAGGCATGTGCGTGGTGTTCTGTGTTCTCTGTCTGTATGTGTGTGTCTGTGTGTGCTTGTGTGTGTGGGTAGTTGGGGTTGGTTTATTCTTGGGTTATGTCTTGGCTTCGCTTTGCTTTTGCTTTTACTTGGGTGTGCCAGAGGGCTGTAATAACAATGAGAACGACGCCAACGCCATCTCTCAGTCGCCGACGTTGACAATACGAGCAGAACGAAGAAAGGAGAAACCCACTGCCCACCCACAGAGCCACCCACAAGTCGCGTCAGTCTGTCCCTTAACTTCTCCCACTTTTGCTCCCTCTTTTGCTCCCACTCCCTTTTCATTGTTCCCCACTCTTTGCTTTCTCTTCCTTTTACTCCCATCTTCATATTGCTGGCAATTTTCTATAATCCTTTTTGCCTTTTGCAAACATTTCCACAAGTTGTTCTTGTTTTTCCCTGAGTTTTCATTGTTGTTGCCGCTGCCTGTTCCCGAGGAAAGTTTATGAAAAGTGACTGCGTTAGCAGAAAATATTATGCTGCCAACGGCAATGACTCCACAGTAAAAACCCTCCCAAATTGCTGGCCACCCAGATCCACCCACACTCTGGGAAAACTGAGGAGCAATTCCCCACTTTTGCTACAGCCATAAACTCTTTTTTTATTTTATTATATTTTTAAACCTTTTTTCCGGGGGGGGGGGGGGGGGTTTTGTGGCAGGTTCAAGTTTTTGTTGCTTCGCAAAAGTTTTTGCTTGGCCCAAAAAGTTGGCAAAATGTTTAAATTCAACCAAAACGCACACACGCACACGGCATACACAGATACAAATAACATACAGACACGGAGTCAGACACAATATTGTGTTGGCCTAGCCATGGCATACAGTGCGTATGCGTGATATACTACATGACTCTTGCCGCTCCTGCGGGGAGGTAGCCCCGTCTTGTTCCCAACACTCCTTCTCCTCCTTCCCCGTGCTGCTCTGCTCTGCTCTCCTCTCGAAAAGGCAACCCGAAAAACTTCCACAGCTTAAATCAAACTTTTCGACCATCCTCTGGCCTCTGATGCACAGAAAATGTAGAGAAATGGGCTAACAGAGGAGTGTAGGGGGGGTTAGGGGTGGCTTGTGTCGTCCCAAAGTCCTTTTAGATCTGCACTTCAACTTTTGGGTCAACGTCTGTTTGTCTATTTGTTTGTTTGTTGCTATCTCTGGTCGTCCGTCTGTCTCTCGGTCTGTCGGTTGTTTGGGGTTTCTCTTACCAATCATCCTGTATCCTCTCTTTCTGCACCCCCCCCTCCGCGCCCTCTTTGTGCATCCCTTCTCGACATTCATTTTGGGCTACCCCTTGCACCTCCCGCCTTGTGGCACTCAATGTCTGCTCGATTTGTTTGTACATTTCCCATTTCCCATTTCCCATCTCCCTTCACCCACCAGAGCAACTCTTCGACTGACCATTGTCCTGCTCTATCTCTTTCACTCACTCATCTAGTCTCTCTTTCGCTCTCTCACGTTTCGACCTTTTTGGGAAATTTTTGCCTTGACTGCTGTCTCCTCTATGCCCCATACCACAACCCAAAAAAAAACACACAGAACGATGTTGCCTTGGCCCCACATTCTGCTGCTCCCTCTGCTGCTGCTGCCTTTCTCTATTAACTTTTCGTTTTAGCTACTTTTTCTTTGTCCTTTCGTGTCCGTCTCTCTATCTGTCTGTCTGTCTGTCCTACCAGTGTCCGTCCGTCTGTCTGCCCGTCCGACTGTGACCTGCAGAGAGAGAGAGCGAGACTGATGACCAAAAGGTTCTGCAGGGAAAGGAGAAATGGGTGTGGGGCTGGTGGTGTCTCATCGTTGGAGTGTCGCCACAGCTGAAGGGGGGGCGAAAAATGATTTGTGGATGGTTAACAAGAGGTTGAAAACTATTTAGGGGTTGAAATGTTGTCGCCCTAAGCAGCTCCAGGGATCAGCGTTGACCCGTGGGGAATCTCAAGGAACGAAGGAAAACAATGGCAATGGGGATTTACTCAGATGTCAGATGGCTCTTATTGCAATTATTTTTGCTAATTTTGCGTTGACAATTCTCACAGGTACTCCGATTACAGATGGGATACATAATCGTGATGTGATTCGCGTATCAATTTCTAATGGTATTTCATTCTGTTTCTGTTCCGATTCTGATGGCTTTTTTCTTTAAAATTCTTCACAAATTGTATACTCTGTAAATTCTGTCACAAATTCTGGCCAGTATTTCTGCCTTTCGCATATCCATTTGTTATCGTATTATCCTAACCATCCTACTCCTGCGTTCAAATCTTAATCAAGCTTTTTCTACCATTATCCCTTCCCCCACAGCTATTCCCCCAATTATTCTTTGGCAACTGCTACTCGAAATTCCTATACCCAATCACCCTCCACAATTCCATAGAGAATTCTTCTGGAATTCCTCTGACAATTCTTTGCCAAATTCCCATATTCATTTTCCAACTGTGGCTCATCGTTGCTCTCTTTGACAATCATAATCTATCATGTACAATTTATGCCCCCACAGAAACAGACATCATATTATTATCATCATCTTATGAGGCATATCCCCCCAGACACCAGACACCAGCCACTATCATCCACCCTCTCCCTACCCCAGCCAACACTCGATTACATTCCAGATTCGTTTTGGGCAGATGACAAAATGTGGCACCAGAGTTCGGACACAGACAGCAGTCGCAGTTCGGATTGAGGCCTTATCCAGAGCGTCGTCACTTGGAGCCACAAATACAGCCATTCTGGCAGCAAACCAGCCATGGCCTCCATCCACCCACACACCCACACACCCACACACCCACACACCACCACCTGATGCCTGTCTCTGGCGGCTGCTTTGGAGGGGGGAAAGCCATAGGAAAAACCATAGCAATGCCATAGTCCACGCTCTTTGCAGTCCACACCCGTACGCTGCTGTCCAATGTCCTCCGCACTCCACTCTGTCTCCTCTCTATCCATTATCCTTAGTCCGAAAAAGGACATGCTATAATTTCCAACAACAACAAAAGCAGCGGCAGAACATAACAAAACAGAAAAAAATAAAACAAAACCAACAAAAGTAACCAAAAAGCAGCAGAGGGAAGCAGCAGCAGCAGCAGCAGCAGCAGCAGAAAAAAAGCAACAATCCCGAAAGCAACTAAAAACAACAACTACAAACAACTTAGGCCATGGCCAGGACATGGAAGGACATGGTGGGACATGGCTCTGGCTCTGGCTCCGGCTGCCCCCGCCCCGTGCGACCAGAAAAGCTCGCCCATAGTTGTCCTTTGCCGCCAGGCTGTCAGTCCTCGAAAGACCCCATGTCCCGTGTCCTCGTGCTGCCAATCCTGCAGTTATCCTTGTGTGTTGGTATGTACACTTCGCTCCGCTCCGCTCCGCTCCTCTGGTATGCCATCACGCAAAATGCTCTCATTCCCCGCACCCTCCCAATTGTACTGCCGCCTGCTGCTGGTTCTCTGGGTTCTGCTGCCTCGTCTCTTAATGGGTGGCTTGACAGGGTTTAAGCTCTTTTACGGGGCAGATTGTGTTTCTGCAGCAGCAGCAGTGGCAGCAACAGCTAGAGGAACGTGGAGATGGCAATAGGAAAATCAGGAGCAAAGAAAACTGGAAAAAGGTTGCATTTGATGGCATAATAGGTGGAGAGGTTAGAGCGAGAACTAAGTGAAGTTAGAGATGGGTTTTGGGGTTGTTGGTTGTGATTCTTTTATTAGGCAAACACTCAAAGGAAACCTCAACTCTACTTAAGAATGTACTAGCTCTATCGTGTCACGATATTCGTTCAGGATATGGGCGAAACAGCTCTCTAAGAGTAGGATTCTGTTATCGTTTTTGCAGCACAATATTCCTGCTCGAATAAAGAGACAAACTCCTTCAGGATCCCCAAAGCTTAAGCTATAAACAATAAATATAAAGATCCTCTTTCTCCTCTTCCTTTGGTGTCACGCCGATTCCCTCTGTCATCTCTAATTTAGCAAAGAAAAGCAAAAAAAGACGACGCCTGGCGGAAAATAAGCTGGCAAAAACTTGATTCTACTTTGGCGCACAAACTTTCTTAGCTTCGTCTTCGACTTTAGTTAGTTGTTGCCTCTGCATACTCACATCCGCCCCACTGCCACTGCCGTTCCTATTATCCTTCTCCGTTTCGGCCTCTGCTTCATGCCCCCTGTTGCTGCTTGCTGCTGGCGCTTGCTGCCTGTTTGTTGCTTTTGTAAATTGGTAAAAGTTTGAGTTTAATTCAATTCGGAACGGAACGGAACGGTAGCTGTAGCTCCAGCTGTGTAGCTGTGTAGCTGTGTCGCTGTGAGTGGGAGCTTCCTAAAGGATAACCAAAATGTTGTAGCCCGAAGGGGCAACAGTTCTGAAGAGGATGTGTCTGTAGGAGTATCTATATACAAATGTGTGATTGTGTGTGTGTGTGTGCGTGTGTTTGTGTGGGTGTAAAGAATATCACGCTCAAATTGCGGTACAGTGACTGCAGAACGGGACACGGAGGAGCCACAGCGGGTGGCAGCAAAAGTTTTCCAAAGTAGGGGGCTAGTTTCGGGCTGGCACGGGGCACGGGGCACGGACCGACGTTGGCTTGTTGCTCGGAACATGCAACTCTTGGCACGTAGTCGCCTCCTCTAAATGTGGCATGTTTATAGGGTGGGGAGGGGAGGGTTGTGTTTCTGTCGGGAGGCAATACGAAAAACAAATGGAAAACACTTTTGGGACAAAAGTTCAACTAGAACTTCCCCCAACCCCCTGGAATGTACTGCATTTTATAGATTTTGGTGGCCATGCCAGCATTACACCCACACCACCCACTTTTTGCACTCCTTTTCCGAGCATTTTATTAGCAATTCCACACCCCCCTCTAAGGGAAGGAGCGGCTTCCTTCCAGGCGCACTCCCTTTGTTGGTTTTGTTGTCGCTGTGCATTAAGTGTTGCCAACTTTATTTAATGGCATAACAGTTGACTGGCAGTCATTGGCCCCACCATTCCACGCTCCATACTCCACTCCACACACCACTAAATGCTACACGCCACTCTGCCACACAATGCACTACACAACACAGCACTGGAGGAGCACAGGAGAGAGGCAGAAGAATGGAGCAATGGAAGGGTATTCAGAGTATGTAAAATATGTAAAGTTGCACTCTTCAGTTTCAGTTTAATGTGAAATTTGTTGGTCAAAGATCTTATTTTATTCATGATTTATTTGCACCTTTGGTTGAATGTTTTTGTGGTGGTAATTACACTCTACTAAGTAGTTTCTGTTATCAAATTCCTCATTTAACAGCCAAAACAAAGACTAATCGGTTTGAGCTGCAGTTCCGTTGATAAACTTGAAAACGAAAGAGAAATTGTATCAGAGCAAACAGTGTTGCTAATCGAATAAAAATGTAAATTCCTCTTCCCATTGGAGTCCTGTGGTTCATTGGTTCATTGCTTTGTGGCTTGCTGACTTTTTCCATGTGGTTGTTCTTTCTGTATTTTCCTTCTGCTGTTGCTGTTTTTGGTGGTGTCATGGTGTGTGCTGTTGGGGAATTTCTTGTTGGTGGCAGGGCAGCGTAAATTGTCTATTAGTCAGTGGAGCAACGAGAGAGAAATTGCTGCACATTTTTATTATGTTTTTCTTTTGTTTTGTTTTGTCTTTTTTCGTTTTTGCTTCTGCCGTCTACTAAGGGATGAAATTTAATTAAGATACTTTGACGTCTCGCAGATACACAAACAGAAGGCAAACACCAACACACAGCCACACATACAAGATACACCCACACACACATACACAGAAAAACAGTCACTCTTAGGGATAATTCAATTTGTGTGTGTGTGTGTGTATGCATGGGTATGTGTTTGTGTGGGTGTGGAAAATCATCAATATACAAAGACAGCAACGTAGAAGAAACGTTGACAATGTCACGGGAGCCCCCCCCCCACATTTCCCAGCATCTTTGTCATTAAAGGGCAGTGGTCGGGGCTGGGTGGTTTCACTCACTTTCGTTTTGTCATTTCGATAATTTTCGCCTAGTTGGTTGTCTTTGGATTTCGCTTCAATTTGGGGGATAAATTGCGTAGGATGGGGTGTGTGGGGGTTGCGTTTAATGGGCACAGAAATTAATAGAATTTCGGGGTGGATTTTGGCATGGACATGGGCAACAATTGAATGTCCTATGATTAGTGGCAAGCGAAGATGATTTCGATTGATTTAATTTAGATCTTAGATCGGTAAATCATAAGGTATAAGAGCGAAGAGGTTACGAAGAACGAATAAGTAATATTCAAAATATGAAGCAAAAATACAAATAATTGATAGCAAAAAACGATGAATTTCAATTATTCAACAGAACCACTAAGTCCAAGTCCACCTCTGTTCTGTTGTGTACCCAAGAGCCACTGTAAAGCTCAGTTAATAATCGAAATGCTTTGATCTGTCTACCAATTTGTTCCATGGGTCAGCCTCCTGTCAAATGCCTCCAGCTCCTCCTTTTTCCCCATTGAACTTGATGGCTTTGCAACTGCTGGAAAGCAGTGGTGCGGCAGTGGAAGCTGCTGAGGTGGTTCAATGGGGGGTTTCGGGAGGGAAAAGTTACTCGCATGACGCAATCTGGCAATTATCTGTGATGCCTCCCAATCCTAACCAAAAGTTTGCTTCTACTTCTTCTCTTCTCTTCCCTCTTCCCTCTCCTTTTTCCTTTTCTCTCTCTCTCTCTCTCTCTCTCTGCCGCAAAAACTTTTCCATCTGCCCATCTTCGAATCATCTTCTACGGGGGGCGTCTTTCGTTTGTTCTATTGGAAATTTAATTGGGTTTACATCATTTTCGTGCATTTGCCGCCAGATGGGCAACACCACCCAATAAGGGGGCTGGCCATAACAACAGTTGGTCAAAAACAACTTTCACTTTGGAGTTCATGGGGGCAGGGGCCGCGAGTCAATTAGAGGCATGGCATTAACAAGTCAAATATTGTGACTACTGACTGCAAGAACAATAAGAGCATCGGTAGTCGATTAATTAAACTTGTGCCCCCGCATGCGACAGACACACCCCAGGGCACTCCTATTATCCTTCTACCCCTCTGCACAGACAAGACACAAAGAAGAGGCGGAAGCCTTGGAATAACAAAATGTATAAATGTTGTCCATGAAAGAGCAGCACCACCCAATAAAATATTAATGGTTACAATTATGTGCTACGTGGCAGGGATAATCAAGTTCGCAAGGCAAGTCCCGCATCCTAACGCAATTACAAAGCAATCAAAAAAGAGGCAGAAAGCAGTACAAAACGTACGGATTTCTATATGTATAAATGCCCGACGCAGTTGAACTAATTCAATGAACAGCAAAACCCAACAGCAGACCCAACAGCAATATCAACAACAACAGCAAAATCCCCCTCCGCAACCCGACTGAGCGAATGTGTTCGCTTGCAACCCAAACAAGTGGGGTGGTGTTGGATCGGTGTTCAGATCGGACTCGGACTCTCGCTTCAGACATGGTGTGAGAGAGCGGGCATGGGTGGTGGATGTGGGTGGGTAATGGAAGCAGTGCTGTGGCAGGAGTGCCACAAGGACTGCGAGAGGTCGTCAAGTTGAAACATGGCCGGCCTCCTGTTGTGCGCTGAATAATTCCGTAATGTATCTAACCTCGAAAACCTAATCAAGTCCAGTTAAGCAAATGTGTGCACAAGGAGACTGGCAGTAGGAGAGTAGAGTGGACGGGTGTGCAATTACCAACAAAACACACACACACTTTGCAAAAGAGTGAGGGAGAGAGAAAGAAGCGGTGCGCTCAATCAAGTCCGAACGTGGCTCGCACAGAACGTCACACACGAACGCAACACGCTGCCAATGGAACAGGCGAACAGAAGAAAGCAGAGTGGAGCATTGTGGTCCGTGCGAACTCAGACCGACCAAGCGGGGGCAATCGAACGAGACGACCGAACACGAACACTAAACGAACCCGAACTTGGAGACCAAACACAAACGTTCGATGCCTGCTCTAATGCTCATTGTGTGTGTGTTGTGTGTGTGTTGTGTGTGTGTTGTGTGTGTGTTTTGTGTGTGGTGTTGGTGCTATCTTTGTCATACACACACTCCATCCCAGTTGCATTTAGCTGTGGAAATTATTCTTATACCCCCGCCACACCCACTACCACACCTCGCTCACCCATCCACACAACTCAGCGGAAAATTCACTTTTCGCCATCGCTGCGCACTTGTGCCGAAAGTCAGTCGGGCACGTCCGCCCTCCGACATGTCCGCCTGCCAGAGAGCGAGTGTGAAAGAGAGAGAATTGAGTGAGGGGAGAGAACCACTCACTCACTCATTTGTTCGCTCATTCGATTTTACCGTTTAGTGCGCCCTTTTGCGCCTTATCAACGTTTCATTTAATTTGCCCCCAAAACCTTTTTTTTCACGCTCTTTTTTTTTGGGTGAAATGAAGCGAGGGACAAGAGGGAGGAGGGAAGGGTCCTGGTTTCATTCCTGGATTCCGATTCGTAATTCCGATTTTGTGGAGTTGCGGTTGATTAGGTGTTATCGTTATGATTAGTGGTCGCTCCAGTGGCAGGCTCCGCCCGTCAATTCGGGAAGTTGCGGTTTGCCAGAGTGTCGTTCAAACTGGAGGCGGGGAGCAGCGGGTAGCACAGAATGTGGGTGGCAGTGCGGAAATGCGCTAATGCGGAAGATTAGTTTATAGTAATTGCAAGGATAACATCTCTACAAGCGGACAGATCTTCAAGAGGGGGGGGAGAATGAAAGATTTTTGATAAGGGTAAAAGAGATTCATCGAATATGTGCATAATAAACGAAAAACGAACATACAAACTATGATTTCGGATAAAGATCGTTCAGGAAAAGTATCCCAAAATATTGAGAATAATATTTGGAAAGAGTGTCGTAAGGATTAGCATCAGAAAAGGCTCTGCTCATTTCGATAGCTTAATTTCGGTAGCTTAAACAATTCTGTCTTTTAATTTCTAGCTAATTCTCAATAGCCATAGACAATTGTTACACAGCAAATAAGTTAAACATCAGCTGTAACTATTTTTATTCGAAATAAACGTCATTCCCCCAAGTAATCCAATGCGAACCCTAATTTATTTCCAACTCAAAGTTGGTTACTGCAACTTGATTTAACAATTTTGCACATATTGCCCCCTGCCATGGCCTCAGTGAACATTTCCCGCATTTTCATGCTCCTTTCCTGCTGATGTTTCACCCTTCCGCACATTGCTCATACGCCGCATGGCGCTCAGGGAGTAGAATGTGAAGCGGGACAAAACGCAAGAGAATGGAAAGAAAGTAGGGGGGCTGGCTTCCGAGGAGGATAAGAGCTGGGGCAGTGTCCCACAGTGGCGCGGATTTATTAATATTTTTTCAGCGTTGCTGCAGCGCCCCATACTCTGCCTGCCTTCCCTTTTCCTGCTCTTTTTGCTGCTCCTGCTATTTTTTTTGCACCGTTTTTTCTGTTGCATACATTTTGTAATTTCTTTGTGAAACTCTTCCCCATTCTCTTAGCTCCTCTTTGCTCCTGTATCCTCCTCCTTCTGCTGCTCCTCCTCCTTCTGTTGGGTATCCTCCTCAACGCTTTTATTCATTCATTTATTTGCGCTTTTCCACATTCCTTTTTTCTGTCGCTTCTCTGTCTCTCTTTCTCCAGCCCCCATTTGTCCTTTCTTTCTCGTTCTTCCAATTTTTTCCTTCTTTAGGAACTTTTATGCGCTTCGCTTTCCTTTCACGACTTTTCTTATGTTTTTTCTTTTTAATAATACTCTTACTGAAGGATTTTCGATCGCAAGTTTCAGTAGTCCAGTGTATTGGGCATTAGGATACCCTGTAGTGGAACTCCATAGATTGTCTAACTCTAAGTGAATGTCATTTGAATACGAAACGTACAAAAGTCTACAACAATTGTGAGATCCTATTGGAAATTCAAAACTTATGAGCAATTCCTTCTCATTTCTTCTTCCGGGAAAGGGTATCGTGCTCTCACTTGCCTGGCAATGTTTTTCCAGCTTTCTGCTACGTTTTTCCTCTGTTCAATTTCTGTTTTTCCTTTTGCATTTTGTGCTGGGAACAAAGTTGCCGCTTTATTGTTTCGATTTAAGTTACTTTGTATGCTGTCAACGTTGGGTAAGATGGTTATATAGCCAGTCGAGGAGGGACAGAGGGTTGCAGCAGAAGCAGGAGTTGGGGTTGTTGGGACGTGGCATGGCCTGAAAGGTTCTCGGTTCTCGGTTCTCCGTGTTTTGGCTTGGGGTTCCTGTAGGGTGGTTGATTCCTTCGCTCGGACCCACAACAAATGCCCGCATTGAAATCGCCTGGGACCCGCTTTTGGGTTTCATTGTTGCCTGTTTTTATTTCATTGGAGAGAAAAGTGACGGCAGAAGAGCAGGGGTGAGTGAGGAGTGGTGAGGGGTGAGGCGGAGTGGGTTGTTTGGGGCTTGTACTTTGATTTGTTGGGGTAGCCTGTCGGTCTGTCGGTTCGGGGTGTCGGGGTGTCGGTCGCCTCGACTTTTATGCTCGTTTAATGGCTGCGAATTTACTCGCTTTATGCGTCTTCGATAAGCATTTATTAGCGCCATGAGCATGGAGCAGGAGGTTGTGGTGGGGATACGCTGGTGTAGAGAGTGGGTGATGGGGTGTACTGTAGTGTCTGCAGCATGGGTAATGGCTAACGGTATTGGCCTCACTTTTTACTGGCGGCCGATGGGGCGTATGATTTATTTTTATGTTATTCATTTATTTTTGGACCCTTTATACCCCTGACAGTGGGTTTTAGCGGGAAAAGAGTGCTTCGGGGAAAGCAAAATCTTTCTTTTTGTTGCAAATTAAAGTTTCCCGTTTGCAGGATTAACAAAATCCTGCTAAACATATGCACCCGACACTTTCTCTGCAAGGAATATCTCTAAAGTGCAGCGAGGGCAAATCTTTTAAGTTTTCTATGGCCACATCATCTCTCCGTTCATCTGTAGTCTCTCTGTGGCTATATCTACTCCGCCTCCTACTTCTTCTCCTCCCACTTTAAATTGGTTTCCTATACGCATTCCGTTTTTCAGTTTTCTCATCTCTTGACTGCTGCCGCCTCATCCTTGTCAGTGCCTCCACTGCCACTGCCGCCGCATCCTCGTATCCAAAGCCATCAACAGGAGCCACCCATTCCTCCTCTTCCCCTGCACCCCACGCCTTGGGTATATTGCAATTTTTGCTGCTGTTGCCCATAAAACTTTTCCACAATTTTTACTCCCATTTTTTTGTTGTGCTTCTTCCTTGCAATGCTGCTGCTGCTGCTGGTGCTGCTGCTGGTGCCACGCCTCCTTTTACGCTTTCTGCTGCCTTCATTCTCGTCGTGCGGTTGGGTGGCGCTGTTGGGGCACTGGTCGGAAGAGATGTAGTAGCATCAGCACAGTGGCAACAACAAGGACAACATTTACTTGTCTGCTTAACTGCAAAGACAAACCGTACCCCCCGCCACACCCTGCAACAGCCAACCCAGCTGGCAGTATCAGGATTTTCCTGCTATCTCCTCCACCCCACTCGCCTCCTCTTTCGTGCCATCCTCTTCTCCTCAACAAGCTGCTTTGCCTGTCATCTAAAATTCATTTTTATACTTGTATTTTCCTTCAATTTTTTTTCCTTTTTTTTCTACTCTCTCTGTTTTTACATTTTGCTTTCGTTTTTGCCATTTTCTTTTCTTGAGCCATTTTTATTATTATTTTTGTCATAAGCTCTTTCTCTGTCTTTCTCTCTTACACACTCGCTCTCCATCCATCTATCTCTGTCTCTTTCTGTTCGTGTGTGAGTGGCGGCTTCTTTATATATTTTTCATTGTGCCACACTGGCGCACATCCTGCCAGCAGTGCTGCCCCACTACACTCCACTCCGCTCCAACCCACTCCGCTCCACTCCTCTCCTTGCCTCTCCTGCCCTTCGTTTCTCCACAGAGACTCACAGAAGTCAAATACGTTTTAATATCTTTTCTCTCTTGACATTTTCACTACAGTTATGTTGCCATTTTTCCCAACTCCTCTGCATGTGTGTGGGTCTGCCATGTGTGTGTGTGTGTGTGCCAGCGTGTGTGTGTGGGTGGGTGAGTGTTTTTCTTCTCTTTCAATTTTTTGTTGTTGGCATATCATCCATGGCTCCATCGGATGGCGCTGCGCGCAGCTTTTTCCCAGTTTCCACAGCTTTCACATCGTCGAAAGCCGCGCCACCCACCGCCAGTTGCTTGCCAGGTTCCTCCTCCACCCACCGCTTCTTTCCCTTGTTCTCCATCTTTTGAGTGTTCTTCTTGCTCCTCCATAGTGGATGTGTTTGTGTAAAAGTATGTCGCCAGCAACGAGTGTATCCTCTCCTGTGTGTCTGTGTGTTTGTGGCTGTATTTTCATGGAAAACGCATCATCCTTCGCCTCTGCCAGGACTATAATGTCTGTCGTTCCATGTAAGAGTATGCGTGATTGTACGTCTGTGTGTGTTTGTGTGTGGGCGCAGCTTAATGCCTTTGCCATCATTTCTACCTCCCACACACCCACCCACACCCACACCCACACCCACACCCACAATAGTAGTCCTTCGTCCTTCGCCTGATGTTGCAGGCTGCTGTCATTGTAGGAGCCACCAACATGCTCGCCTTTTTTCTCTTTCTGTCTTTCTTTCTCTCCTTTCTCTGCCACCAAAATCCAATCCTCTGTTTCTCCCTGCTGCCCCTTCTCCCCCACAGTCACCCACTCGATGCAAGCGTAACATTTTGCGCCACAATTTTCCTTCTTTTTTCCCGTTTGTGTGTGTTTTTTGCTCAGTTGTCTTTTGCTTTTGCAGAAGTCGTTCGCTGTCAATACTCTAACCGAACAGAGCATCCTCCTTGGTGAGTCCGAAAACGCTGAAGGCTGAACACATTTTTTTGCTTTCTTGATTTTCGGTTCATTAATTTTAAAATTTTATGAAATTCCTTCACTACTTTTCCAAGTAGCTTTGCAGAGCATTCCGTTTTCGTTCTACAATCTTCAGTTGCCAACGACCTACCGTTTCGGTGTCCTTCTGTTTCCTTTCCTACCACATCTGCATCAACGGCCCCCGCTCCCTACTCCACCACCACTATTGCCATTCCATCTGTGTCTCTGTTGGCCTGTCCCTGGTCCCCGTGTGGCAGGCATGCCATTTTTTTCGCTTCCTTGTTTGGCTGCTGACTTGAGCTTTTAAAAATATTTTTGTTGAATTCTCCACTCACCAAACACACGGAGCACATTATCCACATGGAGGGATATACACAGCTTTATACATAAATAAATACATACATACATACATATGTATGTACATACATGTGTATAATTTGTATATCTGTAAGCGCTGAATGGTCAATCCACAGTCATTCTCCCACGCCCTTCCGCCCAGTCTGTTAGCATGTGTAAACATCAGTACAACATTTCCGCTTGTCTAGCAATCTCGCAATCTCCCAATTCTGACTGCCCAATCCTCCAGTCTGATTCCTGGTCCCCTCTCAACATGCGAAGTACATTCCGAATTACAATCCCCAATTACCATCACCTGAATGCATAATTAAATACAAACGGTTTTCCTTTTAATCTGCGGATGAAAAGCAAAACACGAGGACACGGATGACACGCCCACTGCCGTCACACAGCCACAGCAGCTGCCCCACCCCCCTACCTTGGAAAATCCATCCTCCTTCCCCTCCTCCACCTATTCCTCCGTTCCGTTCCGCACCGCACCGCACACACAGCAAGAACAACCGCAAATAAATAATTAAAAAGGAAAATTCCACAAAATGCAAAAAGGTCAGCGCATACAATTTTGTGAAAATCGAATATTAAATTACCAACAACAAAAAAAAGCAAGCGAAAAGCGAAAAGCGAACGAGCAGTCGGCTCGACTTAACCCAACTTAACTACTTGACAGCAAATTTTGTAAAATGTAATTAACCAGCGACCAAAAGGGAGCGCAGGAGCGAGGAAGCAGGCGGAAGAGAGCAGCAAAAGGAAGAGAGAAATGAAAGCTCCAAAACAACAGGAGAATGCTGCTGGGAGGCGGAAGGCTGTTATAAAAGCCCTATGAAATGGGGGAAAATCAACAGAGCTCGTTGACATAATTTTCAAGCATCCCACAGTGTGAGAGGAGGAAGACAGAGAGAATCAGAATCAGCAAGAGTGTGAGAGAGGAAGCCAGAAAATGAGCGGAAATGTGTGTGCGAAAGAGAGGGACAGGCTCTGTGTGTGTGTGTGTGTGTTTGTGGGAATATTGTGGGGCACTGTGTGTGCTGTGTGGCATTTGCTGTGCGCCCAGTGCAAAGTGCTGGACTAGGAGATACCCGACACGCATTAAGTTTCTCTCAAATGTCAAGAGAAATGCCATGAAATTGTATTGTATTAGGATATCAGAGCCATAAAGAATAAACATAAAATATGAATAGAAATGGTGTAACAGCGGGACCTTAACTTATACAACTAATTGGGGGCTATAAAAGTGTTGAAATTTCACAGGAAAAATATGTTTATAATACCTCTAACCATTATCGGTATAGTTCCATACCTTCAACAAGTATTTAATCAATATGTAAGCTGTAAGCTTCTACTCCTCAGCTGGAAAAACCCCTCTAGAAGCGTTCCAAACCTGCCTTCAAACGCTGCAAAAGACACACATCAGCAATCTAAACCCATCTGAAACAATCTAAAATACCAACACATCAACACTAACTAGGTACCATACAAACCCCTATATAACATCTCAAATGCTCGGAAAACACTCACCCGAAAGTTACTCTATCCAATCCACCCCGAACACACCCTCGTATCATCACTAAATAGTGGGTGGTTGGGTGGGAATACAGCAAAAGTCTGGCATGGCATTCGGTATTTCGGTTTTCTGTTTGGAAACCATTTGTTGAACCTTTTATTCGTCTTTTTTTTGTGTCCTGTTTGTTCGGCCACAAAATTTGCGCCTCATTTTCACAGCCACACCAACACAGCAGCAGCAGCAGAGTAAGCAGAGAGTTAGACAGAGAGAGCGAGAGAGGGAGAGAAATTCTCGTTCACTCCACTCTCTCTTTGCGCACACGTGGCCTGTCAGGAAACATGCTAAGCAGCGGCTTCCACATGCTGAAAGTCATTTTGATGGGCCAACAAATTCATCCACTCCACACAGCCAGAACAGACACCCACCCATCCTGCTGATGTAGTCCATTGCCCATGCCACCCACTATGCCCACCCTGACCACCCATTCTGCTGCCACTATATTGCCTAGCCACCCAAAAGGGACCCCTGGGGGCCTTCAACCCTCCAGGCCACACACTTCGGCCCACCTCAATTCAATTTAACTTTCAACTTTAGCTCTCGTTTTTCTCTCTTTTCGCTCTTTTACTCTCTTTCTCTTTTCCTACCCCCCGTTTTGGTTCAAGGCAAATGTTGAGCACATTTCCACATTACAGATTTTCCAAGCACTTTTCGCTTGCTGCTATTTCTGGGCGCCCAGTCAACTCCCGCGTTTGTCGAACGCAACCAACGAGCGAACGAACGAACCAACGAACGAACGAACGAACGAACGAAAGGCGAGCGAGTGCGACAACGAACGAGTGGGACAGACAGACGACGAGCGGGAGAGACGGACAGCGAGTGAGTGAGTCAGTGCGACAGTCAGTAGGAGGTGTCCTGGGGTTGGGTTTCGCTTTAGTTGAATTGCGTTTGTAAGGAGTTTCTGGGGGTCTGTGGACCTGGCCTCCTACTCTCGCTACTGATTGTTACTGTTGTTGGCAAACGACTGCGCTTTTATCGTTTATTTGTGTCTGAGTCCTAGGGGTTGGAGGTTGGGGCTCGTTTCGCTTGAGAAAGGGGTTGAAAGTAGGGTTTGGAGCAGCAGTCACGGGCAGCAGAGGAGCAGTAAGAGAGCGAGTCGGAGTGGGAGCTAGTGGGAGCAGGGACTGTTGCCTGTCAGAGGTTGGAGTGTGGGATCCATGTGCTTGAAAGCCAAGTGCCCAGGCACCTCGAAACAAAGAGGGACCTCCACAAGAAAATCGTTTAGCGGATGAAGGGACTTAAAGGGTGAAAGACTTGCGTCCCTAAGGGCGTAAAATTAATACCAGAAGACCACCAGACGAGTGTTCTAACACACCAGCCAACAAACCAACCAACCAACCAACAAAAATCAAACCCAATTCGCAATTGCAATCACAATTCCAAACATATTCCAGTGGTTCATCATTTTGAGGGCATTTGAGGGATGGGATGAACTGAATTCTCTCTCCCCTCCACTCCACTCCACTCCACTCATTCCAATAGGCAAATAAAATATTGTCTGGGGTTTTATTTAACGGACAGCAGCATTTCATTCCTAAATTCAATTGCCACATCCGTTCGGGATGCCGCCTCGCCTCGCCTTACCACTCGTCCTGCGACTTGTCACGGGTGGTTGAAGATGCGGATGCTGCCCTCCGAAATCACTTTAGCGGGTGTTTTTGCTGCGGAGAAGCAGAGCCCAGCTCTGTTCCTTGAGGGTGGATGTTGTCATGGTCACTCGATTGCTGCAATTAATATTAAAAATGAAATCATTTCGGTGGATGCTTTTGCCATCAGATGGCTGGCCTGTGGAATGGTGTGATATCTGCTTGTGGCATGGGTCATGGGTCGAGTCTGATGCTGTGGCTGTGGCAGTGGCAGCGGTGTGTTAATGCATATTTCAGACACGTGCTCTGCTACGCTTCTTTGATTTAATGCAAAAGAAGAAAGAGAAGAAAGAGCTAGAGACCCCGAGCTGAGTGGCAAACAGATGGGGGCAGGGGTGGCACGGAAGCGTTGCCACGAGCCAGAAGCCGGAGAGGCAATGATGAGCAGCTTAAAATATTTGTAAGAACCTTATTTTTTGTATGTTTTATGTTTTTATCGGTTTTAAAGATTATTTGTTTGACTGTCGAATGGCGAATGTTGGGAATATCCTTTGGCCTGGTCCTTTGTTTGCCTGGGCGTGATATTTTAATTACGAACCCAAGGCACGATGTCTGTGTATGCAAATTTCACCCGTGTGTGTGGGGTTTATTGAGTGCTCGATGGCTTTGATGCTTGACTTATGTCAAGCCACCCACTCTCACACTCTCGCCCAACCCTAAAGGATTCGGGATGCAGGGTTCGAGCTTCTTCGGGTGGTTGTTAAGATGCCAGAGGGCTCCTTGCTTTTGAGCACAAAGGGGCTAAGCATTCGAACTATTAATGGGAATTATAAACGTTTGTTTTGCAGGGTGTGGGGAAATGGAAATTCAAAACCCAAAGAAGTTTCCTCAAACAACTTACCAAACAAAATCCAAGGCATTTCCTCAAAAGTGTGTGCGCATTTCCTTATAAATTTCATACAAAAGTCCTCATAAACTGCAAAGAAAAAGAAGCAGAAAATGAGTTGAAAAGTGAAAAGTTTATCAAGATATTTCGTCTGTGGAAAAGGGTGAAGAGTGGAACTTAATTAATATTGGTGCAAATTTGTTCGTAGTTTATTTGTGAAGATATTTATGACGGCGTCTCGGGGGTCGTGGCTGTCTCAGAAAACACCACGAAATTTATTATTTACGGGCTGGTGTTTTATAATCCTTTGGGGCTGTTTGTAGAGTAGAAATAATGCCTCCTTTGGGGTTGCTTTTCCCCAGAATTAATTTCACTCATTTCCTCATTTCATTAAGAGCGAAATCTGACAGGTTAAAGTCCCCTAAGAAACAACACTCCAAGGATGAGTGCTAACTGTTGTAATAATGATTTGATATTTATACGATTTAAGATACGATTTAAAAAGAGCACCAAAAGAGATATTAATTAAAGTATTGGCAGGTGTTTTCCTTAGCTGAATTCCTTTCTTTTCCTTTTTCTGAAAGTTTGCAAGTCCCAAAGCAGGTTTCTGAGTAACTTTCGTTCTGTCATAGCTTGCTTCATGGTTTCCCTTCCATAACTCCCCTAATGCCCAATGTTTCATCTTCTTTAAAGGAATTTCCGGCCATTTCCTCAACTATTTCTTGAACTTTCCCCACGAGAACATCTTTCCATTCATGTTGCTTAGGATTCCTCGTTGGACATATGTTCTTTCATCCTCCTTTCATACTATTTTCCCATGACATATGCTCTTTTGGCCCCTGGACTCCCCCCCCCCCCCCCCCCCCCCCCCCACACATATCCTTTCATCCTCCCCACCATTTCCTCCGCTTCGCCCTGCGGCTGCTGTGTTGTGGGCACTTTATGCGCTTTTTATGACCCCGCAGCAGCATCCATAAAAAAATGCTTCGCTCTCTCACATAGTTATGCTATTTATTTTTTGTTGTTCTTGCTGATATGTATACGTATTTATTTATGCTTTCTCCCCCCTCCCACTCGCTGCTTCCATAGTGTATATATTTTTTTATATTTATTGATTTTGTATTAAAAATGTAAGTGCGAGCGCGGGCTTTTAGTTTCTGGGTTTCGAGTGTAAAGTTTTTTTATGTGATTGAAATAAAGCGATGCACGCACACACACACACACACACACACACACATTCAATAAATATAAACATAAAACATAAATAAATAACGATGCCCCAAACGTTAAACAGAACTAAAGGTTTCCTGGTGCCTCCCCCACAACACCCAACAGAATCCCCCCCTGTGAAGTAGAGTGGAACAATCGAATGGGTGAGGGCGTAAAAAAGGTTAAATCAAATAATTTTAGTGCAAAT
This sequence comes from Drosophila guanche, assembly GCF_900245975.1. Classification (NCBI taxonomy): domain Eukaryota; kingdom Metazoa; phylum Arthropoda; class Insecta; order Diptera; family Drosophilidae; genus Drosophila; species Drosophila guanche. The sequence goes on along the minus strand of NW_022995751.1, from coordinate 2,256,011 downwards.
ATAAAGAGAAGAGCATTTTTTAAGTGATGCAGTGACCCTCGGTCTCTGAAAGGGTTACAGAGGTGTGTGTATTGATCCCCACGAGTGTCCATCCGCCCGTGTGTCCATTAAAATGGCAAAGCCTCACGTATGTCTCGGGCTTGTATGGTATAGACTGAGGGTCCGTCTTAAACATCACACACATCCCTTAAAAATATTAAGATTATATGGCAAAAACCTTTCTGTTCGAAGCACACGTGTCATTAAAATTTGGACAGGTCTGCTGTTAAAACCCCACAATGATTGATCTCTTAGAAGAGGGACCTTTTTTATGGTTTTATCAAATTTCCCATAGTGCATACAAGTAAAAGGCAGCATCCATGGAACAGTTATAAGAAGAAAAGTCTGTATAGGTCTAAGAATCTACGCCCTAAGAACTTGAGATCTCTTCCAAAAAACTCTCTATCTGGGCACAACAGCCTTGGATTTCAGTAATTTCCATCATCACCAATTGAAGACTCACTAAAAGGGTATCCTTTAGTCGAAAGAACTATATTAAAAGCATCCCTCTTGTTCGAGTTATTTGTTCTGTTGATGTGGAGAGTGGAGAGTGGAACAAATACATTGCCCAAAGGGTGAAACTCAGAAATATATACAAACAGGCGACGATTGCGACTCGATTATTTACAATTTGATTTTATTTTTATAGCCATTGACAAACAGACAGGAAAACCCAATGGATGCAAGGGAAGTGTGTGTGTCTGTATTGTGTGTGTGTGTGTGTGTGTGCGCTGTTTGGCTGAAAGGCATTTCCCGGGCAGTGAAAAAAATCAATCAAAATCGATTTAAAAGCACAACTTCCGTTGCGGATTTACAAATGTCCATGCGTGTGTGTGTGTGTCCTGCCCATGTGTGTATTTGTGGGTAAATGTGTGTGGTGGGGTGTGTGTGGGTGTCTGAATTGTGAAAATGTTACCAATTTATTTGTTTTTATGCTCTCGTGTGTGTGCTTTATTGCCTCTGCTTTTGTTGTCTCTCTGTCATTGTCGCTTTGTTGCCCTCATCCGACAGCATTCTCCCCAACGGCCAGGACCGCATCCATTTCACACACTGGCAGAGCCAACTCCATAAGCATTTCCTCTTCGCAAAACCCATTTTCCTGTGCTTGCGGAGGCGTTTTCCACCTCCAAACGTTGCTCCTCCTGCTCCCCAGAGGGAAATCACTTTGCATGCGTTTTCCTTTCGATGTCTCCTGCTTTCACACACATATTTGGTCAATTTTCAATAACGGAATTGAAATGCAAACACACACACACACACACACACACACAGATACGAGACACATATACACAGTTATTGAGAGGGACACTCACACATAATCAAGCATTGAAACGCATTTACAATTGGGTTTTTATATGTTTGGGCCAAAGGATTTGCTTGGAGAGCATAGACACTCCCCACAGGGGGGTAATGAAAGGGTTGCAGGGGTCGAGGAAAGGGAAAATGGGATTACCAGAGCATGGAAAGGAGTGCTCCCAGAGGAGTGTGAAGGGTAGAGTAGAACGACTGCAGGAGGAAGAGGCGTGCGAGCAGCGGAACAATAAAAAACACTGAAAATGGCATAAATACGTAATTCAGGAAATTTGAATATTTCATAAGGACATGACCCACATACAAAATAAAAACTAACACACACAAATTATTACAATTTTCTGTTCTTTCCTTCGTTAGTTCTCTCAAAGGAAATTTTCCTTTTATTGCTTGATAATTTCCAATGTAATTGAGTGGTGGAGCCGAAAGAGAGAAGGATAGTCTGAGCAAGAGAGCTAGAGAAGCAGAGAGCGAAGGAAAGAGCGAGATGCATTGCGTTGGCATTTTTGTGGAATTTTTTGAGTAATTATTCAAAGAATTTGATGACCTACGAGACATGCTTTGACCTGTCAGAATATCGTTCGAATATTATTTTTAAATGATTTAAGCAATTAAATAAATGCAAGTGAAGAAATTTGTATAGAAATATGACAAAATGAAGGAGTTGCAGTTGCAGTTTCAAGTGCTGGAATTAAAATACATTTGTTTCAAAGATTTTTTCACAGCTCAAGGGCTAATTTATTAATAGTTCCAAATAATAGTCCTTGAATTCGAAATTTGCCTTCGTTTCCTTCCATATCCTTCCTTCAGTTTCCAAATCTCCCTTTAAAGTGACAACAAACCTATACTATTCATCATTCTGGCACATAATGCAAACCCCTGGCAATAGATCACAATCAAAAGACACTCAATTACAGCCCCATACTTCACCCCAAGAGAAGGCAGAGTCTCGGCTAAATTGCTGACTGACATTTGGGCGGCAGCACCTGACTGAGTGGCCCCTTCCGAATAGTCAAATAGCTCGAATACGAATACGAACCACTCGTTTCATTCACACATATCGCTTGCAGCTGATTGGCATTGACAGACGTAGTTCGCGAGTGTCCGAATGTCTGCTGTCCTCCCCTACCCCGTGGTCGTACACTTTCTGTACCTCTCCCTGTGGCTCCTGCCTTGTCGCTGGGCCACTGCAATTTCGTATCTTGATAAATTACTTATGACTTGCCGCAGACATTGATGAGGCAATGCGCGAAGAGCAGGCATGCCGTCTGAGTGGGAGGACGGTGGAACGGGGGCGGCAGGTGACGAGACACGCAGCAGAAAATCACAAAATGCGCACCTGAAAACATTTAGCGATAACAAAAGGCATGACAACAACGACCAATCAGCGATGAAAGGGTATCGAAACGATGGATACCCTTCAGTGGGTTTGTTTCTGAGGAAATATGGGATTTAGTCGGTAGATTTGCAGCAGCTCGTGGCGGATTTATACTTATAATCCTAGAGAGAATGAGACACCTTAGCAGAGAAAGAGGAGCACGAAAGAGTGAGAGAATAAAACAAAATAAATGACTAATAAATATTTATTTGTTTGCCTCAGAACTGCTCGTACTCCCCCCTTGCCGCTGCCCCTCCTCACCCCTTCTTATCTTATTCTTTTCAAACTTTATTTCTCTCTCTTGTTTGTTTGTTTTTTTTTTCTGGCGATTTGTGTTTTCTGTTTCTGTCACACTGTTTGGGCGTCTGTGCCTGTGTTTTGGCAGCCAACAAAGGCGACAACCAAATCATGGCACGGGGGTGGGTGTGTGGGGCAGGAGACGACTCCAAATCGATGAGACGCTGGTCGCCGCCGCCTGCTGCTGCTGCTGTTGCCAGAATGGAGGAGAAGGAATGGAGATGGAGACGTCGCCAACGGCGTCGGTGGGACAGTTAATGGCGACAACGTCGGCGCACGTCTGGCAGCAGCACAACCAGTGGGCAATGGACGATTGGCGATGAGGAGGATGACGACGACGACGACGACGACTACGATGACGGTGACGGTGTCGTCGACCAGACAAACCCCGCCAGAAGGCAGACAGCGGTACGAAATGACAGCGGGACAGACGCCAAAAGCCCCAGAACGACACAGAACGAAGTGGTGGGGAGGATGCCTGAATCAAAAGGGGGGGGGAGGAGGTTTATCATCCTACTATTTACTAGGAAAATATGGAAGCTTTAGAAAAAAGACCCTAAAACCCCAGAGAGTGGTCTGTCATATTTGATTCCTGAAAAAGATGAGTTTAAAGCTGAGAGACTTGTATGAGAAAGGGTCTCCATTGATCCGAGAGGTATTTGTCTAGTTCCGGCTTGGCTTGAATAAAAGTTTTGATTCGAAAACGGATAGAGATCGAATCTGAGTTTATGAAACCAAAGGTATTTTTAGAGGCCATCAAGCGGCTCGCACCGCATGAAACATGTTCGTTCTTGGTCTGCGGATCTGTGTGACAAACAGGCCCCAACAGTGCGCAGATAAATGCAGCGAACATGCCTAAGGAGAAATATCGAATCTGAGTTTAAGAGAAGCTTCATAATCGAATGACAAGCGCCAACCAAAGGTATTATCAGGGGCCATAAAGCGGCTCGCGGCGCATGCAACATGTTCGTTCTTGGTCTGCGGATCTGTGTGACAAACAGGCCCCAACAGTGTGCAGATTAATGCAGCGAACATGCCTTAGGAGAAATATCGAATCTGAGTTTAAGAGAACCTTCATAATCGAATGACAAGCGCCAACCAAAGGTATTATCAGGGGCCATCAAGCGGCTCGCAGCGCATGCAACATGTTCGTTCTTGGCCTGCGGATCTGTGTGACAAACAGGCCAAACAAACAGGACAAACATGTTCTTTGGAGATCGCTCAAGGCCAAATCGGTTCGCTGTAAATTGCAGTTTAATGCAGCGAAGATGCCTAAGGAGAAATATCGAAAAGTCAGCTATAGAACCCATTGATTGAAATCAACCACACAAATCAGATACAACTACAGCTATTTGAGTTGACAAATGAAGCGGTTTAAGCAGTTCTTAATAAACAATTTTGCAAGCCATACTTCCGTGGGGTGCTTAAACTGTTTGCATTTGCCTCATTGATTGTGTTTTTTCTCATCTCGTGTCTGCTGTTGATGCACACGCACGCTCCCAACAGTAAACACTCTTGAATTGAGTCTGCGACTCAGTCAACAGGGTAGACACTCAAGTGGGGAACGCTAGTCCCCCCCAGGGAGACAGCAAGGTTGGGTTGACTCTGCCGTAAATCCACCCGAAAATAAAGCTGACGGATGCGCGACATTCCCTCGGTATGTGCAGCGCACCCTCTAGTATAATTCACGTATCTTTCTGATTCCCTTCATGTTGTTCTTGGATAAACACGCAATTTTCCACTTTTTGGCCGCCGTCTGTGTGCCTGTCAGCCTGCCAGCCTGCCAGCCTGCCAGCCTACCAGCCAGCCTGCACGTGCTGAATTGGTGGACTAACAATAAAAACAATCAGTCAATAAGTAAAATTAAAATAATAACAAATTTTCGTGAAAGAAGCACCAGACAAATATAATCAACGAAGCAGCAGAATTTCCAGCAGGCAAGAGGGGTAAGGGGCCAAAAAATCTGTACATTTTTCCATTTAAGTCGTAAAAATAATTTCATTTCAAATTTTTTGTTTAGGCCAAAACGAGGAAGAGCGGGTGGATCTGTGTTTAGAGATTCTCTAGAGATTCTCTGCGTAAGAATATTAAGTAATGGCTGTTCAGGGGAATGTTTTGCCTTCTGTTTGTTTATAAAACCAGCAACAAGTTGATTTTTGATTTCTTGTGGGGCTATTGGAAATCGAATCGAATCGAATCGAATCTAATAAATATTTTTAATGATTGTTTTTATAATTCCCCCGAAGGCGAAATAAGAATTGCGCAATGAAAATATTCACTTGCCGCTGGCCCCCGTCAAAAATAAAATCAATACATAAATAGAGTAAGGAAAATGAAGGGCTAAATCGGGTGGGTGGGCAAAATCAAACATATGAAGGAGGAAGGTATATCATATCTGCCACTCCCACTCCCACACTCACACCCCTATCCCCCTCCCCTCTCCGCTTTTCACTGCTATTCTCTTTATGCAACAAATTGGTTTTCGCCTTTGGAATTGCTCATTTTTCTTTCTTTTTTTACTTTTTGGTTACAGCAACTTTTTCCCTTTTTTTTGTGTTCCAAAGGAAAAAACTCAAGAAAGAAAGTCCCAGATATATCCTTTTCTTGTGGCACTCTCTCATTGTCGCCGTGCGCCCCTCGTTTCATGCCACACCCGCAACGACAACGGCAAGAAGAAAAAAAAAACAGAAATCAAGGAGGGAGAAAAAATTGTTTTGGCCCCAAACGCGAGGCGAAGGCCTAATCAAGTAACCCGAACACGTTCTTTGTTAGATTTATATGGAAAATATATATTTTTATACATGCAACCCAAGGACCCAACCCTCCGCCCCACACCCCTCGCTCGACACACTCTCAGCCCAGAGAGCTCCTGCTGCGAGGGTGTAAAGCTTTCTACCAAGGATAGGACACTGTGGGATGGGTGTGGTATGTGGCAGTGGCTAGACTTTGCCACGTAGTCAAAAGTGATATTTTACATATTTTCCACCGACAGTTTTTCCTTTTTTTCTCCTTCTTCGTTTTGCTGCTCCTTTTTTTGCTTGAATTTTATTACTTAACGGTTAAGTGTGCTTCTTAGCGGGTAGGGGGTGATAAAAGGGAGTGGGGGTAGAGCAGGGGATTTTTCCTTCTTTTACTTGGAAGTTTTTTCTCTGTTTTTCTCTTCGTTTTAAAATTGAAAAGTTGTAAAAGGATTTCACTCGGGTTGCCTCCCTTTGTTCGCTTGCAAAATTAAACACTTTCTTTCTATTTTTTTTTTGGGATAAAATGATCAAACAGAAAACTTTTATTTTAACAAGTAATTGAGGGGGTGAGGGGATGTGTCGCTGAGATGGAAATGAGATGAGGTACAATGAGGGATATGGGTTCAATGGGTGCGGGGCGCTGTGGATGCTATCACAATTACCAGCTGCCGCCGCCGCCACCACCCGAGGACCAACCACCAGCTGGAGCCCATCCTGCAGACTGACCACCGCCCTGTGCCCAACCGCCAGCACCACCAGCTCCACCATCCGACTCGGATATGATTTTGATGATCTTGACAGCAGAGGCAGAATCACCGCCACCTCCTCCGGAGGACCAACCACCGCTGGAGGCACCACCCGAGGACCATCCTCCGCTGGAACCACCGCCGGCAGACCAGCCGCCACCGCCATGGCCTCCCGAAGATCCCTGCTGTGAGATGATCTTGATGATTTTGACTTCCTGAGCGCCGCCGCCTCCATAGCCGCCGCCGCCGCCGTATCCTCCGCCGCCTCCTGACTGCCAGCCGCCGCCGCCTCCACCAGACTGCCAGCCGCCACCGCCGCCTCCTGAGGGTGCACTCTCGTGGATCACTTTGATGACCTTCACAGGAGCAGCTGCACCATGATCATGTCCACCGCCGCCGCCGCCGCCATAGCTGTAGCCACCGCCGCCGCCACCTCCATGGGATCCATGGGAGTCGCCTCCACCGTAGCCACCGCCTCCTCCTGCGCCACCAATGAAGCCTGCATGTGCCACGGCGCCAAGGGCGAGTAAGCAGACAAAGATTTTCATGTTGATGATGTTGACCTGTTGGAGATGAGCCAAGGCGTTGAACTGATGCCTTAACCAGATCGGAGCTTTGCTTTTATAGAGCATTTCAATCTCCCCCTAAAACGCAGACGCAGCTCGGCCTTGGACGGCAGCACGAACGGTGGCCGGAAGACCCACAAACGAAAACGCAAAAGCGCAGCAGTGGAGGTGGCTCCAGGCCACCACAAGACAGAGACCAAAGAGCCAGAGACAGATACAGAGGCTCGAGTGGTAGCGAAAGTAAACGGCGCCGCGTCGGTGGGATGATGTCAAGACGTCGCCGCCTATAACTTATTTTCATGCGAAATGGCGCTTACATCAGAGGATTTAAACTTCGGGATTGAAATAGTTTTAATTGTTGAAACAAAAACTCAGATTTTGTGTTGTTTTTTGGTAGAAAAATGTATAAGAAAGTTGGTCCAATAGTCCAATAGATTTCGGATTTCAAGAAAAGGCACAATGGGAAATTCTAATTCAAATAAAGTTCCGATTGCTTTAATTCTTGGATATCTAGTAGATAATATCATTAAATAAATGATTCTTCGTTCTTCCAGCTAAGAAAAACAAAAATAAACAATAATAAAATATATTATAATACGAATTTTTGCGACTTCAAAGTATTTTAAGCACTTTCTTAGCACAATTTTCTCCCCAAATAGCAACTTCCATTTCGGCTTTAAATTTATATCCCAAAAGTTAGGGCATTCCTTCTTCGCCTTCATCGAACATTTGTTATAGTTTCTCGTGATTTTGTTAGTGATTATGTAATCAAACATCGGGGCAACAGCAAACAGCAAACAAATGAGCAAACAACAAGAAATGCCATGGCGCTTCGGGCGCACACTCAAATGAGGGTTTTCTGGCTGATCATCCACTCGCACCACTCGCACTCCACTCGATTCGGTAACCCACACTCTCTTCTCTCTCTCTCTCTCTCCGCTCGACCACCGTGTCAAACCGATCCCGTGATTAATGGATGCGGAGCATTACGGAGCCGGACCCCAGAGCCAGAGGCCCAAAGACTGTCCCTGACATCGTTTCTATGTTTTGAGTTCGATACCAGTATTTTTTTTTTACGTCGTGCAGCTACTGTCACTGGCTGTTACGCAGCAGAGGCCAGTCCTTAAGTTCGAGTGTATCCTCATACTGCAGTTCATTCATTCATCATTCAATCATCCATCATCTCGTGGGGGGAAAAGTTCTCTCAATGAGCCGTCAAGTTCTCATTAAGACGATAGCCGTAGAGCGAGCCGCAGAGTCGCGTATGCAAATTTCCAATCAATTAATCAATTTGTTCTGGCCAATAAATATGACTAAATATGGCCAAAACGATCTTCGAGCCTGCAAAATAATGATAAATGGTTTTGCTTTTGACTGATTTTTGGTTTTATTTTGACATTTTTTTGTTCATTTTCTTTTCGTGCAAAAATTAATTCAATTAAACAAAATATTTCCCTCGAAAATGAACGTGGGAATATTTTTGTGTGCTGGGCTTTTTTTTCAGCCACACGCATGACAAAATATTTCATGCCACACACATGCCCCACTTGCCCCCCTCTAAATGGGCAATTGCATGCAACTTGGTGCCGCTGCTGCTGCTGCCAAAAACAGTTTTTCCATGTGGGAAAGAGAAGGTTGTTTGGCCTTAAATACATACAAACATATGTATATTTTTGGGTTTTTATTTTAGGTAATAACTTAATTAATGGATGGAGCCAGCTGGCTGGCTGGCAGAAGGAGAAAGGTTTAAAAGCGTAAAAGATGAATGCATTAATAGCTCTATTAGCGGCAAAATGTTGTTGATTAAAGATTAAGTGTATATGTGTAGAAAGTTCAGCGAATTAGAAGCAGAATTACACGCAATTTGAAGGGTCAAAAGCGAGTTCTCAAATTAAGAAGAGAAGGTTCAAAGAAAGATTGACTGAAGGAAAACAAAACCAAGATTCTAAAGCAAATTTGAGTAGGTTATCTATGGAGATTCCTTCATTGGATGTACGAAAATTGATAGAAATCTAATAAGTATTGAGTTACTGAGGAAAGAGTTAACAACTGTTGCCTTTCCAAACCGAAATAAACTTGATTTCTTATAGAACTTCTAACCGTGCACAAGTTTTTCCTAGCACACAGTTTTCTTTTCTTGCTCCCCCAACCAGGAAACACTCTTCGCCCGCCAGGAAGTTTATTAGTTTCGACATTTGTTCGAGCTATGAAAAGGTGTAAGGGTTTAAGCCTGACATTTGCTGCAACAAATATATACAATATATATGAGTGGAAAAGCGAAAAATAAAGTTTCAATTCCTGCTGCAAGAGCTGTCAAAATGCTGCAGTGGCTGCGCTGCTGCAACTGCAACTGTGGCAACTGCTGGGCTCGGCAACCTGCTGACTGTTTGACTGTTGACTGCTGCTGCTGCCCGTCGTTTTTTTCCCATGTGAATGCTTAACCGATTGCAAAGTGTATGCTCCCCTCCACTTGCCACCTGCCACCTGCCACCACCAACACCACTCTCTTTGGGGCAGGCACACATAACTGGAGTCAAGTTTTTGGGCTGCTGCTGCTGCTGCTGCTGCTGCTGCTGTTGCCACTTGGTTGATATTTTTGTCTACAAAAACAATTTCGACAGTTGCGCATTTTTCACACTGCCTCATTTGCAGCGATTTTCAATGCGATATGTTGCTGTTTGCTGCCTGCCACCGATTGTTGCCGGTTGCTTGCTGCTCACATAACCATAACTCCGCTTGCCACCTTTTCTGTGATTTCCTTGCCTTCAGGATCGTGACACAGCAGCGGCATAGCGCTCTCTGCTCCATGTGGATGTTGCAAGCATTTCTGCAGCAGCAGAGATTAGCTGCAGCAGTGCTTCGGCCCTAAATGAAATCAGCCATAAAGTGAGGCCTTAAAAACCTTTGCTAATATGTCATGAACCAATCGGTGCAACACAACAGCAGAGTGTGGCACCACAGTCCATGGTGGTGGTGGCTCCCCACTCTAGTGGGGTCAGCGCATTGGGAGCATTGGGCAATTGGCATTTTGTTTGAGACACGGTTATGCCGCTTACTGATGCCGCCCGCCTGCCTGTTGCTTGCTGCCTGCTGCCTGCTGCTGCTCTCTGTCTGGCAGGCGGCGGTAACCAGTTTACCGTTAGCACACACATGTGTCCCAACGGCCGAAACGGCTGCGACGGTACAGTGGTGACCCATTAATGCAATCAGCGAGTGACTCCGACAGTGGAGCAGCAGCCGGAGCAGCATGGAACACATGTAAGTCAAGTGGCAAACTGTGGGGCGGCGGCGACTTGGACTCCCTACCCCTGGGACACCCATTGCCATCGTGGACTCCCCCCCCGCCGCCACCCCGCACACCTTGCCCAACTGTATCTAAAGTTTCAGTCACGGGTTGCGGCTCATTACGCAGTTTTGCCTTTGATTTGCATACAAAATTGAATGGAACTTTATGACCAGAAATCGAGTTGTTGCCCACAAATCGACAGTTGGTCTCTTGGGTGTGTGTGTGTGTGTGTGTGTGTGTGTGCTCCCCTTTGGGGGCACCGCTTTTGGATTTGTGTGACATGTGCAATGGAGAATTATTTGCTTATTGTTCAACAAACATTTGTGGGGCTGTGTGCCTGTATGACTGTGTCTTTTGAATAACTTGTAAACTGTCAAAAGGAACATTCATACCATTAACCCATTAACCCATTGAAGGCGCTCTTTGAGCTGTGCGCGCCATGGGAATTGATTGAGTAACAACTCGTAGATGCAGTTAAGGATTTAACATGGGTGTGGGGTGTACTATAGGAGTGTGGTTCTTGGTCAAAGATGTTCTTAGAGAGGTTGTTTAAAAGGTGTTTTCATTTGAGTGTGAAGGAAGGACCGATTTCGACTAATTAAAGGAGTTTCCTAAGATGATTAGCGCTGCTTTATTGGCTGACAATCTATCATAGTTTGCCCTTCAAACAAACAAACAAAGTTTACCACTTTTCCAACCCATTTAACATGACATTCAATTACGCTTGAGGGCGCCCAATGGGTTAACACTGTGCAGCTCATACTGCCTGCTAGTTAGTGTCTGTCATAATTCCATATTCAGGCGGCATGGCGGCATGGCGGAATGGCGGCATTCCTGCACTGCATTCGATTGTCGAATGTCGATTGTCGAGCCAATCGCTGGGAGACACGCGGCGTATGCGCAATTTCAAACTCATTGCATTCTCAGTTTTGTTGCAGTTGCTTTTTCTCTCTACTTTACTGGCCATGTCACATTCGCTTTTCGTCTCAATTGCAATTGAAAGACAAATTGCGACCCCTTTGACAGCTTGGAATTTGACTTTTTGATTGACAACAGCAGCAGCAGCAGCGCCAGAGCCAGAGATCTGTGATCCGTTAGCCGCAGTTTGTAGTTGCAGCCAAAATGTTGCAGCCAATGGAATCGATTTCGCAAATCGTAAAAACCAAACAAAAACCGCTTTAAAGTTCAGTTTATTAAACGTCGACCTCGAAAACAAATTCAATTATGCAGAAAAGTAGGGGAGGCGATGGAGCAGATTAGCGGAGAGAGGAGCAGCAGGGGAGGAGTGGCGGTGCAGTGGTGCGCTGGCGGAGCATTGAGAAACACCAAAAACAAAAACCGCTATAGCACCTACGCCACCGCCGATAACTCCGAAATCGACTCCAAAAGCAATTTGCCAAAAAAATACAACAGCAAAAAAAACGGTAAAGGCACACAGAAAATAGCGACAAATATCAGAGTGTGACGAGTAGCCCCCCTTGGGGTCTCCACCACTCCTCCAAATAAACAAAACACCAAAACACATCAATGCCAAAGAGACAAAGCGAATGAGCGACAGGCACAAGGAAAACAAAAACAAAAACAGAAACAGCAAAAAACAGGGCACAAGTCGTCGGTCGTCGTCGTCTCTTGAGAGAAATCCAGGTGAAAATCAATTGCAGAAAGAGAAAGAGGGGAAGGGAACTGGTGGGGTGTGGTGTGGGGTAGGCATATGCATTTCTTTCAGTTTACGTTTTCTTTCTTTCGAGCTAACTCGTCAACTTCTCTACTATAATGCCTGCCCCACTCCTGATCAGCAATAGAGACAGCGTGACAGGGAGGGACACACAGAGAAACAGAGAGACTGGGGCCAGAGATGGAGTCTCCGAGTCGCTGAGCAGAGTGAGAGACAAAGCCAGCAGCTGACGTTACAGGTTTTCAAATCTGGCACATTAATTTCAAAGACAAATGAAACGAAAATAATACAAGATGAAAGCTTAGAATCGAACGATCAGCGACGAAGTGGGAATGCTCTCAAAAATGAGTATTTGTATGTGAATGTGACAGCAAATTGTGGAACGAATTAAAGATCAGAAGTAATGTAGAATCTTAAATCCACATCACTGCACATCACTGAAAATCCTCTATTGGCAATTTATTTTGATAGTCCTTAAGCCAAGCATTAATTTCATTCAGAAAACCGATTGCCTTCAGTACTTTTTGTACCTTAAATCAGAGTTTGCTTATATTTCCAATATTTCCTTATGGATATGTACATCCCATCTCTGTACATATATCCCTCTACCAATGATCACCCTTCTGTCCAAACGCATGGAACCATCGCATGCTAGATCATAGAGTAGCGCCACAAAGCAACGATAACGGGGCACGGAGGCTCACCTCGATGTGGATCTGGTGGATGGTGGACCACCTTGTGCGACCTTCTTTTCAGATGCCGACGCGACGTCAAAGCATAACAAAACAAAACAAAAACCAAAAAGCGGCAACAATTACCCCAACAACAACAACAGCAAAAGCAGTAAAAGCAGCAAAAGACCAAGAGATAATAATGGCCAATAGTTTTACGAGTCAGAGCAGCAGCAGCAGCAGCAGCAGTGTTAGAGCCAGAAACAAATAGAAATACTCGATACTCGAATTTCAAAAGCTCACTCGCTGTGAGACGATCGCCAATGGGCAAGTTTTCAGCCGTTTTGCTATGCTTTGCTTTTGAGCCTCAGACATTTGAAAGTTTTTGCTGTGTGTGCGAAAAGTCGGTCTTTAAATGGCTGGAAGAGAGGAGGTGCAGAGGGGAAGAGGGGGGGGGGAGCTAGAGGAGCTTAAAGATACAGCGGCCTTTCCTTTTTGTTATTTCTGTGTCACTTGCTGCGAAAGTCACTTGCAAAAAACCAAAAAACCAAAACAAAATGTAAGTTGAAAGTTGAACCAAGAGGCGAGCACAGCAATCGAGCAATCGTTGGCAGATTTTCACACCACATCTTCAAGTGAGAAGAAAGCGGAGAGAGGGGTCCATGTACCTACAAACTGTGAGAGGAACTAGTGGGATATCATTAGCCATCCATGGCTATCCATGGGCATCCCCATGAGGTCTCTTCGAAACATTTTAGTAGGGCACATGGGAATCGCAATTTGTTTTTATTGCGTGTTTTGGCAATTGACCGCAATTAGACATCCGATAAAGAAGTGAATGGAACTATGAATGGAACTATGAGCTACAGATACATAGAAGAAAGGGAGACTACAAGGAAGAAATGTAGGAGGACAAATTTAGGATGATTCCAGAAAGGCAGATTAAAATTTGCACATATATTGCATATAAATAAAAATAAACCATAAAGAAAATGGAATTTGGTAGACTAATTTCCCAGATCATGTCAATTCTTTTTTATAAATTATGAGAGCTAAGTTTTATTAAGCTGATGGACAAAGCGATGCTTAAGTACAGGCAGAATAAATAGATTCCGAAGATAGGAAAAGATCGTTTAATGGCTAAACATACAGGTACATAAAAAGAGATGGATGGACGTGCCGCAGAGTGCAAAAGATATCCCCAAGTTTATTGCATCTGCTTCCTCTTTTTGTTCTTTCGCCAAACTGCAAACTCAATCATCCCCATCATTCCACGATCATTCTGTGCGCTCTCTCTCTCGCTGCCTGCACATTTCCATCATCTTCTTCAACTTCTATGTACTCCTCCCCCCGTCTGCTTCTTGGCGACGCGGCACAGATAATTTGCCATCGGCAGCGCCAAATGTAATCCGCCATATAACCGTCTAACGGTAACCCAAAGCCAAACATAAATATGCGCAAACGAACACAACAAAAAAGCAGCTTCTACAATTTTTGTGCGACTCTAACGAGGGGGGGGGGGGGACCAGCAGCGAGAGCGGGCAGCAGTGCGGTGTGTGTGGGGAAGTGAAGGTACGCTCGGTACAGAGTCAAGCAAACAAACAACTTCATGGGCGACGTGCAAAAATTCAATTGCTACAACATTCACGTTGTTTTGTTTGTTTGTTGTTGTTGCTTGAAGTTCATGTGGTTGTGTTGTTGTTGTCAGCAGCAAATCAGTGTGCAAAATGCTCCCAGCTTCATCAACTTGCATGCACCATTCACCCTTCTCTTCCATCTCCTCTCGCTTTAGTTTCCACTTCTTTCAAAGATCTTCATGATCTACCTTTCCATCTCCCTCCCTGCCCCTCGCCACTTTCCCGCACTCTCTTTCTCCAGCCAGCCATCCATCCATCCGTCTCTTTCTTTAAGCCTCAAAGCTTTATGCATTTGTCAGGCCACACTTCGGCCTGCGCCCCTCGCCTCCTGTTGACTCTCGTCTCTTCATCATCAACTAAAAAATAAAATATAAAAAAATGTGCCTGTGTGTGTGTGATTGTGCGCAAAAAAAATGTCAGTCAGTCACAACGGCAGCTGCACAGAGCTGCTCCACCACCTCGCTGTGCCTCCCTCCCATAACCCCACTGAGGCCTTAGCCCACCTCTTCCATGAGCAGCAGTGAGCAGGCAGCGCTTTCTTCCGTCACATTTGTCTGTTTTCCATGCCCCAAGACTAAGACCAAGACTAAGACTAAGACTCGACTCTCGACCATCGCTGGCTTTCTGACAAGAGTTGAAATGTATCTTTCACCAAAAGCCAAAGCATTGTCCACCAGCGTCGAGAGAGAGAGAGAGAGAGAGAGAGATGACAGCGTGAGAGTTATGCGAATCACGGAAAGGTAATTTTATCTTTGGAAGAGATTTCGGGGCTATATCAACTAAGATAACCCACCAAACACCAAACATCGAGCAATTGGAGTATCTCTAAAAGTGTAGAATTCGATAGTTATCTACCAAAACCAACGATAAATCGATTAACAGATAGATCCGTAGATAGTTTACCCTCTGCTTATCTTTAATCTCTGGCTGCATATCTCTATTATTGCCTGTGGTTATGGAAACATCGATCGTCTTACATCTTTTAGCCTTCTTTTGGGCCATCTCTGGCGTTTCATCTCTCTGTTTGTGCACTAATATGATAATAGCCGTCGCATACGGGTTACATGTGTTCAGACATCTACTGAGAAAGCCAAGAGTCTCTCTATCTCGTTCCCAATGTCTCGTTCTGAATGCCAGAGCAGCAACCGGCCACCGAGGCCACACTTTAACCCAGGCTCATGGAAACCCACAACGCCCCATGCTTGTCCCCACCCCGCCGTTGCACTTTTCTCTATCTCTGCTATCCCCTCTGCATGTCTCGCTCTCTTTCCTCTCCATTGCTCCTTGTTCTCACTGTGATGGAAAACCATTTTCTCCTCAACTCCAATCGACGCTCCACTTTTTTGTGTGTATTTTTTGCTGGCTTGATGTTTGGTTGTTTTTGTTGTTGTAGTTTGTGTAGCTAACATTTTTTATGCTCCAACTCCAACTAAACAATCAACTTTTCAAACTGTTTTTTTCTTTCTTTCTTTCTCTCTCTGCAACCCCTCACCACCGCACCCCTCTGTGGCATACCCCCCTCTCCGCACTGACGCTCTCTGACTCTATAGCTTTTCCTATTTGTTGGCTGCACTTTTTGACGGCTTTTATTGTTTGCCAATTTCTGGCCCCCGAGACCAGCGAAGCATTCCATTCCATTCCGTACTGCCACAACGCACACTCCTGGTCGTCGCCTGTCCCGCCTCCGGCAACCCCTCCCTGCGGCACACATCACCGACGCTGCCGCCGCTGCTGCTGCTGCTGCTGCTGCTGCTCACTCGCCCAATTCAAGCGCCTAACTGGTTGCAGCAGGGGCATGGGTATCCCCTGCCCCACCAGATGGGTTGCGCGCATCCATTGTAAATCCGCTAGGCGGTTGAGGAAGCGTTTTGTTCGGCTTGTTTGCCGATCGAAGAAGGTTCGCTGACAGGCGGGAAAACAGGGAACAGATGAATAGAGCGAGAGGAGAGAAGTGTGGAGCAAAGAGAGACCTTGTTTTTGCTGCACTTTTCTCCCCTCCACCACTGTCTCTCTTCTCGATTTATTTGACTTATTCTCGCCCAAAGATCTCTGCAGATCTCTTGGCAAAGAGGTTTTCCTTCTCGCTTGCAAATCGAATTGGCTTTTCCCCGTGTTGCTGTGGCTTCGGCTTCGATTTAGATGGTGGCATGTCCCGAGCATTTGTTGACGTAAATTGGCATTAACCTTTGGTATGACCTGCCTCCTTCCATTCTGCAAGGGAAAGGCCCAGCATGTTGTTATCCCAGTGAATGGGTTCTGCTCTTAATATATCAATCAATCGAAAGACTTTACTTACAAGCATTTTATTTCTTTTCTTTTCAGCGATTTTCAGAGCAGAATTGGCAGGAGGATGCAAAATGGAAGAATATAGAATATAGAAAATCCCTTCCACATGAAGTTTATGAATGAAAAGAAACACTTTAAATACAACAAATGTAACAGGAAACATACGAACTGTTGTGATTTAACCTAACTCAAAATGTAACTATTAAAAATAGTTATAAAATGCCAAGAAAATGGAAGAATATTCCTGTGTTGATTAATAGTTTGTGAAGGTTGAAGACAGCAGGTTAGCAGGGCATACATTTTGTAAATAAATGATAGAAGAAACAATAAGTCTTGATTAATATTAACCAAAACGTTCTCATGGTCTGACCTTTTCAAATTTCTGAAAAGTAACAAAATATTTTAATGGTTTTTGGAAAGAACCCATACGAGTAAACCAAAGATTCAGAACCCGAAGAAAATTATTTTGTATTTAGAATCTAAATTTTAGATCCTAAAGTAGCTCCCACATTATTTTCCATCTCTTTTCGATGCCAAATCGAAATTCAATCTCAAAAATAGATTAAACTATTACGCAATAAACAATTTGCGAGTCGCCAAAAATGTTGCGTATTTTGCGGATGATCTAATTGCCGAAATTGGCGGAAGCCTCTGCGCTGACCTTTGGCATTCCTCGTGGAATCAGCACCATGTTGTTTCGGTTGTTGTTTCTTTTTTTTCGGTCGCAGTGGCTGGCACTGTGTCGTTTATTAATTAGCGAGTGTCGAAAATATGCAAATCCAAAAAAAAACATTCCTTCTCTATGCGCTCAGTGGAAGGGGGGAGCAGACATTGAGGCAAAGTCTCGTGAGAAATAAAAATAAACAGAAATATCAAAATTATAACGCGTCTTAAAAAAAGTGGCACAAAGAAATACACAGAGACAAAAACGAACGATGAAAAACAAAGAGCATTTACAGCTAGATTCCCCCCCCCCTTTCCC
This sequence comes from Drosophila guanche, assembly GCF_900245975.1. Classification (NCBI taxonomy): domain Eukaryota; kingdom Metazoa; phylum Arthropoda; class Insecta; order Diptera; family Drosophilidae; genus Drosophila; species Drosophila guanche. The sequence continues at coordinate 2,238,396 of NW_022995751.1, read as the reverse complement.
GGCACGACTTATACCCTAATTTCTTACCCATCTCCCAGCACAGATTCAAGCCAAAAGACAGACAAAACGGTGGACAGACAGACTCCCCCAAACGGCAGACACAGAGACACAAAAGAGGGCCAACGAACGCAATGTCTCCAAAGCAACGTAAAGAAGGAGGGAAAAAGAGTCAAATAAATGAGTGAGAATAAGTAAAAGAACAACTAGAAGATGGAGGAAGAGCGTAGGAGAAGAAAAAGATGTAAAGAAGCGTCGCGGGGGTGGCTGTTGGAAGAACAAACAAACGAATTATGAACCAATTTACAAATTACCGAAAGTCACCAAAGAGCAGGAGGCAAGCAGGGGAGGGACAGTCTGTCTGGCAGTTGTCCGTCTCTTAGACTGCCACTTGGGGACCATCGAATCCCACCCTCCATTTTAGGGCGGGGCAGCAAAGAGGCGAAGCCATTGACCAAGTAACGAGTTTCGAAGCGCGCGAGACGCGATTCTCGTCCAATGATCCGCTTATCCGCCACCGCCACAGGGCCCCCCACTGGTTACTGGTTACTGGTCACTGGGCTCAGGGCCTGTGGTTGTGGCGCACTTTCCATGAATTAGAGCCCTGAGAGGCTGACGACATTTGGGGAGCTGCGGTCCATGATTCGGATAAGTTGTGAGGTAAAGTTGGTTGGGAATTATAGAGGATAGCGCTTACTTATGGATAGATTAGGGCAGGGATGACTTATCCCACAGATTGCAACTAAATTTGCCCCTCCCACTGCCACAGTGATTCCCCTCTTTCGTGGACCTGTCTCGTGTCATTATTATTTGGCCGATTTGCTCATTTTGCGTTCCGCTCCTTCCATTTGTTCATCGAGAGTTTTGACTTTTATTTGCCTGTCGTCTCGTTTACGGTCTGCTTATGCCTCCTCTTCCCATACTGGGAACGTACTGCTGCAAAAAAAGAGATACAAAGATACAACTGCCTGTCGGTGTGTCCGTTCTGTCTGTCGTACATAAGTAAGTAAATATATCTTGTGTTCATTCGGTGGAGTTCTTGGAAATTGTGGTTCTGCTTCTGCCATCTGCTATCCCCCTTTCTCTCTCTCTCTCTCTTACTCTCTCTGTGTGTTTCTTTCCTTCTCTCTTGCTGTTCACCTCGCGAATTCAATTAAAATGCCGCCGCTCTCCACAACTTAACTCGAAATCTGTTCTTTGCTTCGGTTCTGGGGGTTCAACACACTTGCCTCCAACTTGCCCCATTGCCTGGCCCCAACTGCTCGCTCTCTCTCTCTCCTCTGTGCTCGAAAAGTGTTATTATTTTTGTGAAAGTTCTGATGCCTGCTGCCACGCCCACTCCACCCATCATTCAGGAGAGCAGTCGGTGCACCTGCCTGCAGATCGTTTCGCATTTGTTTGCTCAAGTGCTCAATGCACAGATCCGTTTTCTGTGTTTCTGCCACAAATTTGAATTACAAAACGATCGACAAGAATCCCAAAATCGGGCTACGGATACGCGATCTTGTCGCATTAATTAAGTTAATTTGCTCACGGCTCACGCTTCTCGTTATCTTTCGCGCAGTCGGTGGCGGCCACCGATCGTCTGACTAGAGCGAAACCAACCTGTCAATTAGCATTTTATTGGCCATCGTACGAGGATTGCGACGAATGTCCCCACTAATGAGATTCGTTGCAGTAGCAAGAGTGTCGTATTTTCCAGGGTCGCCTGCTGTCAACTTTCAGCTCCGAATCAGAATATCGCCAATTCATCCATGAATTTCATCAGTTTATCATTTTGCTACATTCTGGAACTCTGCCGCTTACTCAGCATAATTTCCATTGAAAAACGCATGCCATTTGCCTGCTGTTATCTTTTTCTGCCGCCTTTCAGCGCTGATAAGATTCGCCGCTAAATGATTCAACAACTTTTACAAACCACACAAAACCTCCCTCCCACTCTCTTTGCTTGGCCTCTGTGGGGGATTGCATAAATCCGAAACTTGTTTCCTTTTTCCCCACTTTTCTGATTTAATAAATTTTCGGTTTGAAATTAATTTGCCAAAAAATCGGCGAAAAAAACAAATAGCCGCAGCAAAGTCTTAACAAAAGATACTCTCGAAAATAGTTGCAGATACAACAAAATCCATACAATCCACAAGATACGGATACGTGTGCTGCGGCCTGCCACTGCCAATGCGGCTGCCTCAGCGGCTGCTGCTGCTGCTGCTGCTGCTGCTGCTCATTGCGCAGTTAATTTGTTCAAGCGCTCAATGCGTCAATAACATTTGACTTTCACTTATTCCACTCCGCCACTCGCCGCCACAGACAAACCGAAAGTGAAGACAATGTTAAAAGGGGGAGTATACAGCCATAGATACAGATACAGATACAGATACATATACAACAAATGCAGATGGAGATGGAGTTGTAGATGCAAACAGAGAGGGTGAAGTGAAGCATGAGGAAGCTTGTTATGAAATCAGTGAAATTTCAAAGGGGCAGACAGATGTCGTATGGCTACTACCGATAATTGGCCAAGATTCTGTCACTAGAAGATATGTAAATATGTAAATAGATACAGAAGATGTTTTGCTGCATAAACACTAATAAACATAACATTTTAAATAGAGGCTTCATCAGAAACCTTTGATTGATCATTGTATTCTGACACAGATTCTGGCGGCAGGTTGTGTCTTTCGTATGAAATTTAAGCTTCTTACTTCGTAGAAGATCTCAGATGATATAATCTCCGACAATGATAAAACAACAGAAGATCTGTAATATATCCCTTAGTCGGCTACACAGACAAACCACCCCCAACATCTTCGAGGTCTCCCTTCAGTTACATGTCAGACCCCCGATCTCCACTTCCCCCTTGGCAAAAGTTTTGGAATTTCTTGACTCATGTGTGATTCATGCTCTCGGCTCCATGTTCCCCGCTTTGCTCTAATACACAGATACAGATACAACAAAAAAAAACAATCTTTGAGATACGATTTCTTTTAGGTCGCAGTCGCTGGTTGTCGCTGGTTGTTGTTTCTGTTGTCTGGCGCGCGCAATTGATGTTGTAACATGGCTACCACGAGTGCAACATACCCTCCCTGCCCCAAGCCTCCCCCTTGCTGCAACAACTACTCACTAGTACTCCAATGCAGCTTGCAGCACCCCTCCCTCGCTCTTCCTCTCTCCCTCTTTCTGTGTGGAACACTCCCCCAATACGAACGAAAATGTGTGACATAATCTGTGCAGACTTCAATGCTGCTGCCTGGCTGCTGCCTGCCAATGCTGCCAATGCTGCCACTGCTGCTGCAGTCTCCGTCTCCATCTCCATCTCCGTCATTCAATAAGTCAGTCAGCGTCTCCACCATTGGAGTCGTCGTCGGAGTCGGAGTCCAAGTCGAGCTCCAACCAACAGATGCAGAAGCAGTGAGCAGGCGGAGGGTCTTGGGAGTTCAATGAACCACTGAACAGAAAATGAAACAATAAAAAAAAAACCAAACGAAAACTTAAATATTTTTTGCTGCCTTTTTGGTCGTATATGTTACAAATTTTGTTTCTCTCGCGCGCGCTTTCAGTAGTGACGTGCACTCCGCCTCCCCCTGCCCGCAAATATTTGTTAGTTTTGCCTGCTTGCTGCCTCCACTCGATGGCGACTCGAGGGGCGACTCTGTGAAATCACTTACTGGTTTTTATGCGACCAACCAGCAACCAGCCAGCAACAACAGCAACATGTGACAACAACTGTAAATTTGTTGAACGCCGCCGCACGTTGCTCATTTGGCAGCTTCGCACCTTTTTTTCTGCTGTTGTTGCTGCTGCCCCTTAAGGCAGACGAAGGCGCCACCAGATAAAATCATTTGAAGAAAGCTGCCTGCCTAAAAGATTCATAAATATTCGAAAAACAAAACGGAAAAAAACGGAAAACGGAAATCAAAATCCTTTTAAAGTGAAAATACATTTCCATCTATTTTATGCATCTAAATTGGTTATTTGACAGATTTTTGGTTTAGCTTCAGAGGACCACCATTCGAAGATAAATCCTCATGCAACAACTTCTCACAGTAACAGTTTCAAATACAGAAGCAGATTGCATTCCTTTTCAGTCTAATTGAGCCTCAAATATCTAGTTTTTGTACTTCTAGGCATACATGCACATATTTCTGTAATGCAACTAAGTGTCTGTCATTCAAATTGTATCTAAAGCCCTGCCTTTGTTGAATTTATTTTGAAGTACTTGTATTTTATTTTTGTTTTCATTCCATTGCCCAATGAAACAGCATTGAGACGTCATTTGATCGCACTCTCAGCTGCTCAGCTGCTGCTGCTGCTGCTGCTAATGTGGTGCTGGCTGGCTGGTAGATCTTTTATTGACTATTAAAATTATGCGCACATAGAGGAGGAGATTTTTCTATAATTACTAAACAAATGCCAATGTCAGGCAATGCAGCCAGGCAGCCCAGGCAGCCAGGCAGCGGCAACAATCACTTTGAGTACTACTTTGAGTATTACAACAGCAAACAATCATAATTACAGAGGAGTCGAGCCGAGTCGAGTCGAGTCGAGTCAGTCGCAACGATCCAATGCTGAGATTCAGTTTAAAGCGGTCTGGGCTGGCCGGCTGCCTCGGCAGCCGTTTCACACTTTTGTTGTTGTATGGAAAACTCTACACGATCTACAGGGCCCCACACACAACCCCAACCCCAAGCCCAAGCCCAGGCCCAAACCCAAACCCAAACCCGAGAAGATTGAAAACATTTCGTAAAATAATTGTTGAGAAATTTGTTTGGTCGAGAGAGCAATTACCGGGGGCCCATAGAGGGAGGAGTGAGGTGAGCGTGAGCCCAGTGAGCGAACCACCTCGAAAGAGACAGAGACAGAGACAGAGGCAGCTGCTGTTGCTGTTGCTTGGTGCCATGCCCCCCAACCCACTGTGTTCTGCCTCTTCACACCATGGACCCCGCCGTGCCGCGCTTAATGACCCTATTTTAATTTCAAGCATCGCTTGTCCATCGCACTTTGCGGAATTTACATTATACGCATACAATATTTCCCAGTCCAGTTCGCCGTCACCCAGTACCCAGTCGTTCGCTTATTTTCGGTTCGTTTTCGTTTTTGAAAAGCCGCCCCTGAAAAAGAAATAAATACAGAAACAGAGCGCACAGTGGTAAGGGGCATGGAAATTTTATAGAATATTATCCAAGGAAATTGTTCGAAGAGGCCTTCGATCTATGATTTCTTTGCTAAACTTCTGTTTGAGCCACTTCTGTGGACTGATCTTTGATCTTTGGGGCTATTTTCGTAGCGCCCTTCAACCACTATGCGATATTCCCTGTGTGTTTTGACGATGAAGAAGCGACGAAGCAAAAGTTGACTTTTGGACGCTAATATGACGACGATCTTGGCCTTTGGGTGAGGCAACAGCAACATGGACAACAACAATGAGAGCCTAAGGAAGCCTGAACAAAATATATTTAAGACAATGGAAATTCATTTCATTCGCCGGCGAGACTGAGACCTGACTTCTTGGCCAAAGGCAAGGTCTCGGCTGTCGCGGCACCCCTATACCGTGTGCCGGTGTACCTCAGATCGCATCCCCTCTCCCACCATCTCCATGAGAAATTAGCTGCTTCAGTTATTGTTATTATACACTGCAAAAGAGGGCTAAGGGTATGGCGACTATTACGGAATGTTTGAAACGTTTTTCCCTACTATGAGGAGGCTGGATCTGGCTTTTTCTTTCCATTTCTTGTAGATAGCGCTATTTTATATCACAATAAAGAGAGAGTATTTGAAGCGTCTACTTCCATCTCGAGCCTTATTTTCTTGTTACTCTTCTCGTTATTGTTGTTGGGCAGACGTTTTCTACTTGAATACAAGGGATATCTATATAAGTGATCGTCACTGGCACTTCATGTTTGCCTTTCAACCTGCCTGTCTCTCTGTCTGTCTTCTTTTCTGGCTTCCTCTTACTCTTCTCTGTCGTTTTTTTTTTTGCATCCGCTTCCGCAGCAGCAACAACAGCAACAACAACTACGATTACAATAACTTCAGCAACAATTATTGTATTATCAACGACAAAATTTGTGTTGCCCAAGCGGCCCAGCAGAGTTTTCTTCCCGTCTTGACCTCAAAAATGAAAAGTTTGAAACGGAAAAATATTTAATCTAATGTGAAAATCGCTGAAGCGTCATCAGCTTTTCTTCCCCCCTTCTGACGACACGACACAACTTTTCGTTTGTTGTCGAGAGAGTGAGAAATTGTATCACCCCTTGCTGATTGTTCTCCCACCAGCACCCAGCACCCAGCTCAGCTCAGCCCCTGCCCCTGCCCCCTAGGAAAACCCATCCCGCCACTTAGCTAATTATATGTATAGAAAACTTTAGTTGGGAACTTTTTTTTTGTTGCACCCAGAGTTGGTTTTTGTTTTTCGCATAAATCAACAGAAAAAATTGTTCCGCAAAAGTGCCCCGATTTGGAATGAATTTGTCGCAAAATTGAGCTCTGCTGTTGACTGCTTGTTGATGTTGTTGATGAATGTGTTTTGTTGTTGAAACTTTATTTAATTTGATTCTTGTTGAATTTCATTGTCGAGTATGCCTACAAAATAATATTTAAAATTGTTTTTTTTTAGTATTTCTGGGGATGTTTTCCCTGATTTTATTTATCATTCTTTCGTCTTGTTCTTGAACTGTTTTCGGGGGCATTCATTGGTCTCATTGTTGAGCGGATTCTTGTGGATTATTCATCTTGGTTATTGTTGCAATTGTTGACTCATGCGCATAAATATTTATTTGCATTGGCTGTTCTGTGTTTGTGTCAATGACGATTATCAGCATCGCAAAGCCCGAACAAAGACTCAATCGCCGCGAGTCACATGCTCTTGCTATCTTGCTATCTCGCTCTGTCACCTTGCACATCCCCCATCTCACTCTCTCTCCTTCTGCATAATCACAGCACCCGCGCACATGCATTCGCAATGATTTGTTCATGATCATGATCACGTTCCGAACATTTGACTGATATGGAAAACTTTGAAGGGAAAAGCCACAGCGATAGCGAGTGCCAGAGGGGCGGGCAGGGGCTGGGCAACACAGGTAGCTTGGGGTGGTGTGTGGCGGTTGGCTCCCGAGGTGGGGCCTTTGCATTTTTGTGCGCAATTTTAATAAATATTTACATTTGTTTCAAACCAATTTGCGCAATTTGTGCCAGCTGCCTGAGAAGATCTCAGACTTAGTGCCAGGGGGAGGAGAAACCCAAAAGAGGGGCGACAAGCGAGGGTGGCACCAAAAGTTACTCTTAAAAGTTGTCTGGCCTTATGGAAACTTCTCTGGAACATCTCGCAGCGCATTTGGTTTTTGTCATCGTTTTGATTTGTGCATGCGCTGCTCATTTTGCTTTCCAGTTTTATGACAAAACTATTCAGATATGAAGAGAAGACGAAGACCAGGGGGAAGAGAGGAGAGAGGTTAGCAGGGGGCTGCGGGGTAGGTTGATCATCTATTAAAAATAATCATCTCAAAAGCTAAAACTGAGGCCAAACTCAGCGCTTTAACAATGAGCACACGTGTACCTCCCACCCCCACTCGCAGTGCCACACCCCTTCACAGATGCCAAGTCCAACCCCCACCCCGTCAGTGTTCATGTGACAAACAGATGTGCGATCAACAGATACAATTACAAGCTCAATCTTCCACCCTGCCAGAGCCCACGATGCATCTGATGGATCTGCTCCATCGATATCTCTAACAGAGACAGACACAGGCAAAGATACAGACAGACAGTCGGTGCTCTATTTTTATCAATGGTTTTGCTGTAGACCCAAAATTGGAACAATCAAAGCCCCAAGCAACAACAGATGCCACAGAGCAGAGAGCCGCCAATTACAGAAATAGTACGGAATGTGACTAAATTTAGGCAAAACTACACACGGATAGGATACAAGCGATACATTCATGGAGAATGGCAGACAAGAGGGGTGTCAGAGGGCTGGCAGAGGGGACACATGCACTTACACATGTTCCAGACGTGCAACAGAGGGCGCGAGCTCTCGACTTTGACTTCTTCGAATGCGTATTAATAAAAGAAAGTGCAATGAATTCCCAAATATGTTAAATTATCTACCAAACAAAGGAACAGAAAGAAGGAAAGGGAGGAAGCCATACGCCAGAGAGAGAGAGCGAGAGAGGAACGCAGCAGCCGATGGGGATGTGTGTTGTGTGTGTGTTGGCCCCCCCAATAAAAACATGTGTGCAACAGATACTCTCCTCATATATGCTGGAATCCATACCAAGGCAAGGAATGAATGCGCTTTGAGGGAGAGTCGCCCTGCAGCATCTACTCGCTTCTACTCTGAAGATCTGCTGAGATCTCCTCGTGATCGTAATTAAATTTGAAGTGAAGAGGCACTAAATTTAACAGCCCCTCAATGATCAACAGGGGAATGAGTGAGTATTGGGAGTGGCATTTACAGTGGGAGTGGGAGTGGGAGTTGGAGTTGGAAGAGGATGAGTGTAAATGCTGTACAGAAATAGAGGAAAAATCGAGAGAAATGTAATACTATTTGGATAAGTTAAGAAAAGAAAACAGAGAGGAAGATGGTAAAAGCTAAATCTTCCCTGCTTACGAATCTCAAAATCAAAACTATGAAAAATCTGCAATTATTAAACAACAATTCCTGTTTTTCTTGCATTACAGAACCATAGAAATTGTTCTTTCAAGTAATACATAAAGAAAGGGGAGAAAACATTGTTCTCTTGGCGCTGCAAGACAAAAAGCAACATAAATGGATTCTTACACCTTTTAATGGTGCATGTTTGCCGACATTCCGCACCCGCCTTTCCGTTGCTTATCTCTCTCTCTCTCTGATAATGCCCTGATCTTTTCTGCGATAATTGTTAGCCGCCTGATCTTTTTATGATAATTGTCGGTGTGCTCTGGGAAGTCCCTCAACCACAAAACTTCCACCTAGACTTGCAGTTGCTCTTGAGCTCTCTTTCGTTTCCTCTTTCCTCGGCGCTCGCTTGAGAACTTTTTCGCTGGTGCCTCAAGGTCATCATCGCCCTAGAGATTCCACATAAATATGCATGGCATTTGGCATATCAGGAGGCGGCAGTGCAGCAATATTACAATACTTAGCAGAACAGAACAGAAACTGAAACCCGCCCCAGCACCTACATATTCTATATATTCCCTACACTACACACAGAGAGGGAGAGAGAGGGTTCTGAGTACATTTATCTATAGTATAAGCAAAGTGTGAGTATGAATATGAATGCAGACGAGACGAATGGGAGTGAGTGGCAGTGGCAGTGGCAGTGGCTGGCTCTTACATTCGTAAATAGTTCATTGCTCCGCTTAGAGCCGGAGACTCAGGCGAGACGCACACACACAGTGTAAAGGGGGGGATGCAAGACGTGTGGCGGCGACTTGGAGACGACTCCAAGACGCAGACACACACACACAGGCAGGGAGAGATATATAGAGATACTTCTATAGAAGTATGACTCTATGTCTCTTGCTCTGCAGTTCATAAATCTCTTGGCCCTAAGTACATTTGTTGGCCACTCTTGCCACCTTGTTGTTGCTGCTGCTCCTGCTGTTCCCTGCCAGTGTGCCTCCTCCTGTTTTGTTGCACATTGTTTGCAACAGACTTCTTTTATCTACAGACGTTTTATGATGACTATTTTAATATTAAACTAATGAATGCATTGCAGGCACGACTCCTCCCCTAAACACACACACACACACTAGCCCCCCACCCCATTCCACCCTGATAGCTGCTGCCCTTTCCATAAAGAAAAAAAAATATATTATATTTTTCCTTCTGTTTGGTAGAGAGACGACGACCCTTTTCGGAATTACAGACCATTGCTAATTTATGCGGCTTTTGTATGATTTTTCACTTGAGTTTCTTTTTCGTTTTTCGTTCATGTTTCTTTTTTGCTTCTTTTACTTTTCCTTTTTTGTGATCCCTTATCCCATGTCCATGTCCATCCTTGTTTGGCTTGAAGTTTGTTCTGTGCCACTTGCGCATGTGGAAGCCACAAAGTGAACTAAAGGAAGGAGTGAGGAGAAGAAGGAAGGTCCAAGCTAATTGCATGTAATATGTGGGGGCTATGCCTGTACGTAGCTGTAGCTCAAGGGCGTGGCATATCGCATAATGGCATAATGTCTGATGTGTGGCTTGTATGTATTCAGTTGATGGACATGAATGGGAAAGTTTGTTTTTCCGCCAAATGAGTCTGAAACACGGACTACAGAATGTGGAACTAAAGTAGAAGTGAACAAGATGTGAGGATTACATGCCAGTGGAGTGAGGATATGTTTATTTAAGGAGAATTTAAGCAGCAAAATGTATGAAAGATGGATTTAGCTGAAGGCTTAACATAAAAAAGAGTAATTAACATCGTCTGGAATATGTTCTTCCGATCTAAGCCTATTCTATCTTGCATATTGCACTCTTATCTTGCCATATTCCTTGCCTATTGATATTTATTTTATTTGATTTTAACTGAAATTATCCTCCATCTATGCTTTATCTACCTTATTTCTGTCACAACTCATACCCATTCCATTCCTCTTCTGCGTAGAAAATCTCTTCCTATTCCATAATGTTTTCAGAAGGTCGCCACTTGAATTCCACTCGTAAATCAGTTGTCAGACATCAAAGTCCGCTTGGATCTCTCATGCATAATTACTTAAATTTGCAAAACAATTAAAAGACGAATAAGAGGGCGGCTGAAACTTCTCCACTCAAAATAAACCACTCAACGCGACTAAGGTTTACCTTGTGGCAAACTTAGCTGATGGATCAATTGTCTTTGCAGAGAAGGAAGAAGCAGGCCTTCTGCCTGGGAGCTGTAGCTTAATCCCATCCTCTCAGTGTCAGTGGCATTAAAAATTACCCAGACAACGCGTCAAATCTACGGCTTGACTCTACTTACAAATACAAAAATACAACAAACGGCAGACAGTGGGGTTCCATGTTTTTTTCCTGCTTTGGGTTTTCTTTTCTTTTTCTTGCTCCAGTGAATCTTTGCGGGCACTGCCACTGCCTCATGCTTCGATTGCGGATGGGTCTGTTGGTCTGGGCCTTGGTCTTGGATTTTCGCTTTGCTTTTCACCTGTCCATCGTGTGGAAATCCATGTGAAAACATGTGGCCGCCAGTCAGCCAGTCAACCAGTCAGTCACTCACTCACTCATCCACTCATTCAGTCATTCAGTTAGCCAGGTTTCAACAGGTAACAATGGGGATCAACAAATTAAAGTAATTTCCTACCGCAACGCTGTGTTCCCTGCATTTCCCTTGGGTTAGCTCTCATTTCTAAAGCATTTTTCCAGTTCTGAGAAGAGCTGTGAGGATCAGTGTATTCGTAGATTCGTTGCAGACATTTCTCTATATTTTTTACTGACTTTTCCATTTGCTTTGACTGTAACTTTTCGTATGCCAAGTGCATGGCCAAAGGCTGTGGCTGCAAAAACTTGGCCAAAAGAAAGAAAATCCAAAGACAATTCAATGACTTTTTCAGGTTGAAGAGGAAATTAGAGTTGTCTTGCAGGTTTAATGATCTATCGGTGAGGGGAAAGCAATATTCCTAGAGACTTAGAGACATTCTGCAGTGTCTATTTAGTGCTTGAAAGCTCTTTTGAAAATTATCCAACAATTCCCAATAAATCTCCGCTGAAATCATTTCTCCGACCACAAATCGCTGCTGCTGCATTTCTCTCTGAATTAAAAGTTTTCCTTTCCTCTATTTATGCCGCCACCTGCCCCCAAAAGCTGGCGTCATTTGTGGCCAACAAAATGGTGTCAAATCTCACGAGTTGCTCGAAAATTAATAAAGCGCAGCGACAGCAGCGGCAACCACCACTGCCTGATGATGTTTCTGTATCTGATGGATAATACATTTGCTCATAGGCATAAATAATGCGATCGCAGTGGAAAATCTATAGCTTTGATTGTTTGTTGTTTGTGCCTGGCACTCGAGTTGCACTTCGATTTTTGCCATCCATTTATGCGTCACAGCCAATCGAGAGGGGGAGGTGTTCGGTGGAAGAGGGAGTTAGGCAAGGAGGCGTGGCCGGTTGGGCTGCAAGCTTTGACTGACATTTATCGCTAGCTTCAATTGTTGCTGCTGCCGCGGCAGCGACGTTTGTTGCAACAGACTTTGTCGATACACACTTTGGACAGGGACGGGTATGCGCGATTTTTTGTTGTTTTTGAGTGCTTTTTATAATATTTATTGATAGTTAATTGATTGGCATTGGATTGATGATCAATTAAGTATAAATTTAATCATAATTCAAACACATGAAACTGCGGCAAAAAAGGCAACAAAAAGTATTTAAAAGAACTCAATTAAGCCTCGAGAAATTTATACTTTTAGTGGGTCTTTCCAGTCGATACTCCCAGGGTATCAATAGCTTCGATTTCCCATAAAAAGCAGAGCTTCAGATACAGCTTCAATTCTGTGTCTGTTTTTGTTGTTTTGTTTTGGTTTTGTATTTTCTGTGATTTTTGGATTTGTGCGATTTTCGGTTGCTGTGGTGTTGACGACGAAGCGGCGTTCAACGTTTTGGAAAATTTAGCACAAGGTTGCAACAAAGCAGCCAGCCAGCCAGCAAGCAGCCAACAAAATAAGCAATTGTGGCAAGCAGTCGCCATTCGCAGTTTGAGTTTGAAATTGAAATTGAAGCTGCAAAAGTTGTTGCTGCTGCGGCTTTGTTGTTGTCATTGCCCAAAATTGTAAATAAATAAATACTTAATTATGTTGTTTTGGGACCCAAAAGGGGGAGCCCCCACACGGCAACAAGACACATTGCGCATACGCCATGTTCGACAAGACGAGGAACAGCCGCCGCGCTGCAAAGGTGAGAATCGAAGGAGAGAGACCCACCAAAAGGTCTCACCCGACAGTTACCCCCCCAAACACAACAACACACACACACACACTTGTTGCCAATTAATCAGGCATTTCGGAACAAGTTAAGAGTCAAGACAGGGCAAGAGAACTGTCTCTGTGGCTGTGACTGTGACTGTGGCTGTTGCTGTGCTGCACAAATTGCGTATGCGAAGAGATATCTGAGGAGGGGGTGGGAAGGCCATTGGGGATAGAAGTTGGAAGGAGTTAGTAGGGGATCAGGTATAGATTGTTTTACCACAGATCTCATTGCAAGCTCCCTTGTAAAACGCATCCTAAGCCTCGCCGGATCTTCATCTCGAATGTGTGGAGGCAACACTTTCGGTTATGAAACTTCATTTGAAGCAACAGCAGCAGTGGCAGCAACAGAAGTGCAACAGAGTGTGGCAAGATGTCAGCTGCTTACAGCTCCCTCCCATCTACAGAGCTTAAGCAGATGATAAGCGCGCGGAGAGGAGCGAGCGCTGCATGCAGCATGGGGCAGCAGCATCCGCTGTGGCAGCAGCAGAACAAAATGCTAACACAAATATGCAAGCAGCAGGGTGGGGCGGCGTGCGAGGGGGTGTGGCAAGTGTCTGGAGTCCAACGACCGCAAAGCGTGCAACAAAAGACAACGAACGCTCCAAAAAAAATGCAGCAGCAGCGGTGGCAGCGGCAGCGGCAGCAGCAGACCACTCGACTGGGATCGGAATTTTGCGCTTCCTCTCTCTTTCGGTCTCTGGAAGCCAGCCCCCTCTCTGCACACACCGCACACTCTCTGCTCTTCCTCTGTCGCTCTCTTTCTGTCCTCGAAAAACCGGAAGTAAAAAAGCAAAAGCCCCACCGACGCGACGGTTGCCCGCAGCTGCTGCTGAATGTTGCTGCATCTGCATTTGCGGCGCTCGCCCAAGCAGGAAAACAGCAACAAATGCAAGTGGATTCTTAGCTCTCATTGTCTCCCTCTTTACCTCTCTCCCTCTCCCTCTCCCTCTCGCTCAGTCCTGTCTCTGTCCCACCTTGTCTGTTGCACAAACAAACAACAAAAAGAAGCAACTTTAAAGCGCTGCTCAAGTCTCTGGGTTGCATTTCGTTTCCCTCTTTTTCCCACCCACTAATCTCAGAGAGGAATAGCATCAGCATTTGGCACTTGTCTCTCCCGCTCTCCCTCTCCCAACACCTTTCTCTCTCTTTGTCACTCCTTCTCACTCACATTGTCATGTGTCGGCTGGGCCTCGCTTTGCTGCCTTTGCTGATTGCCTGTTACAATTTTAAGCTATTTTTATTGAAAATGAGCGATATTCTCATTCGCAAGAGAAAACCAGACACACACAGAGAGCAAGCGAGAGACAGACAGAGAGAAAGAGAGAGAGAGAGAGAGCGAGAGAGTTGAGTTCCAAGAGCTGATGAAAACTGTGTTAAGTGCCATGTGCTTTTTCGGGCGAGGGTTTCGTCGCTTTTTTCATGAGAAAACTTAAATGCAGCAGCACCCTCTCTGCGGCAGCCTACTTGGCATTACCCTCAGCTCAAAGCACTTGCCTTCCTCCCCTATCTCTGTCGCTGCTTTAAAGCCACGACTTTTTGATGATTCTTTCGTTATGGCTTCATTTTCCTACTTGCAGCAAAACTTTTGCCCCCACCAAGCAAATCTTCAACAAATTTAAATCAGACAATACATATGTATGTACAGATATGTACATATGTACGTACATAAGTACATATATGTACATCTAGAGTGCATTCTCCAAGAATCTTTCTCTCGTTTCTCTCTCTCTCTCTCTTTTTGTCGTGATTTTTTTTACAAACAAAAACTGCGCTTATTACGCCCCAAACGGCAACAACGGCAACAACTGCAATAAGCAAAAGCATTAGAAGAAGCTTCTTTATGGAAGAGACACACAGAGAGACTGAGAGACCGAGAGAAAGGGCAGTGGCAGAGGGGGAGCAGCGTGGCTTGGTCGCAGAGGGGGTTGAGGCGGGCTTCGAGAGGGATAGCGGGGCGGGTGCCAGAGTGTAATGGCTGGAGCTAAAGAGGGGTTTGGGTCGGCAGAAGTGGGTATATCTGCCTTTTAAGCTCCTCTCAAACACACAGCTGCCAAGTGGCTGCCGTTCGGGAGAGACTAAAAAGCTGAGCACCGCCGAATCAGCAACAGAAACAGATACTGAATGAGGCAGAGAGCAGAGTTTGAGGGGGGAACAGAGAGTGCAGAAAAGAGGAGAGTGCAGAGGAGATACCGAGGGAGCAATAGATGGACAGAGGAGTGGAGAGAGCTGTGCGGGAATGATACGAGGCCGAAGGCTATGGTTATGCTTATATAGGTACATATTATAGTAGAGATCCGATAAGAGGAACAACGTCTAGAGAAATAAACACAGCGAGCAGCTTAAAGGTGAGAGAATATGCCACAAAATATCGCACATAAAGACAGGAAATAGGATAAATAAATCAATATTTAATATATAACCGAATACCATTGAGAACGAAAAATAGGACTACAGAATTATTAATTTATTAAAAACAATAAACTGATATTAAATACGTTCCATTAAAGTCTGAATCCTCGGTATCCGAGAGTTAAAAATCATCGGTTGGTCCTTTGGTTGCTCTTACTGTGGGGAGCCAGCGAACTTCTGGTGCTTTTTCGAGCCCAAAACTGATTCAAAAATTTAAATCCCTCATCTACTGGTTTCTGCCAGCTGGTATTCACTGTAACTGCTGCTGCTGTGACTGCATTTCGCCTCATTTCGTTTCATTTGCGCTTTGCCACTGTCCTCACGGCTGCCCCGCTCTTTGCTTGTGGCACCATTTCTGGGCTCTGGGGCCTGCCTCAGCCTCTGTTCAGCCTTCTGCCGCCTGCCTTGTCCTATGTGCTCTGTCAGTTCTGTTCCTTTGACACAGAGTGTGTGGCAGAGTGTGTTCGGATCTGTTCTGTTCTGTGTCTCGGGGCTCCTCAATTTCCAGTTTTTCGCACATTTCGCCCATCATACGTGTGTGTGTGTGTGAAGGGAGGAGCACACAGGGGCAGTACGGGAGTTTATTTGGCAACTTGCGAGCGCAACTCAGAGACAGAGACAGAGCCAGAGACAGCAACGAGAACACAGAGAACTACAGAACCGAGAGACGACTCCGAAAAAGCCGAGAACAAACCCGACAGCGACACCAACAAAACGACGACAACGGCCGCATGTCGCATGCGAGAGCCCGAGCTGCGTTTTGCAGCGCACATCCCAACCCATCCCCCCACCACATGCCCTGAGCACAGCCACTCGAGTGAGAGTCTCTTCGGGGTTCTGCGTGGCCTGCCTGCCTGTCGCTGGTTTCTGTGCGCCTGCTATGAAACGACTCAAACTGAGAGAGAGATAAAAGCATTCGGTGGATTCGGTGCAAGATGATGCTTCTGTGTTGATAAGACCCCTACCATATCGCCTATATGTTTGCCATGTGTTGGTGCAAATTGAGCACAATTTCCATACGCAATGCGCACACACGCGTGCACACAGTTACGAAAAGTATCTCATGGATAGACCCATAGCCTCATGGATGCCATGCCACCTACTTACGTATATACTTTGCTGGTTAGGGCAGCGGTGAGGGGATTGGGATACTCTCATTCTTCGTAGGCCGTTGGAACCGAAAACGAAACCAAAAACCGAAGCTGTAGCTATGGGACTAAGACTCAAGCTGCAAAAATGTATCTGAGAGATACTTCTTAGAGTGAATTATGAAGTTGTCTTCGACTTGGTCCGTTACGTGGGTGGTGCAGAGCCACTGCTCCCACTCACTCTCTGTCTCTATCTCTCTCACTCGCCCCTCGTTTGTGGCTCTTTAAGCGTCGATTTATTATTATACTTAAAGACAGAATCGGGTTCCAGTTGGTATTCCAGGTTCCAGCCAGCCAATCCTCCATTTCCCTGACATTGTAATGCAATCTGTGAAAAAAGAGTTTTCATCATTGGGCCGGCGTAGAGGCACCGTTAGCGCTGGCTGGCATCATAAAATATAAGAAAAAACCAAAACATCGGCGACTTTGAAATGCCTTTCCTTCCCTCAGACACCTCCTCTGGCTGCTCTTTTTGTCATAGCTGTAAAAATGCAACTGACACACAAAAGCCACGAGACGCACAGACCCAAGATCATCAACAGAGAGCGGCAGAGATGGCATGGAGATGGATGCTGTAGATGCAGATGTATCTGTGAGATGGCTATGGAAATGTTGCTGCATGCTGACGCTGGTTGGTCATATGCAAATGCATTCTTCTGTCCAGTCATCTGCCAGTCTGTCCAGTCCCTCCATTCCAATGGTCTCTCGCGTACGACGATGCCATTGACTTGCTGCTGACTTCGTCGTAAGGTTTCAATCTCTCTCCATAAAAGTTCTACGATTGACATTATTTATCACTCACTTTGGTATGGTCTTTGATTTTGAATCTCTTGCCTATAAAAGCTTGGAAAGTTCTGGCAAATGGATTGAAAATCTAATAAAAAAGTGTAGACCACAAAGCAATTTCAGTTGTAGCATGTCTAATGCATTCTGTAGATAATTTTATGATTTTTAGATAGCGATTCCGAAAAAGCTTTAACCTCCGTTCAGGTACGTACGTTCTTCCTTCTTCTTGGCAGCAATGAGCGAAGAATTAGCTTATTTACAGACTTATGCGTATGATCCAATGCACTTTGTGTGGCTTTTGGATTTTTAATTCCAATTGCAATCTTTTTAAACTAATTTCCATCCCCAAGAAGCATCAAAAACATCCTAACCCTTTATTTATCGGACAGTTACTTTCCTCCAGTGCACTTTGGACATCAAACTGCTCCAGAGACTTGATTCCTCCGCGATTTTTGAGCTCAAGTTTTAGGATCATCCAAGGTTCAGCTTTGACTTTCACTTTGTTTGGATCGCCCCACACTCCAGCTGCCGCTGCCGCTGCTGCTGCTGCTGCTGTATCTGCACTATACTCTCCATTGCCCCGAAATTACATCTAATTATGCAGCATCTTAGCATCAGAGATTGTGGGCCACAAGCTCCTGCAACTGCAATTTGGTTGCAGGCTGTAGCTGCAGCTTAAGCCAAGACTTGGGCTAATGCTGCTGTTGATCTCTCGTCATGTGGGTTTTTCCTTCTGGCCCAAAGGCAAAACCTCTAATAACTTTGTCTGCCAGCTTTGCTGGGCCGTGCACTTTGTGGCCATTACGCAAAATTATGCGAGCAAACTTTCATTTTTAGTCTCTTGGGAGGGAAAAAGTTGATTTGCACAGATACAGATACTGTGTTCGTATCTGTGGCCATTTGTTTGTGTATCTTGCAAGGTCAAGCAGCAGCAGCAGCAGCAGCAAGAAGTTGTGTGTACATGTATATTTCTAGAGCAAAGAATGCCCTGCCCGCTGACAGTATTCCCGCGTTTCAACTTAATTAAAAGGCAAACACAGCAAAAGGCGAACCAAAAGGCAGAAAGCAAAACGAAACGAAACGAAACGCAACGACAAAAAATAATACTGATAAAAGAGGTTTTATCAGTGCAGACATTAACCACACGATAATTATACAAAACAGAACCTAGAACCACAGCCAGACACAGAAACAGAAACTCAGATACTTGCACAGGCCTCCACAGAGAAACAGGCCACCAAAGCATAAGATACAGATACAAATTCTGGTGTCATACGAGGTGATAAGCAGAGAGGGCGGCCACGTGCACAACAGTTGGAGATACGAACACAAAGAAATAGATACAACAACCAGGCGGAAGATACAATTATGAAGGCGATAGATACGAATTGGAAGCTCCATAGATACAGGTACAAGAGCACACACAAGTGCTCGTGGAATGTGGAGCACACACAGAAGACTATCTGCGAGATACGATATGTATCTGGTGTACAGTTCAAGGAAATAACCCAAACACATACAGATACGGATACTCTCGCTCTGGCATTCGTATCTTTAACCAAATTGCACTGCTCCTCAAAACAAAATAAATGAACATGAAAAGCCTGCTTTAAGCTTTTAAATTTGCTCGTTTTATTCAGCAAACGATCCACAAAACGATCCCCCAAAGCGATGGTTTATCTTGTGGTTTGGCTTTGGGTTTCTGCTTATCAATTTCCAGGCAAGTTTTTTATATTTTATCTCACGACAGTTTCGCCATCGGAATATACATAAATACTTTTGCTGGGCAATAATTTGCATAATTATAATACGTTTTATGGTTTTTTGAAATATTTTTACAACGTTTTTATGGCGGTTATAAAAAGGAAGGTGAAGCGTGGCTGCAGAACGAAGATTTAGTTACGCTTTTAGGCGGGGGGGAGATTCCTCTCTTTCCTTCCTTCTAAAGTATTAAAACTCAAAGTTTATCCTTTAATAGGCTTCTTCCCTCCACAAGTGTATCTGAGAAAGGGCGTTGTGTCCTCATTCTGATGACTGCTGGCACTGTCTCTCTCTCTCTCTCTCTCTATCTCTCTGGCTCCATTTCTCTCATTCCAAGGATCCCCTTCTCTGCTGATCCCATATCATCCCTGAAGTTCCCTCTACCTTTTCCTCTCTTCGCTGCTACTCCCCAGAATCTCCTTCTACTGTGTTCTTACTGCCGTTGCTTCTGTCACCAGACAGCCAGCGCGTTCAAATGCACTTTACCCCCCAACCACTCAAAGGCCCACAAAGAACGGCCACCAATCGATGTGTGTGGCCCTGTGGACAGGGTCTGGAACTGGCAAACCGGCAAACTGGCAACTGGGATCTGGACTTTGTGGGGAATGGGCATATGGGTATATCTGTTCTCTCTCTGTTGTTGGCGGCGCCTCTGGAATGTTGTTAGTTATAAAATGGCCACAAAATCATAACGCGGGCGTGGGCCGCTGCCACTGCCACTGCGACTGCGACTCTCTTTCTCTTTACCCTTCACCCCGCTCTCTATCTCTCTGGTTACCCCGAACGAACCTGATATTAACGATGACGAGTTGTTGCCTCTGTGTCCAAGAGAAACCTCTGTCCCTCAGTCCCTCTGTGACGCTGTCGCTGCGGTTCTCCAGCATCCAACGCATATTTGTGATGTCTCGTCTGGAGGTTCTTTTTTTTGTTTAATGGAACCACCAATGAATGCTTGGACCATCATCATCCACACATTCGTAGGGCTGCCAGGGTTCCGTGAGAGGGGGAAGGGGGGAGTGTGAATTGAAATGTGTATTTTTACATGTGTTTTGTGTTCTATGCTCTCTCTATGGGCGCTCCAGTCGATTGGATCTCTCTCGAAATCAAATCAAAACTCGTCGGACTGTCGACTGTTGACTGTCGCTGTGGTCTCTTTTTATGGCCTTTTACAAATATCCCCCCAAAAAAAAAAAACACACACAAAAAGAGAGAAGAACTTGTTCTTGTTTTTCCCCCGCAATGCTGTTTGTTGTTCTCGTTATTATTATTATTCGTCTATTCCCATTTCCATGGGTCGAGCGACGGCGCGCTTTGAATAATGATGATAAGACATCAGAAAGAGACAAGAGGGGCGCTCTCCTTCGATCCATCCATACAGCCAGCAATCCATCCGTCAGTCCATCCATTCGGCGGGTCAGTATATTCTTTTCTCTCACTCTTTGATTATTGATTTATCGTTCGGGGGCTACTCTGTGTGTCGCGCACAGGTAAACGAAAAGAAATCGTCACGGATACGCAAAACGATCCACAAAATGTATCTCGAGGTTCGGTTCTCAAGCGGCAGATACATTTTGAAGCGCACGCTTCCACATTTCTGATTCGTCGACGACAAACGTTTCAACAACAACAAAGGAAAAACATTCTTGATCTCGAACGTTCTCATAATTTGTTTGTGCCCCTCTGTCCAGACCCCTGCCACTGCCCCAAACCACTTCTTGAAGAACCCACAACGGACTTGGAAGACCGCGACGACGACGACGACGACGACCGACTGTGAGAAAGATTTT
Organism: Drosophila guanche; assembly: GCF_900245975.1. Classification (NCBI taxonomy): domain Eukaryota; kingdom Metazoa; phylum Arthropoda; class Insecta; order Diptera; family Drosophilidae; genus Drosophila; species Drosophila guanche. The sequence continues at coordinate 2,217,584 of NW_022995751.1, read as the reverse complement.
ATTTCGTTCAAGTGGTTTTTGATTTAACACCAAAAACAAAACACAACAACAACAACAACACAGCGATGGGAAGAGTGGAAAATATTTTAATGATGCGTCGTCGTCGCCGTCAAAATGCAACTGAAAAACCAAACCAAAGACAGAAAAGAGGCGCAACCAGATACTCTAGGAAAACTTTGTGGAGAATTTCACTTAGAAATAATACCTTCTGCCTCATAGATTCAATAATAATCCAAGAAATATTCTTTGCAGGATCAATTGAAATCTTTTTTCTCTAAATAAACTTCCCCTTACGCTCGTAATACTCCTCTGCCATAAGAGTACAAAAAGAAAAGACCAAACAACAGAAGATTTCTAACTAGTTTTTGGTGGCCTTTCTCCAGCTTCTTCTTCATAGTCTTCTGCTGCTTCTACCACTCATCTCTCCGTTTGTTCTCAATTTTATTTGTGGTTTGATTTTCGTTAGAGACATTCATTCGATTTGATTAGCTCAGCTCTTTGGGAAAGCTCTCAGAAAAGAATCGTCTGCTGATCGCCTGTGACGCGATTATCCAATTGAGGTCGTACATGCCACATTTGTATGTATATTTCCACCCCATTAAGGGAAGTTCTACGCTGCTTAAAGAAGGGTTCACTCAAGGGACACTCGACAAGCTGCCACATGAATGGTCCTGTTTCTGGTTGCTGGCTACTGGTGCCTGGATGCGGTTTAACATCTGTCACGCGGCTGCTTCCTGGGACCGGGGACTTGAAAACCACATCCAATGGCTTACGAACACAAATATTGAGCAGCTTTTATGAGGCATTAAGCCATAATTGACATACATTTCTGACCATCGAACATGCTCTCTAGAGAGCAGCTAAAAATGGGGTATATATGTAGGAAACTATTTTAATTAATGGGAAGGAAACTCCTTGATTAATTGAATGATTTTCAATGTAGCATTCAATACTGTAAATTCTTTCTATCTCCCCGCAACAGGGTAACTCCTCTTCGACTCCTAGCAATCCCTCAAACCCAAAACTATTTTTATATACATCAATTTTTTTGCAAAATTTCGAGTGGTATTTATTTCATTATTAAAGTATGCAAAACCCTCTTTTACAGCTCTCTCAATCAAACTTCCCTCTCTCCCGATCCCGATTCCGATCCCTCTCTCTTTTCTTCTTTTGATATAAAGCCGACGTGCGGTACATCGACTCTCTTGCCCCGCGACCTACCTAATGTGACACTAATCATGTGACCTCGAGTGCCGATGGGCACATTTTTATGACCGCTTTGCACGCTGTTTACACACGACAACAATCAACGAATCGAAGCAGCGAGCAAAGTTTTTCCAACATTTTCTCAAGAACACAGAGAACCAGAACGACAGAAGGAAAACAAGAGAAAGAAAAGAAGACAGAAAATGCGATCCCATTCATAAAAGAAATGCCATTCGAATGCTTTCTTCTGGCTCTCTTTTGGGTCGTAGGAGGGGAGCTCGCTGTGGCACCTTTCGGCTGCTCTCCATCGCTCCCCTGTGTGCACACCTTTCTTTTGGGTTCGCTTAGGAAAATCAACAAACGAAGAATGGGAAAATGTGTTAAGAGGCATTAAAATAGAATAGAAAATGGGACTCACTCTGGCCCGTTGGATTGTGTAGGTTTTCACGTGCTACCTACACAGCGACACAGCCAGAGGCAAGCGCACACACAGAGAGCGAGATCGCGCCGAGGGGCAGCCAAGAGAGAGCCAGAGCCCACCGTTTCGTGTAGCAGGAACGCGTGTCAGGGGCAAAAAGCAATTAGCAGCAGTGAGTGGGAGCGAGAAAGGGCACTCTGCGCAGGCGCAACCTTTTGTGTCGTGTATCTCAGGGGTTGTATCTACGATCTGCTGCTGCTGTTGCTGCTCTGTTCTGTTTACTGCTGCCCCTGTTGACGCTGATGAGCCGCAAACGATGCAGGAAGCTCCTCTCTGCTCCTTCAATCGATTGACAGGCGGCATTTAGGGGATAATTTCGGGGCATATTGCAGGATCCCATCCGAGCCGAGTCGAGTGGTGTGTAGGCAGTAGGAGCAGCAGGAGTCGCCGCTCCACCACGATCACCTTTACTGTTTTCTGTTGTCTGCCGCTACAACATCTGCCTGTTTGCCTCATCATCATCATCATCATCATCATCATCATCATCGTCGTCGTTGTTGTCCTTTCAGGACATGTGCGTTTTTAGTTATTGAAATTTTTACTTGTTTTGTCCTGTTCTTTGGCTTTAGCTCTCGATCTGCAGCTCTTTGGCTCTCCTCTCTCTCTCTCTCTCTCTGTACTGCATTGTGCATTGAGTATTTAATTGCAGATAATATCGACAGCAAAAACAAGAAACAGAAGGCAGACACAGGAGGCCAACGCCGGAATCAACAGCTGAAGTCCCCGGAAATGCATCTGTGACCCAAAGGGAGGGACTACTCTCTATCCCCCCCTCTGTCTCTCCTGTCCACTGCTCTTCCCTTGACATTTTCTGTGTGGAGCACGTGTCAATAATTGGTCCTGAGGAGCCACAGAGCTCCTTTTGTGGTTTCAGCTGTCTTGCCGTATGTGTGTGTGTGGGGGGGGGGAAATGCAGCAGAACAGAGCCCTCAAGGCTGGACTGAAGGGAAGGTGTACGTTGGACAATTCTTCTTTATTCTGTTTGAAGCACTTTATTGTTCTTTCGAGTGAACATTGTACTATTTGGTGTTGTAGATTTAGGCGTTATCAGCGTACATTTTGGTGCCATTACTCTAACTTTTGTGTAAGTTTAAGTTGTCTTGTAGCTAATTAATCGAACTTCTGAACAAATATCAAACTATAAATCTTTAGTTCCATCATCGTAGACTGCCAGCAAATTTCCTTCTTCACTAATCACTTTAGCCACAGAAAATGAGGCATTTCAAGGGAAAACCCGTTTCCCTAAGCTTCCTTAATGCTTCCAGCCCATTAGAGGCTTCTTCTGCATACCATTGATATCTCTTTGGCCCGCCCAAAGCCATCATCTAATTGCACACTTGAGATCACAGTTACTTCGAGTGAGATCACACACACACACAGAGCATTTGGCAAGATCTGCAGCCGCAGAAACTGCCTCAAACGAATGCAAATCAGTTGCGCACTTGGTCAACAGTTAACTCATCATCGCCATCGCCATTGCCATCGCCATCGCCCCAAAACCTCATCGTCGCTCTCTTACTCTCTTGCCCGGCAAAAGCTAACGGCAAAGCCAAAGCCACGCAGAAGCTGCGGTGGCAGGGGGAGTCAGGGAGTCAGAGCAACATCATAAAAGAAAAAGAGAAGCTAATGTAATTGTGTTTGTAAATGCCATCAAGTTGGCAACACTTGCTGTGCCAACAACAACAACAACAAAAGCTACACCAACAAATGAAATATGTTTGCTTGCCTCAGCGTCAGAGTCAGAGCCAGAGCCAGAGCCAGCCCCATCTCCGCCATCCACTCATCCAGTATTCCACCTCAACGCTTGCAAATGAAGTTCACGAGATGGTCAAGACGATAATGTTGGCGAGCGCATTTGCCAAGTCATGACGACGACTGCGACGATGCTGCTGCTGCTGCCGCTGCTGCTGCTGCTCTGTCCTGACACCGTAGCAACATCCAACAACATCAGCCACAGCCGAACGAGTTTCAGTTGTTTTTGTTGTCGTTGTACATTTTGTCGCCATCGCTGTGTGCCCTCAAAAAAAGAGAGAAATAGTTGGAAATCAAATCAACATAAGCACAGCCACAGGGCAGCAATGCCAAACAAGTAAAATAGTTACAACAACAATATCCGACACCACAAAAGTTACACCAATAAAGCGGCAACAACTGCAAGAGTGGATTAAGATCATGAGCAACACCAACAGCTACAAATGTTACACCAACAACCCCAAACTCTTCTATCTTTTGGCAACAATAGTTGCAGCAGCTTCTACAGCAACTAAACCGTAAATCAAAGACTAAAAAAACAACAACAAATAACATATAAACATATGGACAAGCCAAAGCTACACCAACATACAAAAACGAGCAACTTAAATCTATGTAAAACTCAATTGAAGGTGATCTTTTCCCTCCTGCCATCAGCGTTGTCGCTCCACATTTTTGCTCTGGTTTTTTGTTGCCTTTTGTTTGATTTAGTTTATGCCCAGGCCCGGGCCACACCTCCCCTTTCCACACCCTATTCACTACACCAAGCAGTGCATCACACCCTTCCTTTCCCCCTACACCCTTCCGACTGTCTGGTGGCATGCAAGGCAAACCATTGGCGTTCCAAAAGCTGACTCCGGACTGCAGCTCCAATGCCCATTCACCAACACTCGTACTCGTACTCTACTCACACTCATACACTCACTCCTCACTCACTCATCCACAAATGAATCTCTGGGCTCCGAGTCGATGCGATGCGGTGCGATGCGACCCTCCCTACCGACCCTCTCCATCGCACCATCGCCTCGTGGTCGTCGTCGTCACAGTCGTCGTCGTCATCGTCATACAAATATTTAGTAGAGTATGAAGTAGTTCGGGGTTCGGGCGGCACATGAAATGAGTTGACCTCGCTTGACCTCGTTTCAGTTTCTTTTTTGCCGCTGCCTCTGCCTCTACCACTACTTCTCCGCCAGCACCTCATCCTCCCTCTACCGCTCTGTACTCTCTTTTTTTTCTGCTCTTTGTAGCATTTATTTTATTTGTGCAAACGTTTTTAATGAAATTTCATTTCATTTCGCCCCCGTGTCCCACAGTCTGTCTCACAGTCGCTCGCTCGCTCGCCCATTGTCTTCCATTTTCTCTTGGATTTCAATTAGAAATCTTCATAATCGTATCGTGTTTTGTGTGTCTTTGCATTTGTATCTGTGTAACTGTCTGCTCGTTATCTCTCTCTCTCTCTCTCCCTCATTGCGACTCAATCTTTTTGGCGAGTGTAGGCTACATTCTGCTGCTGCTGCTACTCCATGGATTTAATGCTGCTGCTTCCGTGGATTGTTGGTGGCTGCTGCCTCTGTTGATGATTACTTTCACCGGACAGCAAGACACCGCCGCCGCGTACAACAAACACAGTTATGGCAGCAGCAGCAGCAGCAGCAGCAGAAACAACAGTTACAGCAACAGGAACAACAACAACAACAACCATGACAAGAAACATAACAAACAAAAAATATAAAATAAAAACAAAAAAGCGTAGCAAAGTTTGGATATTGTTTTGTGTTGAAAATACACTTTTGAGAGGGTAATGCAATTATTTTGAAAACATAAACACAGACCAACCAACCGAGGGGCGCTGCTGGAAGAGGCGCAACCCAATTCTACCTTCCTTAAACTGTTTCCAGGCCTCTGTTTCCTCATCCATCATTGAATAATTATTAAAATTATTAAAACATTATTACATAATTCTTTTCTCATCATCTCATGGCTAGAGTGTTTCCATGTTCGACTTTACCTTCTAGCTAGCCTTCTCCTTCCTGTTGTTTATGTTGTTTGTTGGAATATGAAATATGTTTTTGAAGCATAATGAGGCCAACTGTGTGGTTGCCTCTCTGTTGCTGCTGCTGTTGTTGTTGTGCCTCTCTGCCATGCAATGAAATCAGGTTGCTGCTGCTGCTGCTGCTGCTGCCACTGTTGGACGTTTGCCTCGGGCATTGTCCGAACAATGCAACAAAAACCATCGCTCTCGAGTCTCTCAAATCTCGAATCAAAATGAAACATTTGCTAATAATTAGCAGAGCATTTACACCCCAAAAATGCATTCAACTGAAACAAGAGCCATGAACATGGACACAACGATGCCTAAATGCCCAACGGCTAGTTATGGGGCGATAATCCCAATCGATAAATCAGCAACATAGTTGTATTTTGATATTTCATCATCTAACGGGCAGTGGGTAGGGGTATTACCATTCCCTAACTTTACTTTCTATTTCTCTGGGCACGCATTTCTGGTCTTTCGGTTGTCATGCATCTCATACCCCCTCTCTTCATGCCACACATTTGAATCATCATCCCAAAAAGACGGTCGCGTCGCTTGTTTTTGGAGTTCACGTTTGCTTTTTGCTTCATAAAACGAACATTTCATTGTACCCCCACGCCACAGCCACAGTTACAGCCACGCCACGAAGCGACAAGCGGAAATGGTAAAAAACATTACCTACACTTACTGAATGAAGAAGAGGCAGCCACTCACTCCAGCGGCAGCGGTGGGGGGGGGGGACATATTGGGGGCAGACACGGAATGGGAAATGAGCAGCAGTAGTGTCAGCAACGGCACCAGCAGCAGAAGCAGAAAAAAACAGTTGGTTATGAAACCGAAGCATCACTCAAAGAGCATACCGCCGCCGAAAGCCCAAAGCCGCCCGCGCAATCGCCACACAGAGCCAGAGCCAGAGACAGAGAAAGAAAGAAAGGAGAGTGTGAGAAAAAAGGCGGGGGGCGGACAAGGTAGGGCCAGCAACTTTCCAATGAACAATGCACAGAGGCAAATGTAGATACAAAAAAATCAAACAAATATTTTTATTAGCAATCGTAGGGAAATTTATAACAATAATACAATAAACTTTCAGATACAGTCAGAAATTGCATGTATGAAAACCACGAACCAGGTCGATGCCTCCCTGTGGCGACACTGGACACGGCATTGACCCCCAAATGAGTCGTAGAACCGTTCAAAATCCAGAAATTTGGGAGGTATGGTAGTTGTTCTTGTTCTAGCGATCAATCAGCCTAAGACACACAGACGCACACACACACACGCACACTCCTCTAAAGGGAACGGTAGACTGAGAGAGTTCATTGCATTTCAAGTGACGTCGCAACGTTGCAGGTGGAAATGCAAGTAGCAACTTCAACAAGAGCAACAATGGCAATCTGGCAGGACTATCCACACGTAGGGTGGTATGCACTTCCTCTTCCTGCCCCCTGTTCGGGGTACCTTTTTGTTTGCAATCGTTGCATGTGCGAGCCATAGATTGACGCTGAAGAGGGGCCGGCCAGCCACGAGGAACCTTCGCAACCAAAAAGGCCACAACACAATTTTCTCACCCATCGGGGAATAGAAAGAGGAAGTGGGGTTGTGGACACCCGCTAGAACAACAAGCAAAATGGCAGCTCATTGAGTTTTGACTTCCCTCGACACGGGTAAAAAGCCAAAGCAAAAAGTGTTAGCGTTGGCCACAGGAGAACCACCAGCAGGGATACAAAATCATTGATCGGAAGTGAGAGAAATGGGAATGTACTTTGGAGTACTTTGGGGTGATTTTCCCAAAGATTTCTCTTCTTAAAACTCTAAAACGATAATGAAAAGCGTTCCAAACATGATCTACTGGCATTTCCTATATTTTTCCGGGTGCAAACGTGACATTGACGTTGACTAGGGATTGAAGCGGCCACAAAATCGCACACTCATAACCAACCGATTGATGCCACAAGGCAAGGGGCAGCACTCCTATGGACACCAGAGAAAATCTGCATGTGGCAGAATAGGACACACACACACACACGGGAAGGAAAAAAAACCTAGACAGGGAATCGAAAAGCAGCCCATAGGGAGTGCATTTTTCGGCCTGGTCAGGTGTGGCAACCTCACCCCCGTAAAACCCGCATCCCGAGAACCGAGATCTGAGATCCGAGACCCAGAGTACAGTTTACATCAGAGCCATCGGAGCCATCGAGAGACATCAGAGAGGATGGGACTGGAGATTGGGAGTACGAGTTCGAGCAGAGGATAGACTGACTTTGGGACCAGAAGCAGAAAATCATAAAACGAAAAACGAGTTACAAAACTGCTGGAAATTCCGCCAGAGAATCGACCAGAGAACAGCCAGGCGACAGCGACAGGGACAGCGACAAAGAGGGATACACAGGTGGCAAGAGGTAGGAGAGGAGGTATGTGGAAGGAGGTAGAAGCCAGCGAATGGGTGAACCAACGTTTGCGGAATGCAAAACTAAAAATAGGAAGCTAATGCGCGGAGGCAAGAGGCTCTATTTATGCCTCTCTGCTGCAGTTGCTGCTGCTGCTGCTGCTGCCCCATGGATGTGTGTGCAGGAGGGCAGGAGCTGGCTGAAAGCGGAGTTGAAGCTCCAAGGTGAGTTCTGTCCTCCTCCTGCTGCTGCTGCTCGTCCACCTTTATGGTAGTCCGCTCTCTAATGTCTGGAACCCATCGTCATTGCCATTATATCGTTAGACATGGCAGTCACCCCAGACCCCACTCTCCACTCTCCACTCTCCTTGCTTGGCTTTGGTCTTACTCCCCTTTTGATTTTCCTTTTGATTGCAAAGTTTACATGGCACCAAAGTGCATTTTCAATAAAAGGAAATATCAAAACTTCCCAACGTCAAGCACAAACTCTCACATAAGCACAAATGTATGTGTGTGTGTGTGTGTGTGTGTATGTATCCTTTTGCCCCCTTCCAAGATGCAAGTATATTCTATATATATTTATCATGCCATTAGTTTTTGCACTTGTTTTTGCCTTTTGGGACATGGTGCGGGGAAAGAAAAACCTTGTGGAAATTTTGCTATGACCTCGCGCCATGAAAAGTTGTGTCGCCCAACGAAAACTTGTCTTTTGCCTCATATCCCTTCTGTCCCCTGCCTCCTGCCTCTCCTGGTGGCGACCTTCCTTCTCATATTATACTCATCTTCCGACTCTCTCGTGCGCATGAAAGGTGAAACTTGAAGGTAACTTTACTCTGGGGAATACCCTTTTGAGGTGGCCCCTTGGAGGGAGAGATTAGACTCTATTTGCTTTGGGATTTGATGGTGAAACAAGTTTTGCCTGTGGGGAGAAGGGAATTTGTTGATCTTTTGGGGCAAATTTGGAACGTTTAGGAGGGGTTTCTTTTTCTCCAACTATCCCCTTTAACCAGTGTCCACTGTAGCGCTTCGCTTTGTGTTTTTCTTCAATTCAAAATTCATTTCTTTCTGCCGGACATCCGGAGTAGTACTTCAACAAGTTCTGGACTTCTCACTGCTCTTCTTCGGGTCTTGCCTCCGCTTCTTGCGGTCTCTGCTTTGTCCTGCTGTTCGTCTCGACTCCGTCTCTTGCTTTGGCCACGCCTCGGCCTCGGTGTATTCATCAAAAATTCACTTTAACTTCATTATCATCGTTATTGTTTTATTTATTCCACCTTCTGTTTCGCCTCAAGACACTTGATCGCTCAATTGATTTTCGTCTTCTTTCTGCTGCTGCTGCGCCTCTGCTCTGCCACTGCCACTGCCTTCGTCTTCCCAGTCACTCAGTCGCTGATGCACTCCGCAATCCACAGTCGTTGCTGCAGTCACCGTCACCGCTGGCAGCGCTGTTTTAGCCTCTCTTTCTGCGTGTGTGTGACTTGGCCTCTGTCTTCTCCCCCTCCGCAGCACTCGACTGACCATCAGTGCTCACCCCCTGCGACTGACTCTACTGACCAGCGCTTATTTCCCCCGCCCCATCCTCCTGCAGCGCTGTGGTGCACTGCTCCCCAATACCCTTTCCTCCTGTTGTGTGTGCGCTGTTGTTCATGGCGTGGCCTGCCTGCTGCTTTTTGACGGTTTTCGTTCATGTGTTGTTGTCTTTTACATACCCTTGAATAAGAGGATATATCTGATTAGAGCAGGTGAGCTCCGATTGCTGCTAATTATCATAGGACCTTCTTTTCTCAAAGTATTCTAATAAAACTTTATTCCTGCAAACTGCCAGTCAATCGAATGATAATACTAATTCATGTTGTCAATCGATACTAAACCTTCTCTTACAGGGTATCATAGCTCGCGGTTCCCTGCCATGTTTCTTCATTGTTTTTTGTATGGTTGTTGTGGGCATTGTCGACACTTTATTGACTACTTTTCTGGATGAATTTGTTGGTTTCTTAATTTCTGTGGCCCTTTGGCTCTGTCGCCCTCATCCTCTCCCCCGCCACCTTTCGCCCACTGCTCCCTCACCTTTTCCCTTAACTCTCCGCCCCGCGCATTATGGCTTTTGGCCCACTCTTTCGTCGTTGCCTTCGCGAGACGTTTGCTGCGTTTCGGTTTCGTTTTCCTCTTTGTTGTTTTTATTCCGCTTTATTTTATTTTTATTCACTCTTTTTTTCCATGGCTTTTTGTTGTTGTTGTTTGTTAGTTAGCAGCCGGCTGCATCGATTTTGCTGTGTGGCTGCCCGTCTTTTTTTCTTATAATTTTATTTTATTTTTTGTTGTTGCTTTTGCTTTACTCTTGTGTTTAATTTTTTCATACTTTGGTATCCGAAACGTAATGGAAGTGGAGTATATTCGGTTGGTTGATGGGTTTGTCAGGGGACTTTAGAAATATTAAATGGTCTGCACATGGAGATTGGTTATAGAAAATGAAAAGTTTTAAGAATTTTCGGGCTGAAAAAATCTAATTTTTTGGGTAAAAGTGTAAAAATGATCTCCTCCTTCCATTATTTAATTATTTTCATATCTAGGGTAGTCCCTGGTCGACTCCTACTCCCCCCGCTGCACGCTCTTATTTGCTTTTTTTTCGTCGCTGTTTTGCGGGCCAGACACAAAGACAAAACCAAGCAGCAGACAACAGACAACGACGACGGCGACGCATTGGGTGACTTGGATACCTCGGATGGATACTCGGATACTCGGGGGCTGGCTTCCACATAAGCACAGCCACACATATGAACATACGATTATACATACGCGTATATGTACGTGCCTATATACAGATTTATACGTTGTGATTTAGCTGGCTTTAAATATGAGTTGAGGTGTTGTCCTCGCTTAAATTAGCCTCCAAACCGACGGCTCCAGACCTCAGACTACAGACTCGGACTTCGATTCAGTCTCAGATTCTGATTCAACGACCGATGGAGCCGCCACAGACTTCGATGGAGTCTCTCCTTGTCTCCGATTCAACCTCTGCTGGAGTCTCCTCAGCCCTCCCTTTCTACTTATACTTCTCTTGGTTCTCCCTCTGCATTTTCGTTTGTAAAAAGTACATAACAAATAATTTGCCTGCATTTATGTACCCTCTATATATAGTACCTTTATTAAGCATATATCTCTTGTATATAGCTTTTGTCTTTGGCATCTCTCACTCTTTAATTTACGTTGTTCTTCTTGTGGCGTTGCTTTTGTTGCTTCTTTTTGGACACTCTTAATAACCTCTTTCTCTGTCTTTGGCACGTTCGATCAATGGCCAATAAATCAGAAAACATTTCTGGGTCTCGCGTATAACGGTTATTTGTATCTTTTTATAGCCCCATCATATGATTGTCGTATCGAAACAGCGATCCATCCAAACCAATTCCAAATCCCGAATGAAATCAAAATGTGTGAAAAGTAACATAAACATTTAATTGCCCAAGCGACCGCAAATTGTCATTTAACCAGAGGGTAATCCGAGTCGAAACAAGGGGGAAGCTTGAGCGCCAAATGCAGACGAGAGGCAGCCAAAAGGGGGAGATTTATGGTGCAAGAGAGCGACAAAGGGGAGAGCGAGTGTTGGGGCTCTAAATTGCCTGTCATATAGTTTTATAGACCCCCCAATCGAAAGAGGGGATACTACAGCGAGGGTATATAAAGTCTTGAGAGATCTCTTATGGCCTGTTAACTGTGATCACAACTTAACAAATTGGTTTACTAATCGGAACAGATGAATGATCACTGGAGCAGTGTGTAGCGCTGTAGGTGAAAATTGTATGGCATTAAGATTAGTTTAATATAAAGGAAATTTGTGTCTGGTAATGATATTGGCGACTTTGCAGCATCTGATTAATTCAGCTACCGCCAAAACATGAACAAAATTTCATGCTCTAAAGTTGCTTTTTTTAATGTCCCCACAGTTCCCATTTACTATTTTCTTTATTATTCAAAATGAAATCAAGCGAATATTGCTTCAGTCTATAAATCTGCTTCCTTGTACCGCAAACAATACCCAAATTTCAGCATCGATCCATCGACCATACCTGGTTCCACCTGCAGATAGCCAGAGAAGAAGGACCGGACAGACAGGCGAAATAGATATTGACAACACCCTTCATCATAAACAATATCACACGATCATCACAAACACAATCATCATCATCATCTTTGGCGTTGACATGGGATTTGACATTGGAATTCAATACGGGTCGAAAACTTAACGTAAGAAAGAGCCCAGAGCCCAAAGCCAAGAGCGCTAAGGCTTCTCTTTAGAATTCTGTTTGGAGAAGAAGAAAAAGGAGGGATCATCGTGATCAATTTCGAGTCATAAATCGCCACACGAACGAAGGAAGCGACGCGAAGGAAGGCGGCTCGGCTCGGCTCGCTTCGCTCGTTTTGTGTATGCATGGGGCAATATTTACAAATTATGTGCAAAAGATGGAATGCTATGCGATAGAACGAGCGCCAGAGATGGAGCCGGGAGCCAGCAGGCAGGAGGCAGGAACCTTGGCAATGGCAATGACAACGACAACGCACCCAAGAAACAACCAGACAACAGACAGAACGAACAACAACAATGACATTGCACTGGTTTACCTTCAGGACGGTCAGCGAGCGAGCAGCAGCAGCAGCAGCAGCAACTAACTTCAGGCAATGTCTGGGCACCCGACAACACAACACGTTCCACATGCAACCTCCACTTCCATTTCCACTTCCACTCCACTCAGTGCCACACACCACACACACACTCCAAGTACAAGTACGACTAGAGCCATCCATCCAGGAGGACAGAAGGCGGTAAGAATGATGACTGGGAATTGGTGGGGATGGCATCTGTAGAACTGTCGGTTAAAGGGGGAGGGGCAACTGTCTGTAAATTAACGCGGGCGTTAAAATTGCAATTTTTCACTTAATGCACACTGAGGAGAGTGCGAGAGCGAGAGAGACGCCAGCAGCATTGCTCTCGTGCGCATGCGAGTATCGTAGGATTGAGATCGAGATTGGTCTCTGACATTCATACCTTTAGCTCATTTACGCATTGCATGGAGCAAAAAACGAGGAGTAGAACAGAGCAGAACCATGGTGTACAGAGCATTACAGAGCGGAACGGATCAAAAAGCGGATCAGAAAGAACTAAAGGAGGATCAGTGAGTAGCAGAAGGTAGAGCTAGAGCTAGGGATGTGTCTAATGAGAGAAGATACTTTGAGGAATAAATTTCCTAGATTCTACATAGAATTCCCTAAAAAAAAAACCAGTACCTCTCATACATAATTCTACATAATTTTACGCTACAGATATCTTAGTTCGGATTTACAAATATTCCTTATACGATTATCTTTTCGTTTATCTGCTGATTCGACATCTTTTGGCATACTCATCATTCTTCCAAAGGAAGGAATCTCCCATCTCTAGCTGCAGCCAGCAAATCGGTAAGTCCAACTGAAACTTGTTTTCTTATGTAAAGTGTCCTTGAAATAATTGTAAATTATGTCTACACTTCTCTGCACTTCTGCTCTTCCCTCTGTCAGCGTCCCCGGTGATGCCAACAATCTGTGGAGGGCACTGGCACCTCGTCTTCAAGCAGAGAATCTTCATCCAGTTATCGTCTGCGGGGTATTCCCCTCCTCATCCCATTGCCGCAGAGTGGCGTGTGGGTGGCGAGGCGGGGACTGACTATTGCGGGCTATTAATAAATTTCAATAAAGTGCATTGGCGGCTGCCATGTGCCATGTGGCATGTGGCATATTTGTGGGGCATATGTCACACCAAAAGCATCCACTTGCAGCGCACATTTTTTCCCCTTTCCTAAGGCCCAGTTTTCTTGGATTTCTGCTTAATTGAAAATCGCGGAAAGGCGCAAACTATGAATTCTTCCTCTATTTGCATTTCTATCTTTTTCTGGCTGCATATTTAGCCATTGGCAATCGAACAAACAAACAGATACAGAGACTTGCCACCCGATTAATGCCACATTCTATTCCCAACCTGTTCGGTTTCAACGCTTTTTTCTAATTTCAATAATTTATTTGGCTACCAGAAGCCAAAGAGACATAGGGAAACAAATCTAGAGAATTAGTAAATGAGACAAAGATACATGAACCCTTCTTCCCTCTCTCTCTCTCGTCTCTTTCTTCTGGCTATGCTATCCAAATTATTTGGCGAATAATCTGCGGCTGCTTTTGGTCGACGGTTTGCAATTAAAAACTTATTTTTACGAAAAATATACACACACAGTGCAAAACGTGTGCCATGGGGCTGAGCGGGTGGCGGAGGTTGCATGTAAATTAAATGCACATAAAATGAAGGCAGCCGCGGCCCACATGCTGCTGCTGATGATGATGATGATGGTTGGGGCAGACACCGCCACATGCAACACACACCAGCAATTGAGCCGCAAATTTATTTGGTCGAGACGCGCCAAAGCTATGCGGGCGGAGGCCCGGAGCGGAGGCCCAAAGCAAGAAAGTGGGTGGAGGGGCGTTTGAATGATTGCAGGGGGTGTGTAAAGGGGTGGTGGAGTGAGTTGATGAGTGAAGGGAGTGGATGGAGGGGGAGGGCAGGCACTGCTTTCTCGGTGCGTTGACGCTTGAAATACGTTGTCGAAATTTCCAATTTTCAATAAGAAGAAAAAATTCATTTTTGGATAATTATGAGAAATTAAAGAAAAATAAATCAAGTAGCGTACCCCTTCACGCCTTGAAGAGCTATTACAAACGGGGAAATTATAGAGAAATATTAATGAATAGGTTCACAAAATGACAGCGTTTTATATTTTAATCAATAACTGCATTTATTAAACATTTTTCAACATGAAAAATCTAATAGATTTGTGCCAAATCAAGTCAAAATAAGTAGATTTCCCCACTCGTTTGTGCTGCCCCGTACCAAATAAAATCAATACAAAACACACACCGCCTACTCAATGAAAAGCCCCTCATGACTGCCTCATATTTATGCCGTTTTATTTTCCTGCATTGTTTTCTGTGGCACTGTACCCGAGACTCTGCTTTCTGTTCAACTTTTTCAATTGCCTTCAATATTTGCCAGAAAACAATCAAAGCACAAAAATCAGAGGGGAAAATATGAATATTTGAAATGTGTTTATATACCTATATACCCGTGTATATGTACATACGTATAGGATGTACATATGATGGGAATTTAATGCAAAAACGTTGCTCACTAATTTTCAATAAAAATATCAGAGAGCAGAGAGAACGCACGGCAGCAGAGCAACAGCAGAGCGGCCGAAACAACAATAAACTATGGGCTACAACAAACACTTTGAAAATGCAATAATCATATTAAAAGCCACAGAAGCAAACAACAACACACAGCAGAGCAACAAAAACCACAAAACAATCTCTAAAGGCAACAAAATAGTTCGTTTTTAAAGTTATTATTAGCCGCAAAATGTGCGCCCAATACAAGAGTGCACACACATCCGATTGGATATATCGTAGATATGTTTATATATGGTATAAATAGTACTTGCGTGTGTGTGTGTTTGCAATCAATATATTGTACATCGGTTGTTATATCTGTATCTTTGCGGCAATTGAATGACCATCCTATACTTATGAACAATATAGGAATGCGTCAGATGGGATTACGACTGTGGAAGTATCCTATAAAGGTATTTATTTAATATACAAAAATTTAATTTCTAACAGGAAAAATATTTCTGGGAATTTTTTCTTAATTTTCTTTTCTACCTTTAAATTCCTTTTAATCTTTGTTTAATAAATCTTACGTATATTCAGCCCCTTAGCAAGATGAAAGGGTACACCAAATATAAGCGTGTCTACATAAATTCCCTCCTTAATTTCTGCGTTTTTGTGAGGGGGTTTTTTCTGCAAATAAAAATCAAGTTGAAAACATTCAATGAACTACATTTTTCCCGCTGCTAAAGTGTTGCATGCAACACTCATATCCATGCACACATACACGTAAATAGTAATACATATGCCGCAACACAATATCTTCATGGATTTCTATATATATTTATAGCATTTTATACACTGGAATCTTAATTTTTTTAGCGGAAAATCGTTAGCACAGATAAACAATGGAAATATGGAAACATAAACTATTTGCCAAATGCCAAATGGAAGCGTAAGCGTTTTTTATGCTAATTTTGTATGTGTGCGTTCGTTATTTGGTATAGTTTGTTGAGGAAATCATAATTTAAACACAAAATGCAATAAACAAAAAACAGAAAAAGCTACTGCAAAGGTGGAAGGAGAATTGTTTAGGGAAAACATTTGTAGATCATTTGGAATTACCATCAAAGGAACATCATTCTAGAGATCTGCTGTGGTGATATTTTCTTATCTAAAAGAATCCCCCGTTGAGCTCTCGAAAGACAGAAGCTTAGCCCAAGCCAACGGAGGAACGCAGCTGCAGATTCCTCGAAATCCTTTTCCTAGCCTAAAAGCCACTACCCTGAAAAAGTGCAAGCGAATACCCACAGAGTAAGGGAAGCCCCAAAAAGAATCCCCTACTGACAAAGTATTTTGATGGCTTCTTCTGCACGTTAAGTGCCTGCCTCAAATCAATTTGATGTGGCTAAGATAATGTACCAAGGGGCAGCAGATAACAAGAGGTGGCAGCAGCTAGCCGGGGCACGTATCTGTCAACAACTTGTCGGAGATCATTGTTTGGACACGCCTCCACCTCCTCCACTGTGGCAGCACCAGCCAGCAGCAATTAAAAAACGCCTTCAAACAGTCGAATTAATATGCAACAGCCTGCAAAAAAAAAAAAATGTGAAAAAAGGTGGGCTCCCGCTGCTGTCTGGCTGCTGTTTGGGGGCGTGCCCGTCTCTGTGGCAAGTGCCGAAAATTTATGCGCCACATTAGTTTCGTAGATACAAACATAGATACAAAGATACGGTATCTGAAACGGCGGCAAACGCCCCAACCATTTAACAACAACACACAAAAAAGAGATACGAAATTATTTATTAATTTGTTAATTCGTTGTTTGTCATTTTGGCGGCTTAAACGTTTCGTTCTGCCACAAAACACACGAAATTTATGGGGTCCGGACCCCCACTATGCAATGGGGAGGGGGAACCGAAAGAGAGCCAAAGATAGTTTAAGGGAGAGACAGAGAGAGAGAGAGAGAGATCGCCACGCTCTGGGCTATGCTTCGGTTTTTGGTTCTGCTTCGGTTTTCGGGGCATCCATCGGTCGTGGATCGGCCTCGCTCGGCCTCGGCTCGTCGCTTGCAATTAACACGCCAAATTAGCGACGCCAACGCCTCAGTCAACTTCGCTGCCTAAGACGCTCAGCCGGCGTCAACTCCTCTGCAGATTTCATGTAAATTTTGTTTGGATTTTGATACCCTTTCGAGATGTTGTTTCTACGAGAAGGCTCTTGCAAGTTTTATATAATTTGTAAACCTCTCAAAAATGAGATATTCAAATCCAAATCTGCCTTTAACATGTACATCATATGTTCCCAAAGGTTTTCCAAAGATGTTTCTTTCCATAAACAATTAATTTCCTAGTGTATCCCACACTTCGTTTTCTCCAAATTGAATCTTCCTTTCTTGTTTCCTATCGCAGAAAACAACAGCAAACAGCATCGCCAGCAAACATCAGACAGTCGTCGTGCAAAACTTGTTGAGCATTTTTATTGATACGTTTTGATATTTTGTTCAAGAATTTATTTAATTTATTTACAGATTTATGAGCTCGTAGCCGAACCGAACCGCTCCGCCCCACCACTCCGTTTCGTACCCTCTTGGCGGTCATTCAAATATTTGTAGATTTTATTTATGGCCAAAAGCAAAAGAGCAACACGAAAATTTATTAGCTGAACTTTTTTTTGTGGTTCGAACACACACACACAAGTATCGGCGCCTGCCTCGTGTGCGGATCAGTCAGTGGATCGAATCAATGGCTAGAGAGGGAGGTGTGGTGTTCGAGGGGTGGGGGTATAGAGTACAGGGTATACACCCAAGGTGACTGATCATCATCATTGCGGTGTCTAATGTGTCAAGTGGTTGTTGCCACGAGAGAGAGGCAACGCGAGAGAGCATTGAGTAATAAATAATTGTTTATAATGTTTTGTTTGTATCTGCGGCCCGAGATCTTTTTTGACTTTTTGGGGCCAGCAATTGGGTTAAATGTGGGGGAGGGGTAACGGAGCACAGATCATCTGTATGTGTGTGTGTGTGTGTGTGTGCCATCAGGTGATGGATTATTGTCGATGAGAGGCTATAGCATTCATATGCTATAAAGATCATATTTGTTGATGGATTTCCAAATGTTTGGAGATTTTTGAATGGAAAGTTTTTCCTGAAAAAATGTGCCTTCTGGCTGTTAAATCCTTCATTGTATGCGCACTTAATGCACATCTAGCACTGAAAGTTTTCCCATTTCAACACATACTTATCATCACATACTTACCACATTTAATGCTTTCGGGAAAACCTTTCCCTTCAACGAAAATTAGATACACTTGTATGAACACTTTCATATATGTTTTCGATGACATTTCATTAGTACGATTTCATTTCTTTTCGTTTCGCTTTGCTAAACATCTCATAGAACATATGTTCTTATGTTTCCCATTTCCACAGCTTCCCTTGCCTCTCTGCCTCTCCCGTGGCGTATACGTAATGTGACAATTGTTCGCTTCACTTCTCTGTCGCTTCAGTCTGCCACAACTGTGTCTATTTGTTGCACGAACAAACGAACGAGAGAGTGAGAGAGAGAGAGGGAGTGTCTATCTATCTATCTTTGGGATACACTCTCCGTACCTCATCTGCCGCCTGCACTGATGCTCCCCTCCACTGATCAGAAGCCGAAACGAACATCTTGTACAATTTTATTACGCTTTGCATTGCATTTTGTTGACAGTTTTGTCAACAAGCGTTGAAAATTGGCTAAATATAAATATATATGTGCCCCAAACCTATACCTATACCTATACCAATACCAATACCAATGCTTCGCCTCCCCCCCCGTTTGCCACAGTTTGTGGCAGCAGCAGCAGAAGCATCGTCTGCTCTGTGTGTGTGTCTGTGCAGGAATATTTATTACAACGGCAACAACTCGTTCGCATCGCATTTTATTTATAAATGCGAATATAAATAGGTGGAAGATGCACAGATTTCATCTGTATCATCAGCAGAATACCACACCACATCATGAGGATGAGGATGAGGAACTGCCACTGTTGCTGCTTATGCTACTCCTGGGGCACACTCAAGCGCATTCGCAGCAAGCATGACTTGTAAATAGCTGCGAGTTAAGTATCTGGCAAAGTGCAAAGTAGTTGCCAAGCAGCAGGCGCTGCAGCATCAGCATCAGCATCATTTTCGCTTCCTCGTAATGATCTGGGGGAGCACAGCACACGACGCACTTGCCGCGCTCAGCCGTGGCATGATATATGTGTGGCTGCAGCATGTGGCCGCTGCTGTTGCTGCCCAAAAACAAATTGCCACATTCTGCCCCCTTTTATCGCTTTTCCAAGGAATCGAAAAATGCTTCCGCCATCAATTGTGCAAACAGTGCAGACTTTTCTTTCTTTGTTTTTTGTTGAGATAAATCGTCATGCAAGTGATGGAAGGTGTCCCTTCGAGTGGGAGAATGAATGGAAAAATGGGAGATTTGAGTGTGGAATAGGAAATGCTTTTGCAAGAGATCTTAGAAGTGCTTTTGGAACTAAAATTCCAACTAAATTCCATCTACATTTTTGCAAGTTTTAAGTTCTTAACGGAGAGCTTTCAATTTATGGAAATTTGAATGATCCTATGATCTGTTTATCCTCAAAATGAAATGAAGAATACACATTTAAGTACATATTTTTCTGAACAGATCAGTCAAGTAAATTTACCCTTGAATCCCCTCATATTTTTCTACTTCTCTGCCTCAACCTCTCTTTTTTTGGCCCCTTCCGGCTCTATAGATTCTTATCGGAGGTCGTTTTTTTTTTGTTCTCACAAATTAAACTCTTTTTTTTCTGTTGTTGAACCACAAAATTCTTCATTTTAATTTTTTTTCCTTCACCCGTCTTCTTGTTGTGCGTGTGGAAGGTGTTTGAGTTTGTTGTTGCCTTTGTTGCTGCCTGCTTCTGGGTCATCGCTCTTAAAATATTTAAATATTTTTTGGTCTCTTTTTTTTCGGCTGTGTTTTTGCGCGACGACAACGTTGTTGTTGTTGCTTTTGTTTCACCTGAAAGTTGTCTTTGAGGTTGAGGTTCGGTTCGGTTCTCCTTCTCGTTGTTTCTGTTTCTGTTCCATGCGCCAAACACACATACACCCCCCGTTACCCCCACATGCCCGCCCCACATAGATGGACAGACAAAAAAGTACAGGTACAAATATATATAAGTCTCACCGTCCCCCTCACTCATTCTCCATATATTTCTGGTCGTTGATCCGCCGATGAGACAGCGGGATCGGTATATTTAACTGATTTGTTGGATGACAGCGCCACAGGAAGGCCAGAGGGAAGGTGTGTGGAGAGTAATTGTCACAGAATTCTATTTTAAGATCCGCTATTCAGCAGGAATCTTATTGAAATATTTAAGGAGTTCGAGACAGAGAGAGAGAGAGCGTGTAAAGAAGAGATGGCGGAAACGAAAGCAAAATCAAACAAAAAGTGACACGAATTTCCATGAAAACCCACATCAAGCTACATTTTCTATAAAATAACTTTTCCGGAAAATGTTTTCAATTATGGATTCTCAAAAAGAAAAACAAAACAGCAGCAGCATGTTTCTGGGCGTATCTTTGAGATACAAAACTAACTTCTAAGCCGAAAATAATCTTCAAAACTTACCAATCAACCGTCTCCACCCTGCCTGCCCCTCCCGCTACCACGCTACCCACCACTCAGGCAGATTCGTCGAACAATTTCTGCGATCATAAATCTTTTTTAGACGCTGGTTTTGCTGGTTTCTGGCTGCAAACGTCAAACGAAAACACTAATTGGTATTAGCGGGAGCTACCCCTCTTCCCCTTTCCAGCACTGTAATATCCCCCCTTTGCCCCTGGTGCTACTCTTCAAAGTTGAAAGAACCCCACGGGTGTGGGGTTCAATGGATCAAAAGCAAAGTTGGTTTTACCTTTTATGGTTTTACCTTTGGCTTTGAAATTGTGCCGCTGCTTCCTCCAACAAAAAAACACATTCGTGCACACAGGTGGGCGTGGTGTTTTAATCAATTGATGTTCTTTTTGCTTATACTCGTAGAAGGGGTTTACCTGTTTACCGGTTTACCTGTTGGTTGTTAGACAACAAGAGAAGAGCGGCCCACCCACACTTTTGGAATTAATTGTCCGAAAATGCTGACCAGAAATGGGTTTCAGAACTAAAAAGTGGCTTTAAACCTTACAAAAATATATCCTAAAGCTCTGGAATACTCTGTAAAGCTACCAGGGTATTCCCGTAGTCCATCATTGGTATACGAATACAATAAAGTTCTCACAAAAGCAAACAAAATAAAAAGAACTCGACCAGCAAAGTGCGAATACAAAAATCAGCCAAAAACCAACGAAACGAAGAGAAATTGTAACTCAAAAGCAAAGATACAAAAGGGAGGGTTTCAGTGGGGTTGGAGGGTCGGGTGGGGAAATGCAAATCCACAGATACAGATACAGATACAGATACAGACACACAAATTGTATATCTGAAGAAAAAACACCATACGTCAATTGCCTATTCGTTGGGGCTAAAAATGAAAAATTGCTTTTCAAAATTAAATCAACATTTAATTTTCTCGTAATTTGCTGCTCACTCACTCAAGGAAAAGGAGGGGTGGCAAAGATGCGAAAAGAGAGGACAAAGAGGGGTAAAGCGAAGGGTGGGAGGGATGCAGAGGAGTGGGCTAGCTGGCTGGCTGGCTGGGGAGAAGGGAAGTGCCAAAGGAACCTCACGCATTTTTCTACAAATTAATTTTAGCACAAAGATTGCCAGAGATACAGATACAGAGATACACCGATTCAACAGCAGAAGCAGCAGCAGCAGCAGCAGCAAAATAAAATGTATCTGAAATACAAGACACCCCAAAATGCGATGCGATGGGGGCTACAGATACAGCTCGTGGCTATAGCTACCACATAGACATATAGGCAAATGTCTGCCTAAATGTATCTATAAGATACATCGTATTGGTTAGCCATTAAATGACGCCGCCCGAGGTGGCAGCAGCAACAGAAACAACAACAGGCGAACGAACTACCGACTACAAATCGTTTCGGCAGCCAAGTGCCAAATAAAAACTTATTACTTATACGCCTCGTATGCCAGCAGCAGCAGCAGCAGCAGCCACAACAGAGCACATGAATCTATTATGAATTAGACTTTGAATGCCATCGCAGATACCCAGATACACATAGATACAGATACATTCTCGCACCGATTCGAATGGGGGGCATAAATAAATATTTTGTAGCTCGTTTAAATATTCACCCTGGAGGGCAATTTCTCGTCAAAGATTTCTCGATTCTCGATTGTCGGTTGTCGGTTGCCGTTTCTGTTTCGATTTGGTTTTGGTTTTGGATTTGCGGGGCAAATATTTAGTTGAGAGTCTCCACTGGCCAGGGGAAGGTGGAAGTGGAAGAGAAAGAGAAAGAGAAAGAGGCAGGCGGCTATAATGTGGAACAAGGTCCACAAATAAACAATTGAATGGATTATTGAATGCTTGATGACGGTGACGCTTAGAAGCGCACAAAAAATATAACTTTTCTTGGCAATGAATATTTTACGCCATCAAAGATGGAAGAACTGACGAGTAAATATGAATATCCATCGAAAGGATCTGCTTCTCATTCAATTTCTTGGTACAGTAATTTTTGAGAGATTTATTTATTAGGAATATTCCAACATTTTCTTGCCTTAATCACCCTCTTTCCTATTCTTTCGCTATTAATCACATACAAATGCCCATCCACAACAATCATAGATCTTTGCCAGCATATACCCGTCATACAAATGGGATGTCCATCAGCTTTCACAGCCCCACAAACACGCCCGTGTATTATTTGTGGCAAAGGCAAATGATCCATGGCATAACTCTAAATAGAACGCATTTGTCACCGAAATCAAATATATTTAGAAACATCTTTTGATTTGTTTATGGCACTGTGAAATTGTTAAACTGCCACTTTATTAACACACAGATACATAGGCAAAGGCACACACACACATGCACAAGGGATACACAAAAGAAAATGGTAAGAAAAACACAAGAGAAAATCAGAACAGAACAGGAAAAAAAACAAAGAGTTTTTCGTTTGAATTGAAATGTATTTTGACATGTTCCAAATCATTTTCTGTGTCTGTCGCTATGTATCTTTGCATCTATATCTGTGTCTTTCTACAGAAAAATGTCTCAAAGCTGAGCGCAATTTTGTGTGTGGCACCAAATGGGGAAAAGGGCAAGGAAAAGTATCCATCAAATGCAGACGCACAGACTCTTTCGCTTTAAAACAAATGCTAATAAGCACGCATATCTGACAGATACTATTTATTACTTTCACAGTTGCAAATATCTACACAAAAAACGTGGAACAAAATTATGAACTTTGAATGGAAACAAACCAAAAAATGAAAATACAAAATATCAAAATACAAAACAAAAATCCCACAAACAAAAGTCAAAAATTATTTTGCCTAAACCGAAGTTTGTTGACAAATTATGATTTAGTATTCCCCACGACCGCATTAACATACTCTACAGATACAGACATCTATATACAATCGGGTGGGGTAGGGCGTCGACTGCGGTTGGTGACTGTGGCTCCGGCCTGGCCTGGCCTGGCCTGGCCATCTGTTCATAAATTTCACGCTGCTTAATTAAAATGTTGAATATTTTATGCAATTTATTGTGGCAGTGGCACGGGGGCATTAAGCATGGAGCATGGAGCATGGCAGTAGCGCCACAAGTAGCTGAAAACTAATGCCCGATAAACGTTTCGACCTTTTGACCAACACAACGACATTTACACATTTGCATAAAGAGACATTTATTACCCATTAATCGTGCGAAAGATGGCTTGGGACTGGACAGGAGAAAAGTTTTCTAAGAGGTAAATAAAAATATCAAAATAAATTTTCAAGTATTTGTTATATAAAAAAAGAAAGATCTAATTTAACAAGATTGTATTTGTATCTATACTTTATCAACACGTTTGACAAATCTGCGAAATCACAGGTCATCCCATGGTTCATACCCTGCCTTGTTTTTGTGCGCTTTTGTTGCGTGGAAGCACATATTCAAAATGCATTTTGAATATCTAAAACACACATAAATCTATATGTACGCAGCCATCGAGAGAGCTACAGATATTTCCATATATGTGTATGCATTTGAATGAGATACTCGTACGCACAGCTCGTATCTTGTACTTATGCAAATGGATCTCTCATTCGCTCTATGGAAGTATCTGTCGACACCTCTTAATGCTCCTCTCGCTCTCTCTCTCTGCATCTGTAATATCTGTGATATTCTCTAAACACTTCCCCAAACAATATTCCTCTGTTCCTCTTCCCATTTACATTTCTTTGCACTTAAATTTCCGCTTAAGCATTCCTAAATTGTTCATTAACATTTCTGCCGATTTGTTGTTGCCCGTTTTTGTAATGAATATTTGTTGTTGTCTGGCACTTTTGTTTTGTCGTGAGTTGTCGTGGGGGGGAAAGCGCTCTGTGTTGTTATTGATCATTCTCCACAAAAACACCTCACAGTTTCTATTTCTATTGTTTATTTCGCACATTCAGCCGCTAATTTATTTTCAGCACGCGCTGAACGATTAACCCAGAGATCAAGATCAAAACAGATCAGAGGGTAACCTGAGAGATCAAGCTTTTAAATACCTGGGGGAAGATGTTTGCTGTCTCTGGAAATATAAGAGTGAGAAAATAAAAGGATTACAGCCCTGAGTCCACGCGTAATTCACACCAGAGAGAGAATCGCAGTTATCGACTTGGGTGTTATATGCCCCACTGATCGATCGATTTTAGGGCAAAAGTCTAGACCTCGAATGATCAATCTTCTGAGCAGAGTCGAGCCGAGTGGACGACAGCCCCATGGGGGCTTTCATCAATCAAGCAGAAACCCATTGAAATCTGAATCGGAATCGGAATACAAAATGTCAGCACTCTGTCAGCAGGATGACAGACATCCCGCACTAAAAGCTATATATCCGAGGTTCCTTAATCTGTTTAATTTGCAGATGCAGTTCCACAGATACAGTTGTAAAGATACAGATACGAGAGTGGAAAACGCGAATAAACTGAATGAAATCTGACAGACAGGCAGTCCCTGAATGAGCGAACGTCTCGCATCGCGCTTCGCGGAATATAATTTATGAGTCAATTTCAGACAATTATTGTTAAATATTATTAAGCATTCGTCGGCCTGTCAAAACACACACAGAGCGGGGCCCCCCTCTGGCCGTCCGCACCCGCAAGAGCGGAATGATTTACAAGGCGAGTGAGAGAATAGCCCGAAAAGGAGGAGAATTGAAGACAATTGTCACTTGGATGAGGAATGAGGCTTGGGGAATGGGAAGCTCTTGAGCGATGACAAATTTTAAGTGGATAATCTTCAGGCTCAAATAAAAGAGCAGCAGAAAGGGCGAACGAGCGCATTGCCAACGCAAATTAATGTCAAAATTGATTAGAGCTCTGGCAACTCTCCGGCAGAGGCAGACAGCAAGTGATTGTTCCGTCAAAGACATTCCATTCCTTACATTTACACCCAGCTGCTGCAAAGGCGCGTGTCTGCCAATTAGAGCTCCAGAAAGGGGTAGGGGAAAGACCAAGAACAGAAGCGCATCCAGAGGATCAGAAGGTGCAGAGCATCGCATGAGAAGAGCAAAAAGTGTGAAGAAAAGCGGGAAATAGCCGAAGCCACGATAGAGACAAATAAGTGGATTAAACTATGGTTTAAAAATATCAAAGAAAAAGCATCAAATTAATGAAAAACTTACCACAAATGCACTTTGGATGGATCTTCAACGTTCTGAAATTGAAATAAATACAAAATACAACTATTTAATTATTGAAAATACAATTTAAATCTATAATTCCCATTAGAGAAATAATAAATCAAATAAAATTGACTTCCATTCAAATTCCCAGCTCATTTCACACAGGAAAGCCTCTTCTAACTCTTTGCTTTCTACTCCTTTCCATCACTCGTTTCCCCTCTCCACTTCTCCGTTCAACCAAAAAGCAAACAAATTAAGACAATGAAACCCTCTACGCTTTTGGCGGAGATAAAAATCAAAGCAAACACCAGAAAATAAAAGCTGCAAAGACTCCCCCCCCCCCCCCCCCCCCCCTCTGCGAGTGCCGCTTCCAGACACTGATTCTCCCGTGGAATTCTCCCGCTCAAAATGTGTGAACAATATCAGCGTGCGGATCTTGCCCAGCAACCAAAACAGAGAGGGCACCACAAAGAGAGAGAGAGAGAGAGAGAGAGAGAGAAAGACAGAAAGAGTGGGGAAGAGAACGACCCGAGAGACCTGTTTAAAAACCTGTTAATCAGCCAGAGAGAGACACACAATCAGAGAGAGATAGGGGAAGGGAGAGAGGAGAGAGGAGAGAGAGCAAACACTGCAGTACGAATGCAACAAATGGAGCCACTGTCGATGCTCTTCTGCTGCTGCGCTTTTTGGAGCAACTAAAGAGCCTGTACTTTTGCATAGGTTGCCCCTGCACCCCACACTGTACCTCACTTCAACTATGTTGTCCCCCCGCTCAAACAACAGCAGGAAAAGCATTCGGAAAATGACAAACAAAAATAGCAATCGGAATGCCATGTGCCTTTTTCTCCTCTTTCTCTCTCCTTGGAAACGCAAACACCAAGCAAAATTTCAATTCATGCAACACCCTGCCTGGCTGCCACATGTCCTAACCGCTCCTTCATCTGCACCCTCAGCATCCTCTGCATCCGGGAGCGCTCCATTTGGAATCCAATCAGCCACGCGTTGGTGATAAAATGCGTTAACAATACGTGAAAAGCTCTTTTTGCCCCAAACGATTTTCCCTTTGCGCCACACAACCCCACTCTACCCCTCTAACCCATAACCCTCTAGCTGATCCCTTCTCCACCCTTATCCCTTACATTTTCTATCTCTGTTCTCTCCTTTCCTTTTTTTGTTGGTTGCTTTTGCGGTGTCTGACAGATTTTTGTGTGTTATCCCTTAAGGGGGGAATGTGGCGAGCGAGAGAGATGGTGAGATGGGGATTGCCTACTAAAATTGGCAATGGTCTTGCAGTGGGTGGGATTGAGGTGATTGGGAAATGCGTGTGCGGTGGCATGAGGTAAGTGAGGGGAGGTTGCAGGGAAAAGATTGTACGATTGTGGTGGAGCGCACATTACATGCCGCACATCACACCTGATTTTTGTGGGCAATCGGCGGGGTTCGTGTGGGGTTGCAGATGGATTACGGGCAACGGAGTCTTGTGGCCAATACTGGCTTGTTTTTTGTAACCGATAAAGTAGCTTAGAACTAACGATTGATTGATGGATATAAGCTGTCTGTATGTATTACAGAACCTATTATGTTCCTTAGTGTTCTCAATAATCTCTACGTGACACTTCTTATATTAAAATATACTCCCACAATTGGCTTTGCAATTTCATCTCTAAATCAAATTGTTTAAGCCCTTATTTTTACGAGCTTTCCCCATTGGAAATCCCCACCAAAATTGCTGCACAATTAACCAGTGGAAAAATGCCTGATCATGTTATTTAAACCCAAACGGTTGTCACAATAAATCACATTTCAATCCAAATATTTACACAATTCGCCCAAAAAGTCAATCTACGAGCCACACCTCCCGCATCCATGCAACGCCTCTTTGGACACCACACCCCTTTAATGGGGGCACATTCAACGCTATCTCTCCTTTGCATAGCGCATCGCTCATACGCCCCGTCACACAATAGCCGAATTGTCCACAGCCAAACCAGCTTCCAAAAACAAGAACAATCCCTAGGGGAGGGAGTGGTGGGTAGAGCGAAGCACAAGCAAAGCAAAGCTCAAACTGAAACAAAACAAAAACCAAACGCAGTGGCTGCTCTCTCTCTCTTTCTCCCCCAACGGGACTGGCAAACACCCACCGCCTCTCCGCCTCTACCTCCCCTTGCTTGTAAACACATTCCACGCAGAATATAAAAAAGCAACACTTTTAAGCAAAATCAAATTCACAACCAAAAAGCAGCAAAAACAACAAGCAAGAGCGACGCACAAGTAGCGTTGGCAGCGCCGGCAGCTGCACGGCGTCACCGTCGGCGAGCATGACGAAAGTCCTTTCGCACATTACCACATTTTTGTTGTAGTTGTTGTTGTTGCCACCCATCATGCAACAACAACAACAAACAGCAACAAAAGACAGCAGCCAACACGAAAGACAAAAGCTAAAAGCGACAAATGAAATAATAAGAGAGCTTAAATAACTCCACACGACACAAGAGAGTGAGCGAAAGAGAGAGAGAGAGAGACAGAGAGACACACAGCACTCATACAAGTCTGATGGCAGCTTGTGTCTGTGTGTGTGTGTGGGTGGGTGGGAGAGAGGTGGCGAGGTAGAGGCCCCTCAGTGTGTTTGCATGTTTGTTGTTACATTGACTTCCGATGACTGCCATCGTTGACGTGCCACCTCCACCCCCCTCGGCAACCCAGCCACCCACTCAGCAGCAGCAGCAGCACCAGCAGAGACCCAGACAGCAGCAGCAGCGCAGGTCCCAACCGTCGCGTCGCGTCGCTTCGCGCTCAGAAGCTGCCAACTTGTTTGCTCAATATGTTTCAAGCACACACACACACACAGAGCTCCTCCACACAGCAGCAGAGCTCCATAGAGCGTGAGACAGAGACAACGAAACGATGGCCACACGAAGCTTTTTACAAGCAGCCCCACCAACCATCCCTCCCTCCATCACATTGCACGCTAAATAATGACTGACAGTATGTTGGTGCCCCCCCTTAAACGCTCCTCTGCCACTCAAGCATTCGTGTGACCCCCAATTGTTCGCTGCACACCCCAACACAGCCCCCTCTGACAACCATTAAACTGACAAACAAACCAAAAACCCGACGAACGAAGCGACCAACGAACCGACCAGAGAGAGCAGTCGAGAGCGCAAACGACAACAAGAGTTGGAGAGAACGAACAAAAGAGCGGAGAGAGCCGAACACAACAAATTGCGGGAGTTAAAAGCAGGTTGCAATCGAACTTGTTGCGTTGCCACCTTGCGTGATGCTCTGTCGCTCTGCCGCTGTGCCTCTGTCTCGCTGTTGTCGCTGTTTGCTCTTTGTGCTCCCAATTACTTTTTGCATGCTACCTTTGGTTGCCCCCACTTCACCTCACAACACGTTCGCATTGGTTTGATTTGGTCAGCAGCGAGACAGCGACAGTGGCAGCAACGGAGGCAGAGGCGTCAGCAGAGGCAGCGCGTCATCGTTGTGTTGACGTATGCTTAATCCCTATAGCGGTTCCCCCAACTCCAGCCACTACCACATGATCGACTGTGTTCGAGCTTCGTGTGTGTATGGGTGTGTGTTTATGTGTTCCTCTGCCCAGCCAGGCCGTCACCGTTCGACCGCAAAGCACTGGGGCCATGTTTTCACACAGAGCTTACACAGAGATAAGCGCGCAAGGCTTCGGAAGAGTACTGTGCTGTGCTGGTTGAGCGGGGGCTGGTTGGGTGGTGTGCACATATCAAACCGCCATCGAGCAGCGACACGTTCGAAGCGTTCTCATTTTGCAAATTGACTTTAATCATTTTTGCTGTTGTTTTCTGATGTTTTTTTTTCTCTGGCTTTGTTTGCGTTTGTTTTGTTAGTTGGTTTTTTTCCGGATCAGGGGGAGGGGTGTTCTAATTAATTGTTGCTATACTATTATTTATACTTAAATGCTAATGCGACATGGGACAGTGTTTTGAGTTGAATTTCAAAATTAAACGTAATTGATGGGCTATCAAAAATTATAAGATTATGAATTTAAATTTTAATGACACAAATTATACGACTAAAATGTGTGATTTTTATGGCAGATCGCTTAACAAAATGAGCTCAATTAAAATAAAAATTTAAATATGGAGTAATTAATTTTTGATTGAATTGCAAGCCAAAATCTGATCTGTTCTACCGCTCCAAAAGGGTGTTGCTGGCAAAACTATTTAATCTAAATAACAGCAAAAACCGCAGGAGGCAGCAGCAGCAGCGGCGACGCTGGCATCCAAAAGGGTGGCAGCGGGGGCAGCAACAGCTACACAAAAGCGCACAACAACGCGTTCAAATAGCAACAATACAAGAAAGAGAGCGAAATACACACAACGAGTGAGTGCGAGAGAGGGAGAAAAGTATAAGAAGAAAGAAACAAAAGACAAGAGCGCAAACACCGCAAAATAATAAACCCGCTCGACAAGTCCAAATCACACTCATTAGCAAAAGCTCCTGCCCCTTCCCCAACCACCCGCCACAACGACAGCAACAACCCAACCAAACGCGTCGTCGCCCCATAAACCAGAGTGACCCAAACCACACATACACATTCACTCATACACTGAACCATGCACACACACACACACACACACACACAAAGAGAGCGATATCTCAAATTGTTAAACGATGAGAACGAGATGAGAACCTAATAAGAAACCGAATACAAAAGATAAACACAAGCGTAAACATTTAAGTAACAAAATTGGCTTTTTGTCATGCTCCCCGCCCCTCTCATACAACGAAACACAGCAGACCACTCTCAGAGAGAGAGCGCAAACGAGAGCTAGAAGAGAGAGGGAGAGAGCGCTAAATGAATTGAGCTCTTTGCAGCTCGGCCACACTTCTGCTAGCAGCACTGCCACACTGTTTGTGAGAGCTTTGGCTTACGCTCTTACGCCGTTCAAGTAACGGCTCTCCTGCTCTTGTGTGTGTTGTCTCTGCAATTGTTTTTTCAGTGGGACAGATTGCCAATTGATTGTTGTTGCTGCTGCCGACGACGCTGCTGGTGCTGCTGCTGTTGATATGCCTCTGTTGCTCTGCTGCTGCTCCGTCGCTGTCGCTGTCGCTGCCATCGCTTTATGCTTCTTTTGTGCCTTTTTTTCTGCCGGCGTTTCTGATGCTTCGGGAATAAATGCTCTTCTCTCTCTTTCGCACTCGCTCTGCTGTTTGCTGCCATTGCCTCTGCGTCGTTGTCGCCACAATATTTTCCGATTTCCATATGTTGGCGCTGTGCTTTTCCTCTTTTTTGTTGTTTTTGTAGTCAAATTTTCTTCTTTTCTTTATTTTTCGCCCCCCTTATGTTTCTTTCTTTTGTTTTTGTTTTTGTTGTTGCTGCTGCACCCAAAAGTTGTTAATATATTTGTAAAAATGAAATTCATTTCGGAATTGCTGTTTGTTCTCCTGCCACACGACACGCAACGCGGTGCGAGCGATTGTGTGTGAGTGCGTGTGAGAGGTTGAAAGGTTGTGGGGCATGCAGCAGCGTCGTGTGCTTTGCATAAGGGGGCTAAGGCTACGTGTGGTGTGTGTCGGCAGTAGGGGAGGGGCTGATTGCAGGAGCAACCAATTTACACTGAATGATAATTTTGATTTATAATTTCTGATATGACAAGGTGGCGTGGCAGGGGGTGGCTGAAGGACCCCTCGTTTTAGGGCTACAGGATATTGGTGAGAATATTTGAGTATATTTTATTACACCTGCTTTCAAATTATGAACACAACTTTTTAATTTCTGCAAAAGAAAATTGTGACCCGAATCTGGAGCCCCTTTTCAGATTGATGGCTAAACTTTAGCCCTTGCTAAATTATAAACAAATATTTAACCCCTACTGAGATTAAAGCCTAATCCTTAACCCCCACTCAAATCTGGCAGAAAATCTTGAACCCTCGTTTGAAATTGAAGCCATTTCGAACATCGGGGAACTTTTGGTCTTGGACTGCAGAGCGCCCATAATCTGTTATGGATATCATAAGTAACGATAACATTAGCCCCCAAATAGACCCATTTCCCAGACAGAGTCACACACAAACGCAAACACACACATAGAAAGAGAGAGAGGGAAAGAGAGAGAGTAGGGTAGAGGGAGAAGCACTTATGTGTGTGCTCGACTTTTCAAAGCACGAAACCGCGCCAGGCTCCATTAAACACCCAAAGAGAGAGAAAAATAAAGAGTGCTCAAGGAAGGAGGTGGCCAGGGGATGCAGGGTGTTTCGGAAGATGTGGCCAAGAGTGCTGCAGAGGGGGTGGTGGAGCAGTAAAGCGTGTTGCAAGGAGGCGGAGGTTGGGTTTAGCTTGGGTTTCGGGTCGCATAAAAGTGTCAAAACTTTCTGTTCGGTTTTCTGTTGTTGTGTGTTGTACGTGCACATACACACATACACACAGGCACATGCCACAAAGAGAACAAAACAGAGAGCAAGCGAGAGAGAGAAAGAAAAGCATAAGCATAAGCTTTTTTTTTGTTGCCGTGTTTCATGTGAGTTAGAAAGAGAACTAGAAACGAAAAGGCAAAGAGAACGAGAGATGTGCAGGGGATAAGGAAACAAAGAGGGCGTAGAAGTGGGCGGTGGTGAGAGAGTGAGCGAAACGAGAGAGAGATAGAGAGAGAGAGGCGGAGCGACTGTTTCAGGATGCTGAGCAAAAAGCATTTCGTGTTGCTCTCAAATGCTGAGCGCCCGTTCAAAACACAAACGGAATGATAATGATGTGCGTTAAAAAGTACACACAACGATGCCAAAAAGGATAAGGAAAGGAGTGTGAGGCAGAGACAGGGAAGAAAAGAATAGGAAAGAGGTGGAGAGAGGTAGCAACAAGGACAGAGGGTTAGGAGAGGCAACAAACATGGCGCCCAAGTCAAACAAGTGTCTCCAGTGGAGCCAGCCATGTACTCCCTCCCTGTAAGGATACCCTCATTATGTCCAACTCCTAGCCTACATTTTTATTTATAACCGTATGCTTGCGTGTGTGTGTGTGTGTGTGTGTCTGTGTTTGTGTTTGTGTGTGCTCGAAGGATATACACGGGAAATGCCTTAACACAATTACAATAAGTTTCGACATGAAAAGTGGAACAATAAACCAAACACAAAACCAAACCAAACCAAACCGAACCGAAAAACTCAGCGAAAAAGCGAGAAACCCAGAGGCTCCCTGCATACAATACGAAATGTACGAAAGGGAAGGGAAGCGAAGTTGTGGGGCGCAGCGCGTTCGACACCACAGGAGGCGGCGGCAAATGGCGGTTTGTACGCTTCCTCTCTTTTTGCCTTCTGCCTCACGCGCTGCTCAACTTCCGCTTCGATTTGCACATGTGTGTGTGCTCGTGCGGCAGTATTCGTGTGTGTGTGTGTGTGTGTGTGGTGTTTGGGTGTGTGAAATGAAGCGACAGCCGTCGGCAAATGTTTCCACAAAACAACAGCAAAAGCAACAACAAGAAACGACGAAAACATTTATTAAATGAAAATACAACAACAGAAGGCAGCAGCTAAAGTGCGAAAGGCAAAGAACTAGGCAAGCTACTGAATGCGCTACACGATGTGGGAGGTTTGAGATAGAAATAAATGAGTGAAAGAAAACCAGGCTGTACCCTTGGGGATCCCTAAACATTGCTTAATGATTTATATTTCAATACAACATTTTCTTCTATGATTTTCATCTAACAAATCAAGCGAATCATTGAAGAAATCGTAGCGCAATCGTAGCTTGAAGCACTCGCAGTGGTGTCCTGGGCACGCAACCACACCAGCCCGTTAAGCCGCCTTCCAAGTTACCCCTGCCACTCTTCAGATCCCACCCAATGCCAATGCTCTGTGACGCCTCTTCTTCCATCTCTCTGGCCTTCGCGTTGCTTCATCCTTCATGCTGTTATTAATTTAGGTTAGTGACTTAAGTTTAGCATTTGCCGCAATTAACTTAATTAGAAATGCATTTTGTGGTTAGAGGCAACGAAGGAGGAATCGTCGCGCAGGCAGGCAAAAGCCAGCAAAACGAATGAATGTATGAATCAATGAGTGAGTGAGTGTGAATGTCAAAAGGGTGAGTGTGAGTGCGAGTGCGAGTGAGGGAACCATAAAACATTTTGGGGGGGTTATTTGTGTGTCATTTGGCTTCATTGAATGTCAAAGGCAATGGATGGGAATATTGTACTTCATTCATTCATTCATGGCGCCTGGTGTGAGTGAAGTGCGAGTGCCTTGAATGAGTAGTGCTCGGCCGTAACCATTATGTCAGACATATATTTATTGACAACAAAAAATAGGGCATACGCGATACTCATTCGATTAAGTAAATGCGTATTATTTTTGCTCTACTTTTGCCCTCCTCTTGGACAACATTGCGTATACGTCATGTCTCATGTGGTGGAACGGAAGTGGAAGTTGCTTTGGGGGAGCAGTGGTGGGGCACATGGCCACATGGTCACATGACACATGGCCATTGTAGCGGGTGTAAATGCGTTTGGGCATCCAAGCGAAAACTAATCCAAATCAAGCGAAACAAAATACCAAAAGGCAAAACAAACAAAAAAAACCCGTAGCCAAAAACAAACAAAATTTCAATCCGGTTTCCCATGGCATGTTTTGGTTTCCACATTGTTTTTTCTGCGAGCAATATGTATTTTTTTTCGTGAATTTTAGAGCGTCCCACGCATGATCCATCGCCCGCTCTTGCCACCATCCCCCATACCTCATTGGGGGCAACACGTTTTCGCGTTTCAACTTGTCAAAGACTTTTTCGATATCATATCTCTCTACATGCTTCTTTTTTTTGGGTATTTTTATTTGCTCTTTGCTGGCTTCCTTCGCATATTTTTCGCGGTCAGTCTCTCACTCGCGCTTTGTTCAAAAACAAAATACGATTAACAAAAAATTAGCAATATCTTTGCCATAAAATCTCATAAATCGTTATGTAATCGGTATTTTGATGGATATTTTTGGAGGTGTCATTAGCAAAGGGTCAAAGAATTCGTATGCATAAATAGTAGAATAAAATGAACGAACAAATCATCTTAAAATGTTGTATAAGTAATTTATCACATTGATTGAAGGTATTGTTACGCTTTCACTCAAAGTGTATTCATTACAGAGCCACAAATGTATCCCCACACGAGGCATTCGAAGAGCACTCTTCAGCGAGCTTCTTCATCTGTTAATTGTCTTCAGAGACTGGGTCACACAGCCACACATACATAGAGCCCTGAAGCGCCCGTGAAGAGACTTTGAATAAAAGTCAAGTGGTCGCATCGCACCAAACAATAGACAAAAGATACAAACGCAGATACAGATACTCCCCCGCAGAGACGGAGACACAGAAACAGACATAAAGGGTGCTCTGCTCTGCTCTGCTCTGCTCTGCACTGTCTGCAGGCTGTTGTAGGTGTTTCTTTCGAATAAATTAGCATAACTTGTCACAAGTTTGAAAAATCTCATTAGGCTAAAGATTTGGCTTATTGTTGTTTTTCTTTTTGGCAGCCAGGCAGGCATTCGAAGGCTGCTGATCAACGAAGAGCTGAAGCAGCAGCAGTCGATAATTAGGAAATTAACATTTATTTCTTACGCTTATTGGAATTCCCTTCACTTTAAAGCAATTCATTTGCATAACTAAACAGAGATCCATTTCATTTTGCAGCCGTTTTTACAGCCCTCCCTCTGATTTGGATCTAAGAAAAGCCGCAAAGTGGAAAGGGAAGGGCCACACTCCTGCCCCCTCTGTTTGAGGTCTATAAAACCCTAATGATATCGATTAATTTGCATTTCCTTCTACAGCATCCGCGTGGCAAGAAGAACTTTTCCGTCCGTTGTAATTAAAACGCCAAAAGGTGCCACACCCAAAGGCCGTGCACCATTATCCCACCTCCATGCAGCTCCACCTTCTATATTTTATATACTTGAAGCAGGAGGACTCAAGGATGGAAATGTTTTAATGTCTGGCAAAAGTTGAGAGGAAAAACTGAGAAGCAGCAGCATGGGTGGCAGGCTGGCTGAAGGGAGAAGGGGAGGAAAACAGTAAGAAAATCTGTAGCAGGATGGGGGGAAAAAACAGAAAGGAAAGTCAATGCCTAAAGACGAGGACAAAGTTTTATGCAGCTCCAAAAGTAATAGGCAAAGACGATGAACGCTGGCAGGAGGAAGAAGAGATTCCTAAGAGATGCTGCCTCTCAGAACAGAAGCAGAAGCAGAAGCAGGACAGGGAGGAGGACAGGACTGTGTTCCGCCACAGAGGCAGTCGTAAGTAGCATTTAACAGCCAACTTATGGCCAATGAAGGGAGCGCAACAGTAGCAAGAGCAGGCGGTACAGCAGCAGCACCACCAGCAGATGAAACAGTAGCTAGCCACGTTGAGCGAAAAAAAGCAGCTGCTAAGGCATCAAGTCAGCCATGAAACCACAATGAAAAAAGTTCTAAATGATACTCCATCAGGAACACCCAGAACAGCCCCACTTTGAGGGTAAATCAGTGTGGGGAAAACATCATTCATTGGTGGCATCAAATCCGATTTGCATACAGAAACCAACTGATGATCATTGCAGGAAATGAATTTCTAGCCATTTTATAAGCCACAAATGAACAGAGAGAAATGGAGGGATTAAAATATAAATATATATAAAGAGAAGAGCATTTACACAGGACACGTATATAGCTTCCCGACTCTCTCTCTCGCATCTATTTTCTCTTCCCCCCTTTTTGTTGGGTCTTCTCGTCTTTTCTCAAGGAAACATGAAAATTTCATTTAGTTTCTTATTTCTTCTGGCAAGCGCCGAAAAAGTTTTTTGCCTCCTTTTGAGAATTTGTCTAGCTTTTCTTTATTCATTTTCTTATATTTTCTTTTGCTTTTCCACATACCACCCAGCCATCGCCATTGCCATCGGT
Source organism: Drosophila guanche (assembly GCF_900245975.1). Taxonomy (NCBI): domain Eukaryota; kingdom Metazoa; phylum Arthropoda; class Insecta; order Diptera; family Drosophilidae; genus Drosophila; species Drosophila guanche. The sequence continues at coordinate 2,180,875 of NW_022995751.1, read as the reverse complement.
CTCGTCCCCTTTGGTCCATTGGCAGGGCATTGCAATCTGCAGAAAAACTTTGTCTGCATTTTTGGGCTCCATTTTCTTTCTGTCTTGCAAGGAGAAGGAACAACTTTTTCCTTTGCTTTTTGTCATATTAACAGCAGTGGCAGAGAGAGAGAGAGAGAGCTAAAGTGGGTGGGTGGTGGTGTTTGTGTGGGCAAAAGGTTTAAGAGTTTGGTTATCAGACATTGTATATGGTGGAAGGTTTGCAAATATAATTTCCAGCTTTCTTTCTCTCACACTCTTTCTGCTGTTGCACAGAAAGTTTTTTGTTCGTTCAACAATTCTCCCTTGAATCCTGACTTCATCATCGGCTTTTGGTCAGTTTGTGTCTGATGTACGAGACGCTATATACAATATGTTAAGCATCGATGTGTGCACATAGACAAACCTATATCTATGTGTAGATACTGTCTCTTCACACAAGGAAGGAAGTCCCAAAGCCACAGGAATCGTAAAGAACGAAATCGCCAAGCAATCAAAAGGAGGAAGGAGCAGAGTAGATGAAAGAATGAAACATTCCAAGCAATTCAATATGTGCAAAAGCTAGTGTCATCACACTATGAAAATACTCTTACAAATGCTGGGCTTTTGCATATGAAAATGGTTTCGTTTAAACATCATGAACTGTATCTGGAACCTCCATTGCTCTACATTTATTCAAAGAGATTTACTTTGGTCATGAATTCATGGCATATCCAAAATGTAGCCATGTGCCATTAAATCTGCTCCCATCTCTCCCCAAGAGTATCCCCCAATCACTGTCATTTCCTGCGTGGCTTTGCTTAGTTTTTTTTCAACTCCTTTCTTGCAACATCCTTGCCTGAGTGCATTGGCGTCTGTTGTCCTTGCCAGCAGCAGCAGCAGCACACACACATTCCTCCCTTCCAACCAGGCTGGGAAAACTGGGGAGTCCTTGCAGACTAAGTAGAAGAGTGCATTGGCAGTGCATCCTCCTCACGTTTTGGATTCTTTTGCCCCCTTTTCTCTTACTTTTTACTCTCCCACTTTGCTGCGCTCCCCTCTCTACCGCCGTCTCCCTCATTCTTTATATATAATTTTCCCCATTTTCTTGTTGCTTTTCTTCTTCTGGTGGCATGTGAATGTACTTGAAGCGTTTCCGGTGCACATTACAGCACACAGAACAGAACAGAACAGAAAAGAAAGGAAAGGAAAAAGAGAGAAAACCAACTACGACGTCGACGACGACAACATCTCAGGGCATTGTTGGCATGCAACACTCCTCTCTCCCGCCGTGACCTCAAACCGACCCCGTCCACACCCTCCTTTCCCACCTCTTTCCCAGAAGGAGAGTCAACTTTTTTCTGCACTTTTCTTCACTTTATTCCATGGAAGACGGAGAGATGGGGAAAGAGTGCGGTAGCTGGAGGAAAAATTATCAATTTAATTTTGTAACTCAACTTCCGCTCTCGTTGGCTTGTCTTGACACACCACCGCCCCTCCCGCAGTGTCAGCCACCCCCAGTGTCCTTCCACTTCTCGCACGCTTCCTCCCTCTTGTCTCCCCCCCCCCCCCCCCCCCCCCCCCCCTTTTTTAACCTTTTTTTCCCCCCCCCCCCCCCCCCCCCCCCCCCCCCCTTCTTCCCCCATTTCCCCCCCCCCCCCCCCCCCCCCCCCCCCNAATACTTTTTTACTCGCTCGCTTCTTTTTTCCGCTTTGCACACTGTTGACACTGCACCAGAGAACCCTGCCACCACCCCTGCCTTGTTGGTTACATAAGCCAGAAGTAGGAGTGTTTTTCCGTGCCGCGCTGCCAACTTGTTTGCTAAATATCCCAGCAAAAGTGCAGCATGAGCAGCAAATTACGTCTCCTTTTTCCTTTATTTTTTTGCCTTATTTATAAACGTATTCACAGTACATACAAATAAGTATTATATACATATATTTACATAGTAGGTATGTATTTCCATGGGAGTAAAAAATGGAAAAATGCTTGGCATTTCGCGTCAAAATAATGGCATAAGTTGGCAGGCAGCTCCGTTTCTCCTACCACTTTTGCACTTTATCTCACTTTTCTCTAGCCTTTTAGGATCTTCCCAAGACTTATGGGTGCTCGTGCATATTTTTATGTTTAAGAGAAAACTTATACTTCCGTTTGATGATAGTTGCCCACCAAGTTGGCAGCTCTTAAAACGCGCTAGTACTTTCCACTGAAGTTGGCAGCTCTTAAAAGAGATTTTCTTTAAAAACTAGACCCACTAAAAAGTGTTTACTCCCTTAAATGACGAAAATAAAAAACTTTTATCCACATTTTTAACATGTTTTTGGGCACAAGTTGGCAGCACTGTGAGAATGCTCTTCTTTCGACCTCAGTTTAGTGCTCTCTTTTGCCCTTTAATTTCCTGCGATTTTATCACCTTTTCTCGAGGGTTTCGCATTTCTCATTTATGGCTCCAAAAACGTTGAACTGCTGTGCAATTTTTGAGTAACGTTTCACCATTTTCTAGTTTCGCTTTTAGCCAATTTTGCCATTTTCCCTGTGCATATTCCCTCCACACCACCCATTGTTATAGCTGTTGCTGCTGCTGTTGTTTTTTCTTTTTTTTGGCTGCCTTTTGGCTTCGTTTTACGCGTTGGACAGGTGGCATGGCTGGTGGATGGTGGCAGGGAACCGCAGGAGCAACAACACGCAACGCAGGATTTTCGCAAAACCCACAGCATAAAACATCAGTTAGCCCAGTTGTCTCTCCCCTACTGACAACCCCCCGAAGAATCCACTGTTCTGCCTCTCACTTGGGGATTGGCCTGAACAACAAGCGCTGTTCTCTCTCTCTCTCTCTCTCTTTCTTGGTCTCTGTCTCTTTTGTTGCTCCTTTTCTTCTGGCCCCGCTCTCGGCTGCCTCCTGTCTCTCTCGTGCTTTCTACTTTACGAGCTCTGAATACAAAATGGGTTTTCTGTTGGAGGGTCGTCTCCTACATCCCTCTCCGCTTCCTTTCCCCTCTTCAACCGAGCAGCAACGAGTGTGGAATGGAAGCTTGCCGCGTGAAATTGCCACTTGCTGCCACACGCTTCTCGCCTGTTCCACTTGGCCTCCGTCCATGTCCATGGTTTCGATGTCGACGGCGGATTGGCAGTGGCAGCAGCCCCAACACCCTCTACCTCCTGCCCCTTTGCCCTACTCCTCTCAGGCCCAGTCCCTCCGCATAAAGTTTATTTCATTTTCGCGCACATTGCGTTCCCGTTGTCACAGCCTCCCCGGCCCCTACGCTGTCCCCCTTGGCTCACGAAGAAAACAAAAGTGAGCCAAATGGCAGCTTCATCGTCAACGCAGAGCGAAAGAGGCGCTGCAGGATGAAGGGAGAGATGGTGGCTGAAGAGTAGGAGCAGAAGTAGGGGAAGCTGAAGAGTAGGTTCTAGATGAAGCTGCTGGAACAGAGAATGAATCAGCGGGGAAAGAGGAACGACCATAGAATGGGAGAGAGAGTAAAACCCAAAATCATTTCACCAGAGTGTGCAGGGAGGAAGTCACGCAAATGAAGTGGCTGAGAAGGCAACGGCAACGCCAGGAGTCATCGATACTAGCCGAGCGAAAAAATCTGGCTGCAGAGTGGGGCGGCCCATGCTTGAATGAGGCTGCCGATTGAGGGGCAACGGCGGTTTTATAGCATACTTTTATGGGCAACACATGCAGTGGGAAGAAAGGCCCAAAGATAAGAGAATCTCAGAGAGAATAATCTTCAGGCAAAAGATCCGTCGCTCCACCACCCCTCACAACCCCTAAGAGTACAAAATGTGGAGTGCAAGGGAATGTAAATGGGCAAACAAAGAGTCGAGAAAAAAACCAAATCTGAATAAAAACGCAGATAGAAAGAAGACAAACATCCACACACACACGGCCACACACACACAAACAGGCGAACAGAGGCAATGGGACAAAGCAGAGCAGAGAGAAGAGAAGACGCGTTGAGCAGAGCGACAAGAAAGAGGAACAAGCAGCAGCAGCAGCAGCAGCAGAACGCAATCAACGCACCAAAAAAAGAGGCAAACAAAAAATGAACAGAAAAAACCAACAGCAAAAATAATGAAGGAAAGCTATGGCGAAAAAGTGTGGCATGCAAAAGAAGTGCGAGGAAAATCATAAAATAAGTAGTTCGGACGAACAAACTTCACTCTAAGCGACTGGAAAGTTACTCTTTAAAAAGGAGAGATCTTAGGGAAGAAGTTGATAATAATGGCAGGTAAATAAAGACATAAAAGAGAGCCAATAAGTGATGGAGAATCATCAAAAAATTCTCATCTGCTATGAGAAATTTGTAATATTAAGGGACTCCTTTCGGGATTCCCTTATTTTTGCATGTTATTCGTATCGGAATTCCTTATTATACTCCTGGCTCAGTTTTTCATCAAAAAATAGTTGACATATTCTATCTATCACTAGCACGTCCCTCGCTACATCTTTCTTTTATCCTCCGTCAAATTTTTCCTAATTTTTCTACCCTATTTCATTATCTTCTTACCTTCCTTCCGCATTCTCTACTGTTCCTGCTCTAATTTTTAGTAAGGCCAAATGCCAAGCGGATCTCTGCTTCGCGCAACGAAAAATAAGAATATGAAAAACCATAAGCATAAATGCAGAAGAACAGAGGGAGTGGTACAGAAGCAGGATAGAAGCGTAGCGCTGAAGGGAGCACAGACAGGTGAAGAGTCTCTATAAAAGAGAAGAAAGACAGAAGATAGAGGAGCGGCTAGAGAGACTACCAAAAGCAACAGAAAACAGCATTTCCATTTTGAGAGCGATAATAGGATAGAGAGAGAGAGAGACAGCATATCATGGTGTGTTTGTTTTGTTTTTGTTTCAGCATCTGTGTGCCTGTGTGTGTGTGTGTGTATCGTTGTGTGCTCCACTGGGGCATTATAACGTTATCCTTCTGGTTATGTTTCCGCTTGCCAGTCACAAGCCCCCAGCGCGATGAAACGATGCCAGGGGGAGAGGCGGAGAAGCATGAGGCAGCAGCAACAATGGCTGACTGACTGACTGCCAAGAGACACACAAACAGATGCAGAGATACACGGATATACAGATATACACGCTCATACATATCCAAGTGGCAGCAAAAGTTCGCTCTTTATTTTTATAGCCAAAAGGAGGCAACAGGAGGAGACGACACTGGGTGGCGGGGCATGGAAAAGCGTGGCACGAGTGCAACTTATTTTTATGAGCCCGACACTCACACTCACACACACACACACACACAGAGAGATATGTACACAGATACACACGTAGATAGACAGCATCGACTGCTGCTGACTCTGCTTCTGCTGCTGTGGCAGTGGCAAGCTCATAAAATTTATAACACAACGTCCTTGCCGCTGCCGCCTCTCCTTCTGCGGCTTTGCCCCACACACACACACACACACACCGCCCCAAGCCCTAAGCCCCTACCTCCGCTTCTGACTTATGTTTGAGTTTCCTTTTTGTATCTGTATCTGCATCTATGTATGGGTGTGTGTGTGTGTGTTCGTTTGCTTTTTCATAGCATTTTATGCTTTTTGTGTTGTGGCTGAGCTCTCTCTTGTTGAAGGAAGATTTGCCCCGAAAAATGTCTTGGAAATGAGAGGGAGAAGCCAGCAGGCAGCAGTCAGCAGCCAGCAGCCAGCAGGAAGTGTGGCAGGAGGTGGTGCTTGGTAGGGGGTGGTGCGGCACAAAGAATGCCGCCCACTTAAACGCTAAGTGGTGCAACTTTTACACACGACTACAGGGGGCTTGGGAGAGGCAGGTGGTGGCATGAAGATGCAAAAGAGAGAGAGAACGAGGTGTGTATGGGAATAAAAGTTACTGTGGCACCTGACATGTGATGTGGCAGCTACATGTACATAGGCAGGATCCTTAATAATGCAGATACTAGATACATATGTACATATAAAAAGATAGAGATACTTGCATGGATACTTGCAAATAAAGTGGCAAAAAGCCAAAAACTTCTCAGAAGTATAAACATTTCATTCTTTTTGCAACTAAAACCCTTCATATTATGCCCTGCCCCTTGCCTGCTTTCTATCCCTTATCGTTCCTTCATTCCCTCTGCATCCTTTTCCACAATCGTTCTCATATCCTCTTATGCAATGCTTCCTCCTGTCATTTCCATCCCATAATCATCCACAAAACTCAAACTCAATTTTTCGAAACTGTTTTGCTGGCTCCCTCGTGTATGACATGATATTGCCACCCATCCGCCCACACACAAGGTCCCCCCAGATACACACACACACACACATAGGCAAACATCCTTTAAACACACATGTTATATCCTTTGGGGCATCAAACACAGGCACACACACACACACAGTTGGTTTTTTGTTCTTTTTATTGAGAGAAAAAGTTAAAAATTTTTGCTTACAAAATGCCAGGCGAACAGCAAACCGAAGCAAGCAAAAGAGACACGAGGAATTCGAGAAACACATGCAAACGAGGGAGAAACAGAGAAAGAGAGAGAGAGAGAGAGAGAGAGAGAAGAGTGTCAGGCGCCGAGTGTAAGAGAGGACACATTGCAGGCCATACTCGTACACATGGATATCCCATCAACATCATCATCGTCATCATGCCATCACACAACCCCTGTCAGCTCCACCCACCCTCATGACCACCACTCAGGATTATTTTGTGTGTTCCGAGCATATCCCTGGGACAACATTCGTTTTGGGGCAGCTCCAAAGGAGTGTGGCAAGTGCTTACAGAAGTAGCAACACAAATCCAAAGTGCTGGGCTATTTATTTGCAAATTTAACTGAAATTTCTATTGAAAATTAATAAAGAAATCGAAACTGCAAACAGAAATCAGGGTGGACAGGCGGCAACCCCACCGTGGACATATTTACTTATTTGATGGGGGCATGCCACAGAGAAGGGGCAGTTGCAGGAGCTCGGCTGCGGCAGGATCAACATTTACATACAGCCAGAGAGTTGACACTTTTGCCAAAATAAAAACAATTGGAAAAAACGAAGCGACAGCAAAGGATATGCAACACAAATTGTAACTGTTCTGCCACTGCCACATGTGTGCCCCCAATTGTCTCCCTCTCTCTCTCTCTCTTCCATCGAAAAAAGGAAACTTTTGAGGCAGACAATGTGTCCATAGCTCTCTCTCTCACCACCCCACTCGTTCCACCTCTATGACAATCTCTGCTGTTTCTTCCTCCTCTGCCTCCGTTGCAAGCGTCTCTTCATCTGCATCTCCGCCTATGTATATGTGTTTGCATAAATAGACAATGAGGCAAACAGCTTGCGCACTGAATGATAACGTTGCAACTACGAGGACCCACGACGGAGCAGTCTGTCCACAGGCAGCGCGAACGTAGATGCTTCATTCAGTGCCATGTGGCAGGCATCTACGAACACACACTGTCAGAGCATGGCACACTCTGGCAGGTCCCCCTCTTTCCATCACGACGACCACCCTTTGAATACCAAGAACCAGACCCAGGATTGGCTTTCGCAGCGGCAACGAATAGTTAATGCTCTGAAGCTTCAAGTCTAAACAGATTTAATCATTCCACCATTACTGGATCCCTGAATGCCAGCAGTGCGTTCGGCTAGTCCTGGAAAAGATCGTTATTGTCCTCGACGAGACCGATATTGAGACCGTTGAGTCTTAGAATCATTATTTCATGCCAAGTGGCAGACAGTCTCGAAAATAATTCTTTTGTCATCATTCTCTGGGTTTTTGTTTTATTCTTGCGTATTGTTTGGAGGTTCCAATTTATTTTTTCCGATTTACAGAGTAGGTCTCACCTCGTCTCACATTTCAAAATATTTCATTGATTGGTAAAATCATCAGCATATCCTTGGGAAACTCTACAACGGCCTTCGCACACACTGTGGCGTATGCGTAATAATTAATACGCTTGAATTCATTAGTTGAAAGCACATTTTCCCTGCCACAACGACAAAAACTTGGCAGACGCCAGTGTGTGAGGAGCGACTGCTGTGTGGTGTAATGATGGAATCAAATATTTCCATAATTATTTAAGCGATTTTCAAAATGTTTTCGGCGGAATATAAAAATGTTTCTTAAGCTAAAATCATGCCCAAAGAATATATCTTGATCACTCAGGGTTCTCCAATCTTTATTTCCCATTCCCTAACGTGGAGTCAGCATTTTCTATAGCAGGGAAAACTGTCACTCATTAGCCCTCGTTTTTGTTGTTTTTCTGCTTTAAAACCCTTGCGCCCGCTGCTCCTTCCTTTAATCCTGTTGAGCCAGAGCCAATTTCAAAGTGGAATGGAGGGCGTTTTGCAATGAAATTATTATTTAAATGAAAACAGCATCAGAACAATGAAACGATGGGAGGGCGGGATGTGGCTGTGGCTGTGGCGGTGGCGGTGGGTGCCAACGAATGCGATGACAACAATTACAATAACAGCCAAATGTCAGAAGGGGCGGATGGAGGGGCAAGGACGCCACAGAGCAGGCGACAGCAGCAGCAGGAGGAGACGGAGGCGCACAAAGCGGAAAACAAAACAGCGAAAATGTTAATAATTACATAAATAACAAAAACACAGATGGAGAGAGAGAGAGAGAGAGACAGCGAATTGGGTTGTGTTGGTAAAAGGGGAACAGCTCTTTTATGTACCTACCAGCAGGGAATATCCGCAGAGAAGGGTAAGGACAAGCTCGTTTCATTTCGAACCCAAATTGAACTTATTTTACCTTCTTTTGCATGTACCTCGCATATATGTAAATGTTCGTGGGGAAGTGAACGAGAATTATGCTCCGTTTTTTGTCATTGTTACGAGGTGGCGGCAACACGGCAGCAGGAGCAGTAGCGGAGTGGCGGCAGCGCCAAAAGTGACAGCGAACAATATGTAATTATGTTCCCCCACACACACACACACACACACACACACACACATTTACAGCTACACTCACACACAGACACCGAACCAACATACATACAGATGCCAAAGAGTAGAGAGAACGAGAAGCAAAGAAATATGGCAAATGGATGCAAAAACGTTGGCAATTTGTGTCGCGCCAAAGAAGAAAGAGTAGCAGAAGTAGCATCAGCGAATGGAAAGAGTGGGTAGAGCAAAGAGGAATAGAGAAAAGAAAGAAGAAGGGCACAGGGAATGAAGAAGTCGCGAGGGGGTCTATCCAGAGGGTTGTAGAGCTGAAAGAGGCGTATGCTGTGGGGGTAGGCGCCATTGTCAAAAGTGGAAACGGACTGGCAGACCTTTTAATGTGTAAAAGGCAAAACCCGAACCCCAAAAGGCAGGCAGGCACACAAACACACACACACACACACACACACACTCCAGCTCAGAATAGGGTAAACTGCGTGCGACTTTTATTGCTCCAGGGAGCATAAAGGAGAATACAGGTGCACGTGGAATGAGTGCGAAAAACTGTCGGGTGGGGGGGCAGCACATAAAGGGTTGCCGCTGGTGAGAAAACTGGCGACAGGTGGCGCGCATATGCCGACAGCGCAAATAAATTCGAACGCGAGTGCAGATTGAAGAGGTTAAGGATGTTAGAGGGAATTAATTATTAAATTAAGACATGGGGCTGTTGCAGCTGCCTCAGCAAGTGCTGTTCAAGAAAGTTCGAAGAGTGCATTAAACAAGTTGAAGAAGAATATACCTTGCAAAGGCAAAGCAGAATATTCCACGTATTTGAGGTAGCTCCAGCGAAAAATAAAATATTTCGCGCAGTTGATTCACCCAATTATTGTAGACCACATCGAAGAGACTATTTGAAACTATTTCCTAAGGCTGAGAGGGGTACGGACAGCACAGCCACTTGAAGACATTCAATCTCTTAATGTGGAGGAAATTCCAAATAAATATTCCAGAGCAATGTCTTTTTGGAAACCAATAGGGGATGTGGATGTCCCAGAGAATGCTAAAGCGTAGGCGCACATTGTGACGTCATTGGCCTCACAAGCTGTGACGTAATTTCAATATATTTTCAATGTAAATATAAATAGGAAAGCAAACAAGAGAACGAAGGCTCCGAAATGTAGGCAGCAGGAAAGTCGATTGCGGGGTGGGGCTGGGAGGTAGGTTTTTGTCTTCGTGTTTTTGTCATGCATATTTATTAACCTTCAAAGAACAGCCGCAAGGATGGGGTAACCTTACTGCTGGTAACCTTCGCCAAGAACACCTCCTCCTGCCCTGGTGGGTGGGTTCTGGCTGTGACTGCTGCCAACACCTCCAGACGCCTGCTGTGTGCGCCTGCTGCTGCCATGACCGGTGGCAACCTTCGCCTCTTTCAACGGTCTCCGACGGCAGCCTCGACCCATAAATACGAAAGACAGGGTGTACCCACACTGCCCGTTTCGAGGGTGCGCTGTTATCCCGGGAGGGAGATTGGATCGATTGCCAGAAGAAAATAATACAAGGTGCGGGTATGCTTTGTGTTATTTTATATAATTTACGAGAATTCTTCAGTCAGTTATTATACAAGTTAAAGCGGAAAGATGGCCTAAATGTGTTGTAAATTAAATAAATATGTTTCTGCCTCCGCTTGATCGAGGAGTTTCCTTTTCAGACAAAGTAAAATAGGCGGAAAAATGCGCGAGGCTCGTATCTAAATTCCTTCCATTGAACACGCGGCTTATTAGTGGAACGGAATCGATGCGATCGCTTGCCCAACGCATTCTCTTATCGAATCGAATGAGAAACGCGCACTAATTCCGAGACTCTCCTGCCGCAGAAGAGAAACCAGTCCGATAACTGTTTAACCAAGGCGGCGGCACGCAACGGATGCCGCCATGGACCTGCCTCAGACACCATGAGCGAGCACACATGGCGGGGGCATGCCCCAAGGCAGTTCAAGAGGTAGATGCAACAGTTGTCGCTGGCTGCTGAATGTTTTTGATGAGCGTGAAATACAACAAAGTTGTGGCAGCACAAGAAGGGGCGTGGCAGCAGGCGGGCGGAGAAGCCAGACCAGGCAGGCAAGGCAGCAACAGTTGTGGCACTCTGTGGTCGGGTTCGGACGGTCGATCGTCCAGTTCTGTGGACGCTGACAAAACGATCGTAAATAATTTTTATTTGCAACAAAACTAGTCTGCCACAGCAGCGACGTCAACACAGCAGCGGGCAGTGGCGGCCGCAGAAAATGCTGCAAATTTGAAGCAACGTTTTGAGCAAACAAAAGCCAATAAACGGCATAGGAATCGACGGAAGAATTACTCCTTAAAGGGTTAGAAATATTCCAAAGAGCGAGGAGCTCTTCATTTCTATGCAGATTGCATTTTGTTCTTAGAGATTAGAGACAGACAAGCGAGAGAGGCAACCGATTGATACAAGTTATATCTTTTTGGATTAAAACGGTTGTCCATATGTCCCTTCCCTTTATTTATCTTTAAATTACAGGGTAGCAGCAACAAAAAGCAAGGGCTGGCAGCCCGCCCCGAGGCAGTCTCATCGACTAATGATAGCCCTGCTGCCTCTTTGGCTGCCTCTTGGTGGAATCCTCCATTTCTGTGGCCCTGAGAATACCCTCTAACCCCAAGAACTAAGAAAGAGAGAGAAGCATGGGCCAAAAGGTGGATCAGGCCAGGGGCTACACAGGTGATCTCCAAAAAATATCCTCCAAGGCATAGATCATCCTCCAAATGACGTTTTCTCAACCTTTCCGGCGGCCGCCTTCCCGCTGAGTGGCTTCGATGGACTGGACCCTGGTACGTGTGACCCGAGAGTGCACTCCCGCCTCTTGTGTGCCTCTCTTCTGCTGATCTTCTGCTGTTCCCGTGGCTTGTGTCAATGGCCGCACCAGCGGACACAAGGGGCAGTCAGTCGAGAGGCGCACATACATACATGGGCTGCGGTGGGTTTATGGCAGACGGGGGGACGGGATTGAAGGCTCAAAATCCTGGGAGCCACCGTCGTCGCGCAATTGAAATGAAAATATTCGCAAATTGGCTGTGCCGTCCCCCACACATCCTCTCGCCGCTGCTCCCAATGGCCCTTCGTTCCTCACAAATCCGTTCTCTTTATTCTCCCCTCTCTCACTCTTTCTCTGCATCTATGTGCTCTTCATTCTTCCCCCTACCATTCCTTTACTTCTTCGTTGTATTTGTGAGGCCACGCAAATCGTCAGGCAGGCAGGCCACAGGCAAAAGGCTAAGTTATACGGTAGCAGAGGGGATATTTGTTGGTTGCGATCTTTAGTGAGCAAGAGTGCCACTTTTTTGTTGCGCTCGAAGATATTTGTTCAGGATAAATGGTTAAAGATCGTCATTTGATTGCATATTTCGATAGTTGTATCATATTTTTCTTTATGAGATATTTAATCACTTTCCCATTCTAAAAAGCATACTCTCTCAGGATTTTCCAGGGTATTAAACTTGCTGCAACTCTTTTAGTCCCATATCCGATCCCATGGATCGTCTGCTTATCGGTTGTTGTGACTCCACAAGCTTCTTCACCTCCGTACTGGTCACTCCTTCTCTGCCCCCTCCTCCTACTGCTGCCAATGCTCTTTCTGCCCCCTCTCCTCTTCCTTCTGATCTTCATCCTGTTCTTACCCCTCCACCTCCTGGCTCCCACCGCAGCAGCAGCAGCAGCATTTGTGTTGTTCTGTGAATGTTTTCATTTCCAGGCGACCATGTCGATTTATTTGAATTTAATCTCTGCCTTTAACATGTTTCGGCGGGGCTCCAGTTGGTGCTGGTCTGCTGCTGGTGCTTGTGGAGCCTGCCCCAAGCGAAGAAGGAGGAGGCAGAGTAGCTGCAGTCAGAGATGGAGCCATGGCTTTGGGTTTTGCTGTTTTGGTAGCTGTTTGCATTTGGATTTAGTTCTTCTGTTGCTGGTTGCTGCTGCTGCTGCTGCTGCTCCTAGTGCTGCTTCTCTTTTTGTGGCATTCCTCAAGTTTATTATATGAGAGCCTAGGACATCGACATTCACATTCGATCGACACTTGTGGCGGGGGCCAGTGGGAGGAGCTGAACGCAGAGAGGGAGCTCCAACTGCTGAGGGGAGAAGGCAGGAGGATTGAAGCAGTGTTCCACTGCTGTGGCTCCTCCACTGAGAAAAAAAGAGCAGGTCAAGCCGCCTGTAGGCCTTTTTGCTGTCTGTCGAGGCCCCACTTTTCACAGCTCTGCTGGGGAGTAGCTCTAGTAGCAGGCGGGGATTAGGTCTATTCCTGTGCTGTTCCCTCTTTCTCTTGTTTTTGCTCCTTCTTCTCTTTCGTTTTGCCCATAGCTCGACGACCGCTAAGGAATTTGATTTATTTTATTTGGCGTTAAAAACACAGCAAACGTTGAACAACAATCATGTTTGCTGCTTGCTTGCGGCCTGCTGCTTGCTGCTTGATGATCATCATCGTCCAAAGCGATAGAACGTTGCCACAAGAGTCAAGGTAAGAGAGCCACAAGAGGGACATGTGGTGCAGCATGTATGCATCTATCCCTCTCTCTCTCTCTCTCTTTCTTTGCCTCTCTGCAATTGGACACGCGGATAGATCTCAATAGAGTTGGATGCCACACGATGCTGTAGCTGCAGCAGCAGCAGAAGCTCTTCTCTTCTTTGGCTTTGGCTTTGGCTTATTAGATGAAGGCATCGTATAATAAAAGTGTTTGCGGCACGGCTCAGTGGCTCAGTGGCTGCTGTGGCTGTCTGGGGACGGGGAACTGCCTGCCTGTTGCCAGTGCATTTGGGGGTGGCAGGAGGTTAGGCAGTGGAGAGTGGACACCAAAAACCAGTTGGTAAAAGTTGCAACAAGCAGCAGCAGCAGCAGTAGAAAAAAAACAGCTTAGATGCACTCTTTGAGGCGCTGCCCTCCCCTCCCCACCCCTCTCTTTCTCACTCTTTCTTTGACTATTTCCCCTGTCTCTCTCTCTTTCTCTCTCGCTTACAGTGTGTCTTTCTCTGTCGTTCGTTGGCTTTAATTTTTCCATTTGTTTTGGCATTTAAAAATGCGCTTCCTTGTGGCGCGCGGATAACCACAGAGGAGATCTGTCTGTGGCAAGGAGAGTGAGGGAGAGAGAGGGGAAATGTATGAGGTCTAGGAGGGGGCAGATTTGTAGAAGAGACTGGGGCGGGGGTAAGAGCCTTCGCTTAGTAGATTGTCTACAGCCCAGTAGTCGTCTTCATCTCTTGGCTGCTGCCTTGGCCTTCCAAAGCGCCTTTTGGCCATGGCTAAATGCAAACGAAACAACAAAAACAACAACAAAAGCTAAAAGCCATTGAATTCCTTTGGATACTATTGACCCCAGCATATCTCTCTGCCTATCTCTTTCACTCTTTCTCTCTAATAATGAAGCTGTTTGCAAGTATCTTTTGTGGCTCGCTGCTTCGTTTTGTCTCATTTAAATTTATTAAATTTTATATTCCCGAATCGACTGCAGACCGAAAAAGGAGAAGAAACGAATAAAGAGAGAGAGAGAGAGAGTGTGAGAGATATAATGCGAAATTTCCAAAGAATTTTGTTTGTTAGCAGCTGCTTCCTGTGTCGTCTCTTCATACTGTCTCTTGGTGGCTCTTGCTCTCCTCTTCTCTCCTCGTCGGTCATTCAAGATTCACGCACAGCCCCCTCTTCCTCTGTTACCCTCTTTCCCCGTCAGTCTCTTTGCTGCAGTTCTGGATTATGTCAAGAAAAAGTGCACCAAAGCTTTCAAATATTTATATCCATAAAATAAAGTAATTATGGCTGAATTTAATTTAAATTAAAAGAAAAATAAATGACTATGAATGGAAGCTTACCATCAAGTGCCAAGCCACACTGGAAGAGAAAGAAAAGGAAATTATGAGAATGAAAAATCAATAAATAAATTGAATTCATGCAAATAATGATGATTTATAGCTGATTATGTAAATGATATTCGTTGTAGATTCGAGCAAATAAATGATTCCCGCTCCTCCACTTGGATCATTGGAACGGGAAGTTGCCTTCCGATTATTGTTCAGCTGCCCTTCAGATGCACCTGAACTTCAATTTGTATTATAAATAATATTAAATAAATACAAAATATGCATGGAACACAAGAGGAACAAGGACTTGGACATGGACTTCCACTTGGATGGAGGGTATAGCGGCGGAACGGGGGGGGGGGGGGGGGGGGGGGGGGGGGGGGGGGGGGGGGCCAGGGGCATTGTCTGGTGTCTCTTGTTTGGGTTCTTTTGTTGCTGGTGAAGTGGATGCATTTTCGAGGGCATTTAATGACTCTGAATGCCAGGTGAAAATCCACCAACAGTTGCGACCGACGACAGACATACCCGAAAGGCAGCAAGCAGCAACGATGGACAGAGTCGGAGGCAGACACAGAAAAATAAGCTAAAATAAAATAAAAATAAAAATATTATCCATATGGGTGTGCTTTTTTTGTATATTTGGGATCTGTGGAACCACCGACCATTCAGCAGATGAGAGGATGTTGTGGTCACAGTCCAAAGGAAAGGCAATGCCCGGGGAGGAGGATGGCAGTGGTGGTGGAGGTGGAGGCAACCGATCGCCTGGAATGTTGCAGAAAGATGCAGAAAGAGAGGGAGAGCAGAGGGAGGACTCTTTTGACTTTGTTTTAAATATTTAAACTTGCAGCAGGATCTGCAGAAAAGGGTAAGCAGTGGATGCGGAGGAGCAGTGGCAGGATGAGGGGCAGCGGGCAGTGGATGTGGTGGCATGAAGTTGCCGCTTTTGTGGCAGACGGATCTTTGATGTTTTCCTGTGTGCACCAGCAGCAGCGGCAGAGCAGGCCCCGATTAAAAAAAATTTATAATGAGCGACGACGATGGAGACGAAGACGACGACGACTGGAACTTCGGGCTGGAGCATGGATTGAGGGATGAGGGATGTGTAGGATCTACCTTCAGAGGTAGCCAAGGGGTTCAGTTCGGTTCCGCCAAAAAGATCGATGCAGGGGGAGCGAGGTATCAGCAGACATTGAAGGGCGGCTGCGGCTTCGGCTTCGGCTTCGGCAATGCATGGCACATGCGTATGCGTATGCCTTCGATTTCGTCTTTTGGGTCCCAAAACGAGAGACAGACAGAGACAACAGTCTCTGCCCTCATTCCCCCTTTGGGATTGGCACTTAGTCAGTCATTTAGTCATTGGTCCCGTCGTCAGTCGTCGTCTCTGTTTCACCTCCTCCTCCTCCTCCTCTTCATCATCTTTATCTTCATCATCGCTTTCATGTTCATTGTCTCCTACATCATCATCCGCTTCATCGTCTTGTCTCGTTCTTTGCCTTTGGGATCTGTTGTCGGATCTGTTATTATATTTATTTTATATATGCTTTTCCCTTTGTCTTTGCCTTACAAATTCTGCCACAAAATTTACTTGCACGCAAAGAAAAAGAGAGGAGCAGAAGGAGTACGAGGAGACGAGGCAGAGCAGAAGAGGAGGAGATCCCCACACGCACTCCACTCCACCCCCGTCACATATGGAGTTGGTCTCCTCTCTGTCTCTCCTCTCATAATCCCAACTTTAATTTGTCTTTTCCTTGCTACCTTTTTGCGTCTTTGGTTTTTCTCTACTTTTGTGCTCCGTTTGTTCTGTTGTTGTCGCTTCTCTTGGCCAAGAATTTTAATTGAAACGAGTTTGAGCCATGGATCCACAAACCCCATCCTCATCCCCCTCCCACATCCACCAACAGTGTCGTCCAGTGGCATCCGCACACATTCGTAGTCGTTTCGTTTCGGCCTGCATTTCGGTTCAAGTTGTCGTCTCAGACCTGGGTCAAGATTTGCTTGCTTTTTGGTCAGAATCGGAACATTTCCCACCACAAACAAAAGCTGGAAAATGTGCGAGGAAACGGGCAACAAAAAAGAGCAAAGAGGGAAGTTAAGAATGTGGGAGAAAAGGAGAAATATTTAGTCAAAAAAGGTGTCATAAATATATAAAAATCTCTCTATAAAATTCCTACTGCACACAGCAACTGTGGCTCATCTTCATTCATGGAAAATCAATGCAACAAAAACCTCTCTCCCTCTCTCTCTCTCTCTCTCACTCTCTCTCCCAAAAGCGCATTCTTTAGAGAGGAAGCTCAACCTCGCGCAAAATCACGACATGATCGCAGGAGGAGGATCCACCGGTCCAACAACTTCTGCAGTGGAGGCCGCCGCCGACGGTACACAAAAAAATCGAAACGCAAATATATATCTGACAAAATACACGACACCTGATGGCATATCCCCACAATGCCCACAATACAAACACACAAACACAAGGCCTAAAACAGGAACAGAAACAACAACCAGCGGGCAAGAGGCGGAAGGCGGCATGAAGCTGTTTCATGCCACATCATTGGCCACTGGGATGAATGCCTTCGTCTTCGCCTTCGTCAGCCTTTCGGTCAATTTGTCTAGAGGGCAGTCATGGGACTCTGTTTGTGCACGTGCTCCTCACGGATTCTCTCTCGACAATTGACCTTAAAATGTGATATAAAATTAAGAGCAGAAATGCAACAGGCAGCAAAAAAGCAGAAGCCTCCTTTCACATGTAAAAGGCATCCATTTCGGCTCGCATTTAACTAATTGAATTCCAATGGTAAAAATATTTTGGCCTTATTATGTTATTACCACAAGCGGAGGCTCACTGGAGCCCTTCACTGGAGTCCACTTACGGAGTCGTCACGGCAATTGGGGCACGGCACACAACTTTCTTTCGGCATCTGCTCCTCTGATGATCCTCTGATGCGCCACTGCTGCCCAATCCTTTCTCGTATCATTAAATTCACACCCGAAACGAGCAGGAAGGGGTTATCGGGGGTTCAATTGGAAATTATGTTGTAATGCCTTGTGGTAATTACAATTTGTGGCCAGGTTAATGCGCATGTGCAACAAACACGTCAACAGGCGGGCACGGCACGGCACGGCACGGCACGGCACACACAGTGCGGCGACCGAGACGCTCACGCATAACCCAAAACAGGAGCAAGGAAGCGGTTCGCAAATGCGTAAGACCATGGAAAGCGAGGGGCAGGCAAGACGAAGACTGAAATTCGAAACGACTGGCGGGCTCCATGCAAAAGCGGACCCCAAACATGCGCCAGCGCCTGCGTCTGCGTCTCTACGCCACACAGTGGCTACCAAAAATAAACGAGACACCATTCGGGCGACAATTTCATTTTAGCTTAAACAAAAGCCAGGAGCGGAGTCGGATCCCAAAATATCACAAGAGAGATATTCAATAATTTTAAGAACATTTCGTGGGTAAATAAATAAAGATATATTCGATAAAAATTCTCTAACTCTAATCTTGTTCCTGTCTTTTCCTTTGAATATTTTCTTTCATTTTTTATTTCCCCTTTCTTCAACAAGTAAAACCTAAAACATCTAGGAATCACCTTTGAACAAGTCAATTAACCACCAAAAAAATAAGCAACCATTTAGTAGAAAAATTGTGGCCCCCCAACTGAGCGGCGCCCAAGGCTCGAGACGCTCCTGCTGCTCCTCCGCAATGTCTGGACAGGCTTTAAGCTGCAGCTGCCACAGCGGCAACTCCAGGCAGTGGCTCCACTCGCACGCAGGTGCTGAAAACTTAATTATTGTATAACACACACGCGGACGGGCAGCAGCGGCAGCAACAGAGGCAGCGCCAGCTACTTGCAACGGAAGCAAGTTACTCGCGAAAGCCAGTTCGAGTTCGAGTTCGAGTTAATTAATATTTCTTGACTGGCAGACTGCCCGACTGCCAGCCACATACAAATGTTTTATTAATTTTGTTAATTAATAAT
Source organism: Drosophila guanche (assembly GCF_900245975.1). NCBI lineage: Eukaryota > Metazoa > Arthropoda > Insecta > Diptera > Drosophilidae > Drosophila > Drosophila guanche. The sequence goes on along the minus strand of NW_022995751.1, from coordinate 2,162,204 downwards.
TACCAATGGGCTTCAATGGAAATGTCAACGATAGCCAGGGAGAAGCCATCACTCCAGCTCTTGTTCTCGCTCTCTCTCTCTCCGCTCTCTGACTGTTTGTTTGGAGAGAGAACCTGTTTAAATAGGCGCCAAAATGCATGTAAAACTAATTGCAACCACAAACAAGAGGCAACAGCAGCAGCAACAACAACCAGCCCATTGGCTGCCACAATTAGCCGGGGGTTTCCCCAGTAATTAATTTCTCCTCGCCGCTTTTTTGCTCTCTCTCTCTCTCTCTCTTCGATTTTTTTCTCTCGATGTTTTTCTCTGTACGATATCGATAGGTCTCTCCGCATAACTCGGCAGTTCGATTGACTCCAAACTATTTATGACTCTGCAATGGTCGCCCCAATCCGATCGAGGCCGATTCGACTGAAGAATGTGGCGGTTGTCCGCTTCGCAACTCGTTTCTTGCTGGAATGATTGATTGCCTGACGGATTGATTGATTGATTGATTTATTGATGATTGGGTAAGGTCTTAAGTGACTCGCTGACAATGTTCGCTGGGGTGTTAATTACGCGGCTATCCGCGAACTCGAACCCCCCCCCACGGAAACATGCAGAAATTACAATAGAAAATACACAGAAATGCGAATCAATGTTTTAGGCTCTTTTCAGCGGAGGAAAATGCAATTAATTTGTTACTCATCCTCTATCTCCCTCTCTCTGCCACTCTCTGCGTGTGTGTGGTTTCCCCACTTTATTTCCCACCCTCCTCCTTCCACTGACTTTCTGTGTGTTCCCCTCTTCCCAATTCCACATAAAAACGAAGGCAATAAACTGCAAATTTCATGGCAGTAAATGCTATCTCAATGTTTGTCTAGGGTATGCAGGCGGGTAGATTAGTTCTGCACCTCACTGATGCAGCGGTGAGCAGGGGAAAAATGAGACCGTTATCACCGAAATTCTAGTGGGTCGGTAAATAATATCTGAAACATCGATCCATTCTAGCATTCTACTTCTCTCGTTTCTTGTTTTTCCCAGGGTATGCGTAGCCTTGTTCACATGAAAGCTTCTCACTTGCTTCACGTCTGCCACTGATAAAAGCATTTTCACATATCAGGGGCCACACACACGCACAGGAACAGAGCCAGAGACATACCGATACACGGGACAAGCACTGATGTACTCTGCTCTCGTTCTACCATAAATATATGTGCATGCACATGCAAATACACACACACGCAGCTATAGAGGGAGTACAGGACACGTACTCGTAGTTATCCTGACACCGACACGCAGTCAAATGTAAAATGCAAACAGAAAATTTCATGATTCCACTCCTCCTCTTCCTGCTGCTGCTGCACCACCCACTCACCAGGCGCTCCTCCTCACCCACAGCTCTCTCATTCTCTCTCCCCCCTCATGCCACACAGCACACTCCATTCCTGCCTCTTGCTGCTGCTGCTGCTGCTGCTGTTGTGTTTACTTGTATGCTGTGCATAAATACGAATTTTATGTTATTTACACAAACGTTGCACATCCTCACCTGCAACACATATCTATCTGCATCTCTCTCTCTCTCTCTCTCTCTGTCTCTTCTCCCTGCCTTCTCTTACTGTGTGTGTGTGTGCCATGTGGAGGCAAACTTTGTCATTTGCATAACCTTTTTGGTGGATCCGCACAGGCAGCGGCACGGGGGCAGGGAAAGACAGAGTCGGGAGTCCGGAGTCGGAGTCCTTTGCTTTATTTTAAAGCAATTTAAAATATTTAGTTGCAATTACATGTCAACAAATATACCGAGCGAAGATAAACACAACGGACACAGACAGGCAGGACACCTATTTGTTGACTCAAAAGGCAGGATCATTCGGGATTCGGGACTCATTCAATGGCTCTATTGAGGAGCAGCAGCAACAGTGAGACCTTTGACCGTAGAATGGAGCCATTTTTATGCCCTGCACACCGATGCGTATGATTAATTTAAACTTACAACAGACAAATATTAAGCATACAACCCGACGGAGGACTCCTTCCTCATGGGAATGGAATGTGATGGGGGGGAAATGTGGTGAGTGGGTGCACGACACGATACTGATGTCTAGACAATCGACAATGGCTGCGAAACAGCAAGAGAAACGCTTAAACAAAACCATATTCTCCTGCCACGAAGCAGCTAAAGAGAGTTACAAAAGGGGCTTTAGGGAAGAGAATGGCATAGAGATGGAACTTGAGTTGATAGAGCATATCGTGATGTAACTTAAGCTATAGTTTTGGTCATCATTATGCATGGCTATTGGTATTTATCATTATTTTTAGATACTATTTGTATGTATCGTTATTTATCGCTGACTATCGCTATCGCTATCGCTAAAAAGTGCATCTCTAACTTTGGCAAAAAGATTTAATGGAAAATTTGTTGGCTGTTGTTGTTGGTGGACTCTGCCACTGGATGTGTAACCAGAATGCAGGCAGCCATGGCCTGGCATGGCCTTCCCTTCTTGGCAAACAAACAAACCGAATGCCGAGCCAAAAACCGAACTGAAACCCCAAAAAGGGGGGCAACAAATAAACGCCAAAGCGAACATCGTTGAGCACCTTTAGAGTCCCGTCTCCTGCTGTCCTGTGTATCCCCTTGTCTGCCACACGGAATGAAAATGCAATAACGATAGAGAGAGAGAGAGAGAACGGGAAATACAAGCATGAGAAGCAAGAGTGGGTTGGAGGAGTGCTCCTCCATGTTGCATATGCATGCTGCTGTAGACTCCCTTTGTATATAGACTCCTTCCTTTCTTCTTCCTCTATGTACATACATATACTCTTACTCTACTATCGTACGTACTCCTCTACTCTCCTGCACGGGTATATCTGTATCCCCGTCTAGGCTCCAACATTTACTTAATGCACGAAGCATGAGGTTACAGATGGAGGACTCGTCCTAGTACTCGCACTCCAATCCTGTAGCTGCGACTCTCTGTCTGTGGATGTGTGTGTCCTGCCAAATGGCAGGTAACATTCAACGCAATTTCGTTGGCAAAAAAAGAGAGAGAGAGGGTATAAAGTGGGTGAAGTTCTGCGGGGGAACGACGAGAACGGCGGGTTTTCTGTTGTAGTTTATTGCAAAATTGTTTGTTCTTATTGTGCGCGTAACTTTTGTTGGTCCTGCAGTTCACTCACTCCCACACTGCTGCTCCATTTCCTATCTACTCCTGTATTGCCAGCTCCTCTTTTTGCCACTCCTCTCATGGCTTTTATTCCGATGCTGCGGATCCGTTCTCTGCTTAAAGCTCTCGATGGAAAACTCATCGCAAATGGTTTTCACATGCGGCTCCAATCAATAGAACTGAAATTTGTCTTATGCAAATGAAAATCCAACTAATTTGAGCTTTTTTCCTCAGACAGACAGAAACATTCTCATTCAATTATTTTTGGTAATACTAAACTCCTTTCCAGCGAATTACCCTTTAAAATTAGTTATTTTAACCCCCCCCCAAGTGGTGAATGAATTTCCCCGCTTAACGCTGCGTTCACCATTTTCCCTCCTGGGGATGCCTGTGGAGGATTCTGTTGGGCTATGGGTTTATGGCTAACCGACTTTGATTACACATTTAGTCAGTATGTTATTTTAATTTATGGGCCAGTAATTTTATAAAATAAACCAATAACCGGGCAACAACAACAACCACCAGGCAGATGTCGCACTTTTGGTGAAAGGATGTGGCAGAGGTGGAGGTGGCAGAGCATTATCAGGATGAACGTCAGAAGGTGCAGAGAGAGCGACTGAAATATTTCGGAATTATTTGCCATATTTGAAACCGCAGTCAAAACAGGGAGGCAGGCAGCAGGAGGCAGGCGAAAGAGTCAGCAGGAGTGTCCAGGGATAATGACCCACCAAAACTGTGGATGTATATCCTATCTCATGGATGTGATATCCCCCCTCCCTCCGCCTACCTGTCACACACTCTCGTTGTTGCTTTTGTCACCGAATCAACGTGCAACAACAACAAGGAACAAAGGAAGCAGGCGACCACCAGAGGAGTAGCAACATCATCATTGTCGTCCACAAACCGCAGGAACCCGACACGAGAGGCAGACACACCATGGATGCACGGACGCAGGATGAGGAGGTAGGAGCGAGAGACGCAGAACGCAGGTCGAGAGGCAGGCACGCAGAATGCAGGGCGAGGCACTTATTATGTGAATTTATCCGCCTGAGCGGACACCGTGTGTGTCCGTCTCCCTCGGAGCTCCGTTTTGGGTTCCGGGCAAAAATGTTATGCAAATTTGCATCATCCGCATGTTGCATGTGCACGGGTGTGCACGGTGCCGCTGCAGGGGTGTGGCTGGCAACACACGTGTGTAAATTGTTGTATGCATTGTTACCTTATAAAAACAGCATAATTTTTTCAATGCATTTTATTTACACTCACTCGATCCGCCCGCTGCCTGCCCCCACCCACTCTACTGGTGCTGGCTCCACCGCTTTCCCTTGCTGCTCGGGGTAAAAAGTGATTTTCCATACAAATTAACAAAATAAAAGGAGCCAAACGGGAGAGTGTGGAAAAAACACATGCACTTACAGAGAACTGCATGACAGATATGTACATACATATGTATATGTATGCTTATATTTCAGATGTGTACATATATATTGGTTTATTTACATATGTATATCTTCTACGTGTGCCCTTTTCTCTGCATTAACGTACATTTTGCAGTGAGTGAAAAATAGTGCACTTTTAATGCAAATATAAAGCAGAAAACTGTAATCCCCTTTGTTTTCTAAGGGAATATTTAATTATATTATTTTTTGGTGTAAAAGTTTGACCCCTTCGTATCTGGTAAAAAAAACGATGCTTAAATCTGGCTAAAGAAATGATCATCAATAATTCCAGAAAATTGTATTATTTTTCTTAGACGATGGTCATCATTCTCTTCTAATAATTCTACATAATTCTTATTGACGTTAATTTACATGGAATACCCATAGAATTATAGTTCTAATATGTTTCCCTTTCTCTTGTGAGATTTTTTAATGGTTTATACCAGCCATAAGGGGAGTACATAGTGGAGAGCATGGGCGTTTCCTTTCAGTTCTAAGATTCCCAAATGTATCTACATTTCTACATCTACAACCCTCTTAAAACCAACAGAAACCAACAGCTAAAGTACTCGAACTCGCTTTTCTTTTCAGAGCATAAAATTCATTTAAATTGTTGACTTTTTTGGTCGGGTTTTTTTCTTTAGTCATAAAATTGTGCAGCAGATTGCCAATTGGTCCCAAAAAGACACACACAGGCACACAGTTACAGATGTGTAAAATGTATATGGAATGCTGACTGCATGCCGCATCTCTCCTCCTCTTGTTTGCGTGGAATCCCAGCCTCCAGGAGCAGTCCATTTCCATGTCGGACCATGGGCAAACGTTTATTTAAATAAGTGAAAATGTAATTATTTTGGAATTTATTATTAAATTAATTGTAATTGTAATTGTAATTGTAATAATGTGAAATGTTAAAGCAGAGACACTTCCATATGTGTATGTGCGGTGCGTGTGTGTGTGTGTGTGTATACTTTTGTGGTTTTTATTGATTTTAATTTATTTATTTAACCACCAGTTTTTATGCACCTTTTTATATTCATTTTGCTTCATTTTCGTGCACAGTTTTTTAATGTCCTTTTTTACAGCATTAATCAATTTCATTTTCACTCTGGCGAGCAGAAAGCAGAGAGTCCGAAATAAAACGAAATTAAAAATGCATTTTCATAGCAGCAGAAGCAACAGCAGCATGCAGCATGGCGGCAGTGGCAGCCGCCGCTTAGGCCATCGAATGGATGAAATGGATGTGTAAGCCAACAAGTAAACAGAGCTCTGACCACAATTTCATGCCTCATCTCTCAGCGTGCTGGGGGAAACCATTTCATTTTATTTGCTTGCATATTTTAATTAACCCAAAAAGCCACACACACACACAAACACACGTACGACACACAACACACATAGAAAACTTGCAACAATTAGTTGAACAGCAGGGAGGATTTCGCCCTTTTGTGTGCTGCAGCAAAAGGCTCAGTGGCTCTCACAGGAGGAGGCTCTCAAGGCCTGTTAAATCCTTTTCTGCTCAATTGTTATTAGGTGTGATTTGTAAACACAATACGACTTCAATTCTTATGCCTACGCAAGTGATTTCCTGCCTGTCTCTGTGTGTGTCGAAGAATTTTCCACAAGATTTCCCATTCAAAATATTGCCTGCTTTCAGGGCTTCTCTCCTCTCTGTCTCTCTCTCTCTGTATCTCTCTCTGTGGAAATGGGTACGGACTCGTTAGGCTTTGAAACGGACGTGCTTAAAATTTCATAGACAGCCCACACACACATGCATACAAACTAGATAAATACATGCATACGCACCATAGAGAGAGAGACGCACAGCTTGTATGCAGATGTGTGTGTGTGTGTGCGTGTGTGCATATCCTTTATGGTTTTAATCCGCATGCCTGTGGCTGGCCGCAAGATCAACTGTTGGCAGAAGTGTGTCAACAAGGAGGCAAGGACCATGGGGCTTTGGAAGTGGAAGCACAAGCAAGTGGTCAGAGCGGGTCAACCCCCCTCCCATTGCCAGCTCTATCCCACACACCATCTCTCTCTCTCTCTCTCTCTCTCTCTCTCTATCACTCTCCTACTGTTGTGCTAATAATCACGCTTTAAGTACGTGCGTGTGTTTGCGTTTGCGTTTAGGAGAGAGAAAATGAAATGGAAAACTAACGACAAAAACAGGGATGCTGACCGCTGAGACTCGGAATATAAGAAAATGTAAGAGTAAAACGAATTTTGAGTGAAATAGTTATTCGGAGAGTATTCAAAAAGTGAGCGTAGTAAAATTCGCGTAACTATAGGATCGTTTAAACAAGTGAATGAGGGAGTAACAGAGAGAGTTTAAGAGTAATTCATTGAGTAATCCCATCCATCGCCTTAAAAGTGTTTTTTTTTTATTCAAAAATCAAATTCAAATTTAATTTAATTTGCTGCATTTTCAATCAACTAAAGAAGACCTCAATGGCTGCAAGAGTATGGACCCAAGAGGCCCATACACACAATTTGGTCAAGAATTAAATATATTTACATTGTCAAATGAACTATAATTGAATAAATGGCAAGGCAGACGGCAGGCAGCTCACAGAAGCTGACATCAGAGGGTGCAGAAAATCTATAAAAAGTCGAATGAGGCATTTCATTGGGAATTTCAAATGGATTTTCGCATTGAAGCAGGCAGGAAGAAGGCAGGCAGCACTCTTCTTCCATCAGTTATGCAACATAACAATCAACAAAGCAACGGGATATCATCCACAAATATCCAAGTCATTTCCATGGGATCCCGATGCCCTATTGCCTCCTCATGACAGGACCACCTCTTCTGATACATAGCAGGCACATAAATACATTTGTATGTTTGTAAATATGTTGAACATTTTGTATACATATCCATTGAGGCATGCTCGGGTATGTCCGTGCGCCTGTAGCGGCAATCATTACTGAGGCAATGATGTGCATTTCATGAATTATACACATACGGAAAGATGATGCTTCCTGCTTCAAGGACTGCCCGTGTGCCAGCACCACCACCCCCCAGGATCAGGCAGAAGGCGAGGCAGCATGGATGGTTGGGCAATGCGTTGAGGTAAGTAATAAACTTATTGGCCCCACCGTCTGTCGGCCATTTGATTGTCCTCCATATGTGGCATACCATCCATATGTGTCCCCAGCATGGGGCAGAGAAGCAGACCAGAGATGAGCGAATACATTGTACATAAGTATATCGAATGATTGGATAATAATTATGATAATGGAAGAATCCATAATTTATCGACTATACCAAAGGTTTATGGCGATCTTGATTAGAAAATGGACATACATTAAAATACTACCCCTTACATGAATAAGCGCATGCAAAGTATAACTGTTCAAGGCTAAAAATCCTTGCCAACCATTGAAAAAAAGGACACAAGGCTTAGCAGCCTTGCCAACTATTTCAAACAATTGTTCGTCATCGCCAGCTTCCTATCGATCATGATTCATTCTACTATCGATAGTTGCCACCTTGAACGTCCTTGCCAACCATTGAAAAAAAGGATAGAAGGCCAACCAACCTTGCCAACTATTTCAAACAATTTATATCGATAGCATTCTATCGATCGTTCAACTTCCATCGATAGCTTGCACCTGCTCGTATCGATCATAAGCTCCTTGTGCTATCGCATGATTGCTCATCTCGATCAGACTACCCGGCGGGAAATAACAGCCCAATGAATGGCCGCCCACTTCGAAATGGTGGCCATATCATGACGAGAGCCAGCAATGCCAACGGACGCTTCATCGTTAAATGTGGAACTGTTAAACAGATAATGAGCAACCACACCCACACGTCTCAGCATCGTGCCACAGCACTATACCGCACTACACCCCAGGAGCAGACACAACCGGACCTGACCACACCACAGCAGCGGAGCAGCAGCAGAGCATCAGGACATAGTGGCTAGGGGGGAACACTGACCGAAGGGCTTTTGTTATACTTCCACCCACCCCACAAACACGGCTTTTCATAACTGTATCAATGGTCCAACGATGATGATGCTGCTCCTGGTGTTGCTCTGCCGCTGCTACATGTCATGATGATGATGACGATGATGATATTACGGAAACCAGACAACTGTCATGCTGAAATTCTGATGCATTGAAATATAATTATTGGGAAATGTGCGATTGTCGTTTGGGGTTTCCGTTTACGTGCCTGCCATTTCGCTATGTTGGATTATGCATGCACACAGGATATGTACATACATACATACTATGTACATATGTATGTACGTATGTTGTACATATCGGTATCGATTTTGGTGTGTGTGGGTGTTGGATTTTGCTCATATAAACACACGCAATAATAATTTATGCAAGCCCAATGACATAACAGTTGCAAGATTATTTCCATACATAATACATGTGTTACATATGTGTGTATGTAAAGAGGTATATAGTAAGGCCAGTAACTGCTGCAGCATTCAATTAACATATTAACCGAAACGACTAATTAACTAAAAGTAGCCACACAGATGTGCATATAAATGGTATGTAGCTTCAAAGCCGATCGGAACGTAGGCTACATCCACTTGAAAATTGTTAAATAAATGTTCGACTCACCTTTTACATCATAGTTCTCGACATCTCGCCACCTCCGCGACGAGACGAAAACGTAACGGGGCCGTCAGATTTATCTGGCACTCACATAGAGAAGAATTTGAATGTATTACACAATTTACACACATTTGTATATTGAAATTTTAAAACACACTTCACATTTATTTAAGATATCCTTCAATAACAAGCTTTTTCCACGAAAAAAAAAACACAATACAACTTGGAGTATGGGATTCCAATAAGAGCACAGATTTGATTGGTATTAGAAACAAGGTGGCGTATTGGAAGGAACGCTCGCACGATAGCATATTTAGATCGAGAGCGCGAACAGGAGAGAGAGGTGACGTTTCCAGGATTTGGAATGGCTCGCCTATTTCTTTTTGCTCCTTATCTTCGCTATGGCAGCCATTTCACGCACTTTTTCACACATACACCATTAAAGAAACATAACGGAATCGGGGGTGCTGCTGCCGTTTGCATGCATTTTGTACAAGAAACAAATATAGTTACACAAATTTGAGCACATTTACTTTTACGATCAGGCATTTCTATGCCATGATTTTGGCACATTTTTATGATTAATCCCACACTACATTTCACACTTGCACTTTTGATATTTGCGCGACATTTTTTGTACGGTTTTCCACTTCTCTGCTTCGCTATGGCGCACGTGATCAAATGAGCTCTCTTGAATTGGAGAAGAGAACCACTTCGCGCACTCTTTTCACACACACACACACGCAGAACGCGTGATGGCAAAACGAGACACCAGTGAAGAACTATAACGGGATTGGGGGTGCTGCAGAATTTTGCTTGACTTTTTCACAAGAAAAAAATAAGAATTTCACTGAATACAACTTTTCTGCGTATTTTAAACACTTGATGCACTGCATATGCAGTCATTTCAGCATATTTACTTTCACGATCATGCATTTCTATGCAAATTTTCCGCAGCCCACCCGCACAACACATACACACACACACACACACTTTTTCTTGCACTTAAACAATTTTTTTTACCACTTTTCATTATTAACCAAACACTACACATTACACTTCCACTTTTCACTATTTGCGCGACATTTTTCTTACGGGTTTCCACTACTTTTCCGGGTTTTCGCGGTCCGAAACGCAGAGCTGACTTGTGTCGCAGCGGGAATTTGGAAACTTCTAAAACGTTTGAGATGCGTAGTTGGCTTAGGATCCCATTCATTTCACGCTCTCCCCCACTCCAACGTTTTTGCTCTTCCTCACCTCCCGTTCCATAAGCAAAAGAAGGTTAAGCATAAGCAGCTGTGATTTTGGCTATTGGTTTGTGCATGTGGGTGTGAAATGAATGTGATTTAATTAAATACTTTAGCATTTACAGGAGGCTCTAAATTTATGTTTATGCGGATGGTTACCGGAAATGCAACCGAGATGCGTTGATTTTGCTTTTAATTCCAAGAATACAGAAATGGCGGCGATCATCATAAATGTCAGTGCTGGTAAGCACTAGTGTTGTGAAGCTCCGGCGCAGAGGCGGAAAATTCAAATATAAATATTCGACACAACAGAATGGCAGCTACCCGTTGATTAATTATTGCTTTAAACAATTCAACGCCCACCAAAGGCAAAAGATTTCAAATATTTTATGACATTTAATTTATTTTCATTTCATATTATTAACGAAAAAATGTACATAAAAACGTTTCTGCTTTGGTTCAACTTCAATTCTCTTCTCACTTTATCCCCCCTCCACATAATTATACATAATTTGACTTTTCCTATGGTTTTTCCTTGTGGTTTTCTCTTGGCCCATGCACGCACACACGTATTTATTTTTTGATGAGAAGCCTGGCTATATATCAAAATACTGTTGCGACAATCCTTGGGAGTTATTTTGGAATATCTGTTTGTACAGGGTAAAATTCTTTTATACATTTTCGTGTCCGGAATGGGGAATTCAACATTCATACACCTAATTATCTTCCTTCACTTCACTTCACTTCATCGCGTAGCCAACAAATTCGCTCTAAATATGTTTGTTTGTGTTTAATTATGCATTAAAAATTAGCCCTTTGCTTATAAATATATTTATTTCTTCTCAGTTTTTACTTTCTGTTTTTTTTTGTTATTGTAGAAGCAGCCTGTAGACGGTTCGTGAGACGCAAGAAGTGCAGTTTTTTGTCTGTTACTATTTTTGATTTCTGTTCAGATTTTTGTTTGTCAGTTGTCAGTTTCATTTATAGCTTTATCGCTTTTACAATAATATTGTTGGACAATTTACAGAAGAGATGCTACATATACAAATATGGAATACAAGTACAAAAAATGCATTACACACACAGGCACACACTGAGCCGTGTGTGGGCTACAATCATTAATTGTCTATAGGGTTTCAATGCTCTCTCTCTCTCTCTCTTGTGTTTTTTTTTCGCTACTTAAGATTATTGTACAAGCAATCAAAAAATCAATTCGAATCAAAGGAAATACAACAGATAAATTCAATTACAAAAATGGATACTGGAAACTCCAAGTGTTCCTTTCTAAGCCTCCCCTCTTCTACTGGTACTCATCGTCGCTGCTTAGCAGCATGGTCTTCTCATTGTAGTTCTGGCTAATTGTTGCCACACGCTGTCCCCCCGGTGCGAATTTCCTTTGGTTGCCCAACGTCTTGGAGGCCTGTGGTCCACTGGCCACTGCATTGTAGCCGCCGCTGGTCAGTTGCTGCTGCTGTTGCTGTGAGCCCTCCTGCATTGCTCCACCAGCGCCAGAGCTGGGATCATCGGGATCGTAGCTGGAGACGCGTATGCCACGCGAGTTCTTGCCACCTGAGGTCAGAGGGGTTAGGAGCTCTTAATCATAGGGCTACATATATATTTATATGTATGTACAAGTGGAATCATTCGAATTTGTTGAAGAAAACATGCAGCAGGCAGGCAGTAAACAAGGCAAAAGTCAAGCTTATTTTGTACATTTATTCTCTAGATAATTTATACAATTTGATTTCAACATTTACAAAGAAACACGAAAAGATTATAGACGAAAGCACGACAAGAGCTTAGGGTTTGAGGTCTATCACAAAAAGGAGGGGAAAACAAAGAAAAACTAAAAGAAAACTCTCGATTTTTTGGTATCTTTTGAGCGAAAATTAAATGCTGCCTGAAGGGTGTGTGTTAGGGGCGGAGGGAAACTGAATCTGCTGCCATACAATAGTATATAATAAAATCGTTTGTTTAAGAGTAAATAATATTTTACAATATTATAGTTGCTTTTTGTATGTATATCAGAAGGTCATTTATACGTATAATCTAACATTTAAATAATTTGTTTAAAAAATGCTTAAATTTTAAGAGTTTTAAAAATAAGAAATACAAAAAAACGTACACCAGACAGGGGCACGAACACAAAATACGAAAATAGAATGGTTAGAAGATTGGGGTTGGGGGCTGGAGGGGGTTGGTATCATCCCTAAGGCATATTCTGTTGCAGCTTTCAGCATTTGATTGTGTGTGTTTTAGTAAGTAACTAGGCCTAGTACGTATACAACTCTCTCCCTCTCTCTGAACATCTGTAAGGCAACTGCAGTGGAGGGACATAAGCTATAAGTACAGTTTTGGTTTTGTATTCATTTCGTATTGTGTCCGTTTTTTCGTGGTTTTTATAGTGTTTTTTTTGGTAGCGAGCATCGCTAGAGTTTTGCTTTTGCCTAATTTCGTATTTTAGAGCTTTTCGTAACGCTGCGCCGAGGTTACTTCTGCAAAAGATAAGAAAAAACAAGAAAAAAAGAAACAAAATAGTGAAAAAACGAAACGCAAATGGAGGGAAGAATGTCAGGCAAACGAAACGAACACACAGAGAGTAAGAATGATAGATAAGATATGATGGAGAGCAGGCAAATAACGAGCACACACACACATTAACGAGAAAGAATGGGAGGCATCAGGAAAAAAAACCCACCTGAGCTGTATTGCGTGTACTGCTGATATTGTGGATGGAAATTGTGTATAGCATCTGTCATAATATCCTTGGGATTCATGGTTTCCTGGCAAAGCAGAAGAGAGAAACATTTTCATTAATTTGTTTGTAGAAAAGGGAATTTCAGGACCCACCTTTAGACTGCTGGAAATCGACTGCATGGTGACAGAACGTCCATGGCCATCGCTAATGCAGCTGCGTGCATATACCTAAAACAATAGAAAAAGGGAAATTCATATAAATTCCTCACTTTACACGTTCTATAAAGCTCTATCTAATCACTCACCTGATAGGGGAACGCATAGCGCAGCGCAATCGCAGCAAAAAGCATTTCAATGCATATAAAAAAGTTCTGATAGCCGGCCGAAACAGTTCCCGCCTCTGTGGCCACAGTGCCCGCACTGTCCACAATGGGCGAGATCACATTGGCCTTCTCCAGTATGGCCAGGCCGACGCCCTGCCAGAACGACAAGAAGATCACCGATTTGATGGTGCAGAACTTCAAGACGGGCTCGAATGGAGTCAAAAGATCACGCGTGGCAAAGTAAAACAAATAGAGTCCATACAGGGCAAGCGAGACGGAAATGTTGTAGATTATTGTGATGTAAATATAACCACCATCGGCACTGAAAGAGGGAGAGAAAAGAGTAGGTTTAGCATGTGTCTAGAGGTTCTTTTTGGCCCTGTCTGACATACCTCCAATCACCATCGTGGTAGTGCCCAAAGGCCTGCAGAAATATAATAATGAATGCCACCAGCGGCTTAACCAAACAGAATTGCAATGTGGCCTGCTTGCAGAAGCGCAAGAAGCCAATTGTGTAGGTCTTGCCCTTCAGGCAGCAGGTGCCATATAGGCACGAGGTCTTGATGGGTTTGCCGCGTATCTCCGACATAATATTACCCTCGCCACCGAGGTATTCATAACACAGCGACAAGAAGTTGTAGATGACAAAGGCTACAAGGATTAGAAGAGATTAGTCTTAAGAATGCAGAAGCACTACTTCACAGGACTACGCACCTTCATAACAATCTCTTACTGTGAAAAAGTATATGTAGACATTATCCGAATTGAAGAACAACAAACTGATCCACGAGTATGTCGCATAAATGGGCACTATAAACAGAATGCGTACAATCCAGCGCTGCTCTTGGGGATTTGTGTACCAGCGCAAATGCTGATAGATCTAAAAAAAAAGGTAAACATTAGCCAAAGGTTTATCGTATAATCATTCATTCTTACCTGTTGACAGGTGATGAAGAGTGCGGCCCATACACACACACCCGCTAGCACCTGGGCGGTCTTCGTTTGCAGGAATATTCCATCGCCCACATGGAGCAGTGGTGCAAGGGGCGCACTCATTGGATCCTTCACTTGGACAACGTAATTGGTATTGGGTTTCACTGTTGTCGTTGTTACGTTGCTAGCAGCCAAGCTGCTGCTGGCATTTAGAGCCGCCTCAATGAGACTGGCGGCGGTTGTGCTCATGCTTGAAAATATAGAGAACGATTATTATTACGAGTGCTGGTGCTGAATCCAGATAAACTACAACTAAAATGTACTCGAAATATGTTTAGGGCTAGGCAGATTAGACAACTAACGCAAAGGCGGCAACTGTTTACATTCCCGTCTCGACTTTCACACGAACATCGTTCCGACTAACGTTCCGGCAACGACAACGACGACGACACTGACTGCGGGGGCGACTGGCTGTGTGGCAGGCACGCCATGGCAACCATCAAGAGAACTTGCAACAATGTTTGTAGACGAGAATTGGGTCAACAGCTAAAAACGAAATGGAGAATGTGGAGCAGAGAAACAGTGACAGCCAGCAGCAAAGGATGGTCTGGGTTGAGGGGGCGCGCATTAGATCATCACGCAATCCAATATTAATAATGGACTCTGGGACGCGCCACACAAGAGTTATGCCACCTGTCTCAGGGTCACTCCTATGAGCTCCTTATTGATTGGCACACCACAGCATTTGCAGGGCAAAAACAATCAATAAACAAATGGGAAAATAAACAATCTACATATTCACTCTTGAAACATCGATGCACTCTGAGAGGGGAAGGTTCATTCAACTGGAATCTCATTTGGATGGGAGTTCGGTTCGGAAATCCATGGCAAGCTTTTTTGTGGGCAGATAGCAGGATCACTTTAAAGTTAATGAGGCGTACAAAAATAGCTTCAGAATCAATTAAAATTGATTGCAATGATGCAGAAGAGAAGAAAAACGAAACACTTGAAATGACACATGGCGGATTGCAGCATGGCGGGGAAACATAAACATGGTGGAGCTGTTAAATATCACAAATAATAGAAAAGAGAGGCTGTGGAGGACAATAGCCATATAGAATTGGTATAAAAATAACAATTCCATTGGTTACGAAGTAAAAGTACTAAAAAACCACTTGAAAACGATTGAAAACACTACTCGGTAGTGTTGAAAAACGACTTAAAACCAGAAGAACAATGTCCCTCGTAAATATAGGACCCGTAAAATAGACCAAATAAGAGGCAAACGACCATATAAATTGCCATAGCTTAGCCAAGCCTAAAGCTTAAAGTACAATATACCAGACGAGGTGGTAGTACAACTACAAGAAAAGCGAAACTACCAAACAGCTTTTTATTAATTTGAATCTCCTTTTTTGAGCCATAAAGCTGATAGGATTGAGGATGACTACATCGGAAAGCCAGCACCGAGCTGTTCGCGTTCACGATGCAGCCACGTACCGGCTGCATTCGAACCCAAGGGGATCGGCCTGAAGCAAAGCGCCCATGCGCTTGTCGTAGAAATGCGCACCTTGTGCTCGTAGTTCACCACAAAGAGTTTCTGGGTGCCATTCACCGGATACGAAATGTTCAATTTCATCTTGATTTAAGCTCTTCTTGATGATTGCTCCATATTACGGAAAAAGAGCAGAGTGGTGTTTTGAAAATGTTTTCGTAAATTTGTGTTTCGAAAAATGATGCCACAGCTACAGAAAAAGGTTAAATCAACACTGGTTTGTTTCTGTGGGTACTACTCAGTTATTACAAATGTTTTCTACTGAGATTCTACTGGGTTTCTACAGGAAATACTCACTCCCACAGATGGGTTCTGCGGGGAATCGCGGGGTTTCAACAATATACGTAAAAAATTACTTAAAATACTACTCCAGATAACGCGTACATAAGTCACGGACATGAGTCACGAAACGTTGGGGCAACGTTGAACCTGAAGCACCAAACCAAACCAATGATGATGATGGGTTTTCAGGCGTGCACACACACAAAAGGTGATAAACGAATGAATTTGCGTACAAATCTCGCGACACTCGAGGCCAACAGAAGCCACCACACTGCACAAAAGCAGAACCAACAACAAGTTGCTGCCATCGAAGATACACAGAGAAATTGGCTGATGGCAGAGGAGAGCGTATGCGCTTCACACTCTCCAACAGAGTCTCCACAGAGCCAAGCCAAAAGGGGGCCAGAAAGCAAGAAACACACACAGACAGAAGAGTGGCGGATTATTGAATAATGCGAAAGGGGGAAGTCGCAAAATGAAGTTGAAAAATCAGTCGGTGCTAATTACATATTTGTACAGCTGTAGAGAGAGGGAGACAGAGTGGGTGGGAGGAGGGTGGAGTGGAATAGAGTGGGCCTTGTATGGCTTTAGCTTTAGCTTCTGCTTCAGCGCCACTTGAATTGATTTTCGAGCTGTCAAAATATTGGTAAAACGAAATGCCAGCCATATGCGACCTTTGTGGGAGAGTCTCCACGGAGAGGAGCTTATCAACCCTCCCGCTACGCACACACACGAACACTGCTGCTCGGTGGCTGCCACAGAGACACCACCTGTCTTATCAATGCAAAAATGATTATAAATATCAACTCCACTCTCTGAATCTCTGGCAACTGAAGCCCGTTTAAGTAATTTCGTCATCAAAATTGGTTATTTATACCAAAATCAAAAACCAGACATTTCAGGGAAAACAACTTTTTCACACACTCACACGCACACATACATACGCACACGGAACTGTTGTTTTGCACAGCAGCAGCAATTAATTATATTTACAATACCTTTTTCACAAAACAACTCTCCACGATTGGCGCTGGCGCTTGCGTTTTCCCAGTCCAGTGCAAAAATTCCTTTTAATTTTCGCTTTTCCTCAGCTTGTGCGTGCACTCTTTTGCTCTATCGCAATTCTCGGTTTTTTTTTTTTTGCGCGTCGCCCACTGACGTCGACGTTTATGTGTGTGCGGACTGTGTCTGGCAGAGCGTTCGTTTTTCCCGAAAACGAACGCAAAAACCAAGGCAAATATTTAATACGTGATTTATGCACTCGCTGCAAGGTCTTTCCACAGTTTTTGTATTATTTAGGCAGATAAAAAAACTCAAAAATATTACAAATAATTATTTATGCAGCTGAATGTGAAACAGTGTTACCGTGGAGCTATCGATAAAAATACCGACAGATCCTCATAAATATATATCGAAATATAAATTGCCTTTTTTTAATATACCGTAATTCTTTAGGAAATTTAATAGCTTTTGCAAAATAATCGAAAAGAAATTCAAAGAGTGATTATAAAGGAAAATAATGTTTTATAATATAAGGAGAAGAAAGGAAATAATTCATTTCAAATAAATTAGCGTATTTCTGCGCCAAACGCAAAAATGAGTCGCAGAAATATATCGATATTTTTCTGAGATCGGGAAAGCGTCTGAAGGAGAATTTCCATGACCATGAAATTCAATGAATTTACAATCCAATAAATTGATTTTTCAATTTAAAAAAAGCGTTAAAAGTCTTTGAAAGGTAGTAATATCAAATAGAACATTAAAGTCGAGGAATATGATTTAAGACTAAGGTAGATTTTTAAAATGAGAAGGTATATTTTTGTATATTTCTGAGGGTCCGACGGTATATCCTATCGATAGTTCCGCTGTCACTAGTAGATACGCGTGGCCGCCATGTTTTTTCTGTCATATTCAGCAATTACAGCATTTTAATTTTGTTTGCTGTAAATTTTCGACTCACATTGAAATAAGCAATAGAAATTAACCGAATAAATATATAGCGATTGCAGCAAAACCGAACCCCACATGTCTTTGTGCATTGGCCCCTCGAATAAGTTGCGTATTTGTATGGTTTCCATTTGGTGTGAGGTGAGTAAAAGTTCATTGAATAAATCGTGCGTACACTCGTACGGCGCCCAACCCACAGCAGGGGCTGTGCCCCCAAACGACCCTGGAGCCCACTATCTGGGTGGATCGCGTGGTCCAGCAAAAGAAAATAGTGTAAACAGTGAAAGAAACCCAAAAATCCACTCAAGTGAAAAGTAGGGCAAAATGCGCGGCCAGCGGGCCAGCCCACGCTATTGATTTTTTTCATACTGTCATAGTACAATGTGTTGTGTTTATTAGGAAACTCTCTTGACGCTTAAGCTAAGCTACAGTTCGTAGACCCGAATATATATTATATGTAGTCTGTGCTCAATACTTTAGGCCACGCGATCGCAACGTATTCGGACCGCCGCCGCCGCCGCCGCCGCCGCCGCCGCCAAAGATGCCAGAGCGGAAGCTGGGCGTCTGCTGGGGCGTCGAGCCGAGCGGTGGCAAAGGTGAGACTGGTCCCCGATTGATGCCCAGCCCATTGTTGCGCAGCCTGGGTGCCACATAGGGCCGCTGGCTGGTGGAGATCCCATTGCCGGCAGCCGGAAGGGGCGGCAGTATTCCGCCATTTGGCTGCTGGGGCTGCGGCTGTTGCTGGAAAGGAGGCTGCGCCTGTGCCTGCGGAGGAGGATTGCCCACGGGCGGCACCAGCGAGTTGACCGAGGAGTAGTTAGGCGACTGCGGCTGCTGCCCCTGCGGCTGTTGAGGCTGTGCCGGCGCCAGTGGCGGAATCTGCGTCTTCTTCGTGAGCGACGGCGCCAAGTATGGATGATTGCCACCACCAGTGCCGCTGCTATTGCTCTGCGGTATGTCGTATGTGCGTCCCGAAGGTGTCGTCACCTGATAGCTATTACCCGGAGGGGGAGCGCCGCATGGCTTGCTGTAATCATAGCCATTGGGCACCGCTTGGACATAATTGTCAAAGTACTGCGTCACCTGGTGCATGGGCGTCGAGTAGTTGACGGCTATTAGGGATTCGCGTGTCTTCTGGCGACTCTCCATGGAGGCGCGTGCCTGGGCCGCCTGCAGACGTAGGATATTCGCCTGCTTAATGTGCGGCAACAGCTCGGCATCGCCCTTGATCTTCTCCACCACTGCCTCATCGCTGTCACTGTTGCCACCGCTGCTACTGCTGCTGCTGCCGCTGTGCTCGCTGATTGCCTTTCTGGTGGTTGTCTCCTCTACGGTCTTGGGCTTTGGCTTGGGTTTGACCTCCGCTTCCTGTGTCTTCTTCGGCTCATCGGGCTTCTTGCGATTCACAAACTCAAACAAATCGTCTATGTCGGGCACATCGGGCAGGGACCCATAGGAGTCAAAGTTATCACGAAATGCACTCGCCCAATCCTCGTTCTGATGCAGTGATGGATCGATGGCGAGCTTCTGCTGCTGCTTTTGCAAATCTCCACCATGGACGCCGCCCAAATTCTTGATCACGGTGATGGTCTTGACGCGTGTCCCCTCCTTGGAGTCAATATTGGTGGCCGCATAGCTCAAGCTTAGATCCCTCTTTGCCGGCTGCGGATGCTCCAGTCCCATCTGGCCGACGCCTGCCATCTGTTGCTGCTGTTGCGGGTATTCAATGCTGATTATTGTGGTTCCATGGACGCCAACAAGCATTAGAAGGCCCAAAGCGGCCATTATCTGAAAGCAGGGAAACTGTACGATCATTATTTTTGAGTTTTTCCATGTGAAAAATCTTTATTTAAATCGATCTTTGGGTTGAGTAAGGCCCGAGAGAGATTGGGGGTGAGAATTTGAGCAGTTTAAGGTTTGTTTCTCTTGAGATTTTCTGAGTTTTTAGTTCTTGAAAGCTTTAGAGATTGTAGGAGTCAGTTCAGAATCAGCATTATGTCTCTCCGCTGTCCAAAATTTGCATAGATCTCTGGGTTAGTAAGGCCCTTGAGTGGTTCCATAAGCATTAAAGTCTCCTATCTGATATTTGTATTTCTAATTTAATATCTTTCTCATGCCTAATGCAGCTCAGTATTTATCTAATCTTGTTTTGTGTATTGCAGAGCATTCTTAGACAGATAAATGATAACGAGAGAGTGTGGAATGTGCTGAATATTTTGGGTATAAAGATCTGTGTGATTGATTGCGGCGGAATTTTAAAATAAGAACTGAAGTTTAAAGTGCGAATCTAATAGGATAAATATCAAACAGTAAGTTTTGCCTCTCATTAACCCCCAGACACATTCGTTCTTTTGCGATCCTTAAGGTGCTTAAAGGATCGTCGCGACAAGGGGGTATAAATCACAGCTTGAGTCCATACTTTGAGGCACACATCGATCAATCACTCACTGTGGGAATTATCATTGCTTTAATGCTCAACGATGCATGCGATCCGAGCTATCGATGCGATCTAACGATTCAATCAATCACAGAGCTACTGGCTGTTGGCGATGTCGGTGACGATCACGATCACTAAGATGATTAACACCGACTTCGACGGAGACGGTTACGCGGTCAATTCGTTTGTGTTACTGCCTGGCCACATGGCCAACAATGCTTTTTATATAGCCAAGCGGAAGCGAAGGAGTCGCCTGTGACGACTTTGTGTGAAGAGTGTGAAAAGGAGTTTTGGGTTTCCTGAAGCGCCGCCGCTGATAGACGTCTCCAGCAGTAGCAGCAGCTCCCCCGCCCCGACTCTTGATGTCTTTGACATCGAAACACTGACAAACCGACTCACTCGGATTGGATCAGGCCTCCCCAAGTGCTCCTAATGCTGTCTATTGGCAGCTGTCCGCCGCCTGGCTGTCGTATCGACTTTTTAAGCAGCAATTGAATTAAAGCTGGATAATGTAATGGCTTTCCCATAACGAACCAAACACAAAACCCAACAACGTTCAACGGGTTTTTCGTGGCATTTCTTTTTCGGGAAAGCAGTTTGCATGGTTTGCCCCCGTCCCCTGCGGGCCAAGCTATTTGAATGCGCCTCTTAATGAGGAAATTGAAGCCGTCCAATAATCGTGGATGGAATGGTGGAGCATTCATTTAATGGGGGAGTATCAATAGGCAGGGACAACTCAATCATCCTTTCGCCACTATGGAAAATCATGTGCGAAGGTCACAGCCGTCTCCTGGGTAAGTGAGCCACAGACACAGATCTTTCTCGTGTGGAGGTTTTACTTTGCCTGTGAAAAACGACTTGCAGCTGATTAAGATATAACTGGTATCGTCTTATGTAATAGCCTAAACAGACGAACCATAGATTGTCATGGGAAAATGCGAACTCAGTCGCGAATGGTGTATCCCGAAATGTGCGGCAGAGCGAATATCCTGCTATAATTATCTGTAGCAATGAGGCTTTTACCCCACTCAGGAAGTCCTCGTACAGCCACAAACAAAGATTTATCTATGTCGGAAATGGAGAATTGCATTCAATGCTGTTCAATGCGAGATATAGAGAGCTGCTCTTGGGTGGGGCTCAAACCTTAAGCTCCCCTCAATGGGTGTTACTTTATTTTTGAAAATGGAATGACTTGAATGGAATAAAAATGACTAAAATTAAAGCTGCCAAAAAATAGTTCAAATATATGATATTAATGGAAGGAAAAATATTTACGACTTCCTCTGGCCTGACGCTTCGAATAAGTGGGGAAAAATGGTTTGCCATTCGGTAAAGGTTGAAGTTATATTTCTTTGAAATGTAATTGCACGAAATTATAGAAAATGAGTTAGGGAATATGAACCGCAAGAGCTGAAAATCCTTGTCTCTTCCCTGAGTTTTTTTCCCAATGGAATCCAACAAAATATGTCAACAGAACAGACGTAGGACTCGCAGAAATGTTTATCATAGAGAAAAATGTGATGAAAATCGATTATTTAACTGCCTGACGCTATTAATATATGGGAAATATTACAATATTTTGCTATAAAAATTATTTCCAGTAGAAAAGCAACATTAATGGGAAAAGCAAGAATCTGCTACTTAAAAGGTAAAAGGTTTAGGACCTAGAATCTTGCATGATAGATTATAGAATAGTCTGAAATTGCATTGCCTGACGCTATAATTTAATGGAATATTTTTTGGAAAATGTATTCTGGAATACGGTAATCGGGGACCTATGGAAATCGCTAATAAAAACTTTTCGTCGTTTGCTTCTCTACTATTGTTCAATAATGCAATTGAAAGCGTAAACAAATTATTGTTAAGGACCGATCTTGATCATAAATAAGGTTTGATTTGATATAAATTACTGGAGATCATGTTCATTTATGGGCTGAAAAATAGCTGCTTAACCCTGATGTCTTTCTTACTTATGAATGCTGATGGGGAAATACTTTAACACACAACTTTTTGTCGGGTCACACGAGGGTGCCACAATGCGATCGATTAGTTATATTTAATCTAACAAAAGTTTCTCTTACCTTTTTAATTAGTTTGCCACACAATCCAAATGTCTCTCATTCTTCTTACAGATCCAAGCAGCGATTATTAAAGGAAGTCGTCGAGTATCTTCCTTATGAACAGCTGAAGCTGTTATCCAGAATTGCGATCAATCGATGGAGGAATCGCTGAAAGAGCAGACAGCAAAGGATCATTGATAGATTGAGAGATACGTGCGTCTCTCTGTCTCTCTGAATATAAAGAAATAAATTGCAATTTGAAAGCTAATTGATTGATCAAGATGAGTGTGATTATTCGGTTACAAAATCTGCCGTGGACGGCAAATGCTCGCGACATACGAAATTTCTTCACGGGCCTCTCGATACCGGAGGGCGGTGTCCACATAATTGGAGGCGAGAATGGCGATGCTTTCATCGCTTTCAGGTAGTTAGCACAACAAAAAACAAAAACAAAACAAAAATCTAGTCTTTTAAGTAGATTTTTAAGTAGCACGGAGCTCCTGGTGGGTTCAGGATGTGGGCGGGGGTTTCCAGTGCCGCCATCATAACATACCGTACAAAAATCAGACAATTCTTTGAGAACTGCTAGCCTCATTTGTTGCTTCTCTTTCTTCCTCTCTCTCTCTCTCTCTCTCTCTTTTTGTCAACGTCAACAAACAAAATTTAGCACTGATGAGGATGCCCGTGTCGCCATGCTGAAGAATTGCGAGAAACTCATGGAGAGCCAGGTGCGCCTGCTGCTCTCATCGCGCGCCGAAATGCAAAAAGTCATCGAGTCGGCACGCACACCAGTCGTTGCCCCGGCACCAGTGCCTGTGCCCGTGCCGGTGCCCATGCCAGTTGCAGCACCGCAGCCACCGATCATTGGTGGCCTAAACAGTTTCCTGAGCCAAAGCCAGAGCAAGCCAGTTGGGGTTCCCTCTTTTCTGGACTATCAGCAGCAGGCCGGCATTGTGCTGGCGGAGGTTACAGGCGGCAGGGATATTCGCCGCCAGAGCCGCAGTCGTAGTCGCAGTCGATCCTCCAGCTCTGAGGACAGCGATCGTGAGCTGCGTGAGCGAGAACGTGAACGCGAACGTGACAGGGAGCTTGAGCACGAACGCGAACGGGAGCGTGATCGAGCGATCCGTAAGCGTCGCCAAGAGCGTGCCGATAGCAGTGAGCGCGAGCTGAAGCTACAATCCAGCAGCATGAGTGGTGTTGTAGCTGGTGGTCTGTCGCCCTGGGCCAATCCGCCGCAGACTGCTGCCGCCGTGAGTCTTCCGGGTCTGGGCATAGGCATGGGTCTCGGCCTCGGCCTGGGCTTGGGAGTGCCCCCCGTTCTGCCCTCGCTGCAGAACTATACGACCAGCAATACCACGAATAATATCACCAATAATTACAATATGACCAATGCCAATGGTCCGTCAACGCCAGCACCAGCACCGCCACTGGCTCCAGATGCACACAAATTGATAGCCGCTCTGCAGGCAGCCGCTAGAGCAGGGTCCAACAGTCCTGCCCAAATGGAGGGACAGCAGCAAGTCCAAAGACAGGCGGTGGAGCAGCCCGTTGCGTTTGCCAGTGTCAATCCGTATGCGCAGATCTATCCGCAGTTGTTTCAGCAGCAGCAGCAAGCGCTCCTCCAGCAGCAGACGGCGGCCAAGCTCTCTCCGTCCCTGGGCGGTTCGCCAGGTGGCGGGGGCAGTCACAGTCCTCGTGGTGGCGGTATGCCCTCGGCAGTGGCCGACACTTGCTACGTGAAAATCAGTGGCTTGTGCCAGAGCACCTCCTACAGCGATCTGCGCAAGTACTTCCAGGGTCTCTATATACCGCACAATGGCATCAAAATCATGACCGTGAACGGCAGTCGCACTGGAGTGGCGTACATTGAGTTCTCGCGGGTGTCCAGTGCCCAGAAGGCATTGCAGCGCCACAACACTATGTTCCGTGATCGCCTGGTGCAGATTGTGCCCATCGGGGATGCGGAATTCGAGCAGGCTGAAGAGAAATCCCATCGCAATCAGCATCACCAGCAGCAGCCGCCACAAGATATCGGCGGCGGTCGCAATGTTGTTAACGATCGAGGCAGCAGCATGCCCAGCTTCAATGTTCTTTATGTGGAGGATCTGCCGCAGTTAACCACAGAGCAGGACATCATGAAGATGTTCTCTGCCACGTGCACCATTGTGGATATTCTGCTGGCGCCGAGTCCCAATAATCGGCGCGAATTTGTCGCCTTTGTGCTGTTTGCACGTGAGTCCGAGGCGTTGTCGGCCCTGGAGGACACCTCGCGGCATTATATTGGCTTCCGGCAGCTGCGTGTGCGTCCCAGCAGTCAGGCGGAGATGTTGCAGGCCAAGGAGAAGCAGCGTCGGGCCAACGAGCAGCTACTGAAGGAAGAGGCCGACCAGCGGGAGGAACTGCTGCAGGATCAGAAGCGGCGACAGTTGGCGCAAGCGCAGCTGCTGCTGCAACAGCAGCGCGAGGAGTTGGCCATGCAGGCGAGATTTAACAACGATCCGCGGCGACGTGCGGATGAAAATCGCGACCAGCAGCAGCAACAGCAACAACAGCAAATGCCGCAGCAGAATCACATGCAACCGTTTGTCAACACTGGCCCAATGGCTAACGGTATGCTGCCATTTGTCGTACAACAGCAGCTACAGCAATTGCAACAACAGCAACAACAACAACAAAACAATGGCGGCGGCGGCCCAAATTTCCCATTTAACAATAACAATAATAATAACAATAACAATATGGAAATGCAAAATCGCAACATGAACCACAATGGCGGAGGAGGATCCATGGATCAATCGATAAATCGCAACCACAACGGTGGCGGTCCATTTGGCGGCATGCCCATGCCCCACAATCAGAACGAGGGCCTGCGCCCGCCCCGCCAGGAGGATAATTTCGTTCGTGTGCACAACTGTGAGTATGCCACGAGGGTCAACGATCTGGGGGAGCTCTTCTCGTTGGAGAATCTGCGCATCGAACACATTGAGATGCTGCTGAACGATCGCAATCAGAGCTCGGGTGAGTTTATTGTCGAATTTGCGGATGGGCCCAATGCCAAGCAGGCCATCAGGGAGTTCCACAATCGCAGATTCCGTGGCCGTGGTCTGCGAGTGGTGCCCATCACTCCACAGGAGATTGCCGATCGCATGAACAAGCCGTTTATGGACTACTTGCCCGGGGGCAATGGCCCGAGGCGTACCGACAATGGTGGCAACAGCGTGCAGGCGTCGGCACAGCCAACGTCCAGACGCCGTGGCCCCAGTCGCTTCGACAACAACCAACAACAGCAGCAGCAGGCGCCACCAGAGCGGCAGCGGCAGGAGGATGAGGATAGCAACAGCTCACAAAAGCAGCACTTTAATCCGTTTGCCAGGCCAGATCCACCGCCAATCGCAAGTGGCAGCTTGTCGCCAGCGCTGAATGTGTCCAACAGCAGCAGCAGCAGCTCTTCGATACCCGACAAATTCAATCGTCCCGGCTGTGTGGTGGCCATGACCAATGTTCCCTTCAAGGCTGAGCTGAAGGACATTCTACGCTTCTTCAGTGACTACAAACTAAGTCCCGATGATATTATCCGACGCTTCAATGACGACGGCAAGCCCACCGGCGATACCAGGGTGGCCTTCGAGTCACCAGCAGAGGCGCGCTCGGCGTACGAGACGCGGCGTCGGAAGCAAATCTTTACTCGCTCCATTCATCTGGAGATTATATAAGACGTTCGACTGTTTGACCATCTAGCGTAATGTAAATACAATTATAATTAGGAACTAAACATATAGTTAGGACACAACAATCCTCCTCATATAAGATGTATGTACATAGAAACTGTTTTAAATAAAAAACGAAATACACATTAATCCTAGGCGTAATTCTGCAGTTGTATCACTTGCGACTTCTTCAGGGACTCGCGGCACAGCGGGCACTCGTCGCGCTCCTCCAGCCACTCCAGAATGCAGCTCCAGCAGAAGATGTGGCCGCATGGCGCCAGGCTGCAGTTGGTGCGCGGCTCCAGGCAGAGTATGCACTGCGGTGCATCGCCGTCCGCATGACTCTTGACACTCGTTGCGCGCTGCAGGAAACGTTTGCCCGTTGACTTGAGCGACTCGAGCTGCTGCCGCTTGTGCTCCCGCCAGGCATCCCAGCTGCTGATGGCCAGGGAGACGGTCACCTGCAGGAATGTAATGACGCCCAGAATCTTGTAGCCATAAAGCGAGAACTCTGGCTGCAGCCAGTGACGGATGAGCACGTAGTTGATGCCAGTGGTGCGCTTGGACAGCTGGTACTTGCTGGAGTTCAGGTAAAAGAGCGACTTGTGCAGGGCCTTCACATAGCCGGGCGACTGCTTCAGGCGATGGATGACCTTCTTCAGCTGCAGCTTGGCCTCGGGTCGTATCTCCTCGTGACTGGCTATGTACAGCTCCAGCTTTTGCAGTAATCTCAGAAACAGCGCATCCCCACCAAACTCTAGCACAATGGCAAGTAGTTGCATCTGCAAGGAACCATTGTCAGACTGTATTTTGTTTTATTAAATCCCATTTCTAGACTTGCCAGTCGACTGGGTATTTGCTTGTAGTTGCCGTCCACCTGTATGATGCCCGTGTATTCCTCGCCCAGTGTCTGCAGGTTGTTCATCGAGGCGAATCCATGATAGCTGAGCTCCGCCAGCAGTTTGCACATTTGATTGAATTTAATCCAATTGCGCGGACCGGTGAGGCGCAGCACATCCGAGAAGTCCTCTGCCAGTTCGTTCGTATATCGAGCATCCTTTTGCACGGATCGCACGATTTCCGGCTGCCTGGCACGGGCATTTCGAAAGTCCATTGTTTTGTTATCTTATTTGGAATGTTTCTGAAGATTTCAACATTGTCAACAGACGATCAAAGTGCAAAATAGCACAAACAGCTGTTGTTTTGGTTATCGAATGCTATCGGTTATGGTCGTATGACACTGGAGTTTGCCAACACTGCACAGACAGACCAATGAGAGCCAGAGAAAAATAATCTTTATATTAAGATTTTTAGTTTATCTGGTGGCAGCAATCATCTTCCAGACCGAAGTGTGGTAGAATACGACCATAAGAAATGCCACACCTTTCCTGCTTATGCTCTGCAGGTGTTTTGTGCAACTTGCAAGATGTTAAAGCAGTGGGCCTGCAATATGCATGTGCTGACAAAGCAGTGAGTTTGCCGCTCTAAGCAGTTTACACAATTCTGCTGTGGTAATGAGGGAGCAACTGCCAAACATTAGCCTACCCTCTGCTTGTAGCCCCCACAAACACACACCAGCGTGGCGTTGATAAGTGGGGAGCTTTGACCGATCTAAAGCTCCAAAAGAACACCGTTTGATCATCCATTCAGTTAGTTTACAAACAAAGCTCGGCGACTGTGGAGTGGATCGCGCGCTGCCCAATATTTAGAGATAGAGCAAGAGCGCCTCCTGCCGTGAGCATATGTAATTGCTTATCATTAAAATGTATTAAACGGTATGCTTTCATTCAGTAGCCCCCCAGCAAATTGACGGTTTACGTAAGCTTCATTTATTAGAGCGCAAAACATCAATCAAATGCGTCTGCTGGTGAAATACGCGAATAGGCTGCTCTGCCAGACTGCAGCACCGGTTCCGCTCCGCCAGAAGGCTTCGGCAGCGGCAACCGGTTCCCTAAAATTGGCAACAAGTGCGCAAACGGAGCCGGAGAGAGCCAACAAACAGGTGGGTCAGCTAACCAGCTACATTTCTAATGAGAATTCAGTAAGCTAATCCTATTTTCCATAGGACTCGCCGCTGACAGACACGTTTGGGCGACACCACACCTATTTGCGGATTTCACTCACGGAACGCTGCAATTTGCGCTGTAAGTTTTCAACCTACCTACCGCAACAGGTTCTGGGCCAATCGAACGTTTATCAGCGGCACCCAAGCATGATACGATAAGAGGCCCAGGGCCCACTGGCACACTCTTGCTGAAGTGGATCCCTCTGGCATAATTAAATGTTGTGGCGAAATTGATGAATAACATGTGTTTCCAGGTGACTACTGCATGCCCGCGGATGGAGTGCCCTTGCAGCCCAAGGATAAGCTGTTGACCACCGAGGAAATACTTCGTCTGGCACGCATCTTTGTGGAGCAGGGAGTTCGCAAGATACGTCTCACGGGCGGCGAGCCCACTATCCGTCGGGACATTGTCGATTTGGTGGCAGAGATGAAGGCCTTGCCGCAGCTGGAGCATGTGGGCATCACCACAAACGGCCTGGTGCTGACACGTCTGCTGCTACCATTGCAAAGGGCCGGGCTGGACTCGCTCAACATTAGTCTGGACACACTGCAGAAGGATCGCTTCGAGAAGATTACCAGGAGGAAGGGCTGGGAACGGGTAATTGCTGGCATCGACCTGGCCGTGCAGCTGGGCTACCGCCCAAAGGTAAACTGCGTGCTGATGCGCAACTTCAACGAGGACGAAGTCTGCGACTTTGTGGAGTTCACCAGAGATCGGCCCGTGGACGTTAGGTTCATCGAGTACATGCCCTTCTCCGGCAACAAATGGCACACAGACAGGCTGATCTCGTTCAAAGAGACGGTGGAGCTGATTCGCCAACGATGGCCCGAGTTTGAGGCACTGCCAAATGGGCCAAACGACACATCCAAGGCGTTTGCAGTGCCGGGCTTCAAGGGACAGGTGGGTTTCATCACCTCCATGACAGAGCATTTCTGCGGCTCCTGCAATCGGCTGAGGCTCACCGCAGATGGCAACATCAAGGTGTGTCTGTTTGGCAACAAGGAGTTCTCGCTGCGGGATGCCATGCGGAGCAACGTGTCCGAGGAGGATCTGGTGGATCTAATCGGAGCCGCAGTGCGACGCAAGAAACGACAGCATGCAGGTGAGCTTGAAGGATTTCCATTGCAGGAGAAGTCACGGAGGAGTACTCACATTTTCAGCATTCTCCCCCAGGCATGCTGAACCTCTCGCAGATGGAAAATCGCCCAATGATACTGATAGGCGGCTAGCAGACACCAGTCGCCCATCTACCATTGCAAGTGCTGCACTGTTCCACCATCATCTTCATTCTCATCGTTCACAGCTGCTCCAGGCAGCCCGCCATTGCAGCAGCCTCAGCCACGTCAATGCCCAGGGCAAGGCCCAAATGGTGGATGTCGGCGAGAAGCCAACCAGCATGCGACTGGCCCAAGCAGAAGCCACCGTTCTGGTGGGGGAGCGGCTCACGCAGCTCATTGCAGCCAACGAGCTGGCCAAGGGCGATGTCCTGAGTGTGGCTCAACTGGCGGGAATAATTGGAGCCAAACGCACATCAGAGCTGATTCCCCTATGCCACAACATACCGCTGTCCTCGGTTAAGGTGCAGGCTCAACCCTTGGCCAACGAGCAGTGCGTGCGGCTGGAGGCTTCTGTGCGCTGCACCGGCCAGACGGGCGTCGAAATGGAGGCCCTAACAGCCGTCTCCATTGCTGCCCTCACTGTCTATGACATGTGCAAGGCCGTGTCCCACGACATCTGCATCACCAACATCCGTTTGCTGAGGAAGTCCGGCGGCAAGCGTGACTATCAGCGCCGGGAGCAGTCCTGAGAAGCATTCCAATAAAGCACCAGACGAGTGGTTCATATTCTGTTACAGAAGTGGTTTACTTTCGGTGCCGGTGTGTGGTTTGGTTGAGTGGTGTGTTATGCGCGTGAATGAGAGATTTGGGATGTGAGTGGGCGTGTGAACTCGCCTTACAGCTAAAAATACATATAACATTAGAACTTCGATTTTTCAATCCATGATCCGGCGATCGGTTGAGTTATCTTGGCAGAGTTCATTTCATACATAGACACAATAAATACGCTGCGCTGGCTGGGTTCTCTGCTCTCTAGTTGGAGACGAGTACGTTGCGGTTCTCAGACTTGCTGCCGCTGGTCTCCGCATCCTTGCCACCCTCGGCGCCCAGGTGCTCGCCACGAATTTTGATGTTGTGCTCCTCCTTGAACTTGTTCAGCTCTGTGCCCTTTTTGCTCAGATCCTCAGTGATTAAGGTAATGGTCTGGGCAATAAAGTCCTGGTTCTCCACCAGCTGCGGCAGCACCTCCTTCACGGTCCGCTCACAGAGGACGCCGCCAATCAGACGAAAACACTTGCGATCCGGATCGGCCAGCTTCAATGTTTCTATCACAGTTCTGTAACAAACAAAACACATTGTTAGCATTTCAATGTCTACTCGGAGGCCGGCTGGTGACTCACTTGTGCTCCCGCAAGTCCATTTCCAGGGTATTTAGATTGTTGGCCAAATTTCGCTGGTCGTTCCGCAGCTGTTGAAACTGGGCCACAATTGCCTCCTGGTTGGGCGCAGGTTTCGTTGATTCGGTGCTCATTATGATGCTCAGTCCTTAAAAAACCGCCCGAAACAAACTACAAGCAATAATTCGAATACAAGTCGGTTTGTTTAGCAAAAATTAAGAATTTTCTTTCAAAATATGACGGCGCACGAGGGGGCTAAATTAGTGTGACCGCGAAGTTATCGATATTATATACCGTCAGAGCCTCGAAAATATACCGAAATATACTTTTTCATTTTCAAAATATACCGTAAAAGAATCCTTATTTCTTAAATCACATTCCTCGATTTTGATGTTCTATTTAAAATTACTAGCTTGAAAAAACTTTCAACACTGAAACCATACTTTAATCCGATTGAAGAATTAATTTTGCTTATTATAAATACTCATTTTTATTGGATTGTATACTTTATGACCTTACATTTTACCAAATTTTTCATCCAAATCACCACGTCTGGAAGCAAGGGAGCTTTTTCTTCAGTATGTAAATGTATGTAACATGTAGAGACACATGTATGTTAACCAATGTCATTAAAAATGTTTGAAAAATACCGAGCCCAACAAAAGACGAAAATAAATTATATTGGTTTCCTTTAAATTGCACAAAGGGAACATAAGTAAATATTATAATAAGCTCGGAGTGGTTGGGGGCGGCAGTTCTTCTATCTTTACAACATAATTGGGTCTATACTCCGGCTTATTCATTGGAATTACTCCTATCTTTCGCTAAAGAAAACCGGATAATGGTGAAAAATCTTCATTATCGTCTAACTAATCACCTATGGATGGTGTTTTCATTGATTTTATTTGTTTTCTTTTATTTCTATATATTTTCCATATTTTCAGGAAACAAGGGAGCTTTCACGCTAAAATGCTCGTTTTTGATAGGCTGCCAGGGCAGCAGCAAACGTGTTATCGATGCACCGCCGAAGAGCGCGAATTTCAAATAAAGTTGCACATTGTTATATGTATAAAGATATGGCAGAAATCATTGCAAATTTCCTCAGATATAACTCTATAATGCATAATTGAATTAAATTGCATACTTTTCTCCCATGCCATCTTGCGCAGACGACCGACCCCATTCAGAATAACTCTTCAACGCCTGTCATCAATCAACGTGAAGTGTTTGTGTAATCTCTGGTATGGGGCAACGAATGAGTCCACGTCGCTCTCCGCTGCTTATCAATTCAATTGAAAGTGTTATTAATAACAATAAGCATGCTTTATATTGCAGCACGCCCCGTCCACGAAGTGGTTGGATGAGTAACCCCAGAGGAGCAGCTCAGCTCAGCCGCGCTCAGGGTTCGGTTCGAGTTTCCAGCTGCTATCTGTCTGGCTGAAGAATGTAAATATAAATGCGACACACGATCATGTTGTTTACGATCATTAAAAACATATCAAATAATTTATTCTGCTTATTAATTTGTTTAATAAATATACAATATATAAAACTGCTGGTTAGTCCACACACAATAAACTGTACGAAGAGTAGTAAAAAAGGCGCCTGCTTGGGGGCTATAAACCTCACGTTGGATGGGCATGCTTTTCCCCATTTTGGACTAAAATTTGTAGCTTTAACAAGCTGCTTGAGGACTTGTTACACACACACATAAAACATTGACTCGGAGACTACTTGGTTAAGATTGCTTTTCAGGCTAAAAGGCACAACATTGCTTGTTATCATTCATTTTTAGTCTAAGGTATTTGCTGCTTCCATTAACATTTACACACACGCAACACACGCACACATACAACTCTTTAAATATAGATAAAACATGCGACGAAGTTTGTGCTTGGCACTTGTAAGACTGCTGCTGTACTCTTCCATCTACATCTACATCTACACATCTGTCTGTGCTCGATCCCTTTACGACCATCCGCCTGTTAGCTTGTGGAACATCTCCTCGTTGAGTGTCTGGTTGTTCTCCTTGGAGCGCATCGACATGAAGATGTAGCCGCCAATAAACTCATGCACCACCTTGCAGTCTGCCGACTGGCACGAGAAGACCACGCTCTCATCGTGGAACTGAATCATCATGCACTTGATGCCCCAGTTTACGTTCCAGGCCTTCATTGTGTTGTAGCGCCAGGTCTTGATGTGATCTCCCGAGTTGAGGTCCATGCGCATAATGCGATTGTGTGCCACGCCCAGCAGCTCCTCCTTCTTGTGGCCATCGAACTTGATGATGAACAGGGTGACGCCAAAGTCGGGCAGGGACTGCCAGGCTTGTATATACTTTAGTTTGGATTCCATCAGCGGCAGCTTCTTCACATTGGCATGCGCCTCCAGTATCCGCTGCACCGCCTTGCTGGACAGCTTGCGCAGCATCTTCGGCGACAGGTAGTCCATGGGTTCGACGGTGCGCGGATTGATGGTCAGCGGAGCGCCCTGGGCGGGCTTCTGCATCTGCAGGAGGGAGCGAATGCTGCTCACCTCGCTGTCGTAGGAGCTGTCTGCTAGGGAACGACCCTTGGCAGCCAGACGGCAGGCTGCCATCCACTTGGCGTACTGCTCCTCGTTCTCGCAACGCACCCAGACCTCGCTGTTGGGACCGCTGCGACCCTCTGGCGGCACCTCCAGCCGAATGGCAAACTTTCCTTGTGCCAATTGGACATCGGGGGTGACTTCACAGCCCCGCAGATTGATGCTGATGGAGGGAGCACCGCGACGCGAATCCTCCTGCGACTTGTACAGATGCAAGTGCAGATCCCTGTAGGTGAAGAAGTAGCGCTTGTAGCCCTTGAGGGTGAACCTTTGTGGCTTGAGGAATCTCAGATAGTCGGACAGCTCGGGTATCCTGGTGATGTTGCCCTGATCCTTGCCATTGCTGGGTCCCTCGAGTGTAATTTGCAGCTCGTTCAGCGCTGAATCGATGTCATCCTCGCCGCCATTCTCCTGGCTGGACGTCTCTATGCCCGAATCAATGCCCGGCGGATGAAGCTCCGTCTGGTGGTTCACTTGGAACTGGAGGGCGGCAAACATGAGTGTCTCCTCCTCAGTGCAGTCCAGCTCCTCGTTGAGAATGGACCACTTGGCCTGCTCGTACAGCTGATTGATGCGCACTTGGTCGTACTTGGGGTTCAGATCAAAGAACGTAAAGTACTTGAAGCGCAGACAGAGTGTGTCATACTCGCGCACGCCCTGCTCCATGATGGACAGGGAAGAGTCCAGCCAGCCCACATTCAGGCGAGCCTTCTCCACCAGCGTCTTCGGCCGCACCAGACGGGCCCGCACATCCGGACTGGGGGATCGTGGAGAGACGGCCAGGTTCTCCTGGAAGTCACCGAAGCTGGAATTGGAATCGTAGCTGGTGTATCCATTGGAGCTGTGCTTCCAGGTCCCCGTGGGCGAGCTGATCGGCGTTCCAGGTGCCGTGGCCGCACGCCTTGGTGTCGTTGCATACGGCGAGGCAGGGGCACACAGGAGATTGCCATTGTGCGACCTGTCCAGGCTGCCGTTGCTACCGTTGTACGCAGCGGCAATGGGCACAAAGGAGTTCGTGTCCGCCGCTGGCTGCAGGTAGGAGACGCCATTGGCCTCCGCCACGGGGATTTTCTTCTGTGGCAGCTTCGAGAAGTTCTTCTTCAGGTGCTCCTGCTCCACGGGCTTGCAGAGCGACAGTTCCTCTGGGTAGCGTATGTCCAGATCCTTGCACAGGTTTACCACAGCCCCGAAGGTCTTGGCCGAGAAGTTGACGCGGTAGTCGAGATACCTCAGGTCGGGCAGCTGCACGCGCAGTGTCTTGTGCATGGGCGTAAAGTGGAGAAACGAGTCCGACTGCACTCCAGCCTGGTCCAGTGTGGAGCGTGTCCTGGTCAGCCACACGTTCTTGGCGGGCCACCACAGCGCATGGTCCGACCAGTCCTTGGGCATTTCCGGATCAACCAGCTGGAGCATGACGCCGCCAATGTGCTGATCGCCCTTCACGCGAATCGTCTTCTCCACCTGCAGATCTGTGATGAGGATCCGCAGGTTCCATGTGTTCTCGCCGACATGAATCATCGTCCGTTTCGGTCCACAAATCTATAGCCTATTTCAGATACACAACGAGATGAGGTGAGGGGGCGTCGCCGTCCAATACTTGCGCGAACAGAACGATCTGGTCAGGGGAGAGGCTAGAAATGAATAGCAACACAAACAATCACCAATCACCGTCTAAAATTGCTCCCCAAACGATGACGTAATCCAACTTACGTTTCAACGTTTCTCCGCAGCTCAAAAAAAATGTTGTGCGCCGTTTTTGCAATAAATTCGATGTGATGGTCTGGGCAGGGGAGCGGGGAGGGCGCCCTTATCTGGCCAGATGTTTGCTCTGCTGCTATATATCCGACACTTGGTCAGGGGCAGGAGGTGGGGACGGACGGAGAAGGGGTGGAGATGTCAGCAGAATAATTGGGGGAGACGCTGGCTGCTGGCAGCTAGAAGCGAGTTAATTAATACACGCCCAAGGTTACGATGCTGTTTCGTTTCACAATTCAATAAACGCTCCGCCCTCAACCAATGTTTTTCTCGTTCGCGACACGAATATTAGTGCAGTGCAGAAATTAATTGTTATAAATAAAGAAATATTTTTACGGAAATATCACAAATATCACTGCTCAAATTCGCGTTAATTTTAAGATATCGATAGTGACTATCGATTTACTGTGGTTTCTTTAATATTTCTTATTTATGAACTATAAATATTTTAGCGGGTGCTTGCGATTATAAGAATCATTTTGTGAAAGGGCACCATAGGAGAAAGATAAATATAATTTAATAATAAATAATTGGTTATCGACATCTAGGTATCGTCATGGCTGCGGTTTTATGTGCCTCATCGCTATTAATCGGTTTATAAATAAATGTTGTTTAAATAAAAACTTAAGCTTGAAGCAATTTTAAATGTTATGCTTAGCCCTGATTTAATTACTCATAGTATATTTAGTTCCTTTTGCTGTTCGATTCTTGGTCGAAATGCAACCAATCAAGCTTATCCGCTTCACACTCTATTCGTAAACAGAGGCAACAAAAAATGCAGTAAAATTGTTTTGTTTGTGTGAGTACCAGTGTTGGAGCAAAAAGCTCCATCGCTCCGGTTGCATAGTGGGCCCCAAAAGCCCCAAAGAAGTCTAGTGGCGACTGTCGTGGCGAGCGCACCGGGAGAGAAAAATTAACTATTCGTAGTTTTATGAACATAGCGGAACACTGTGTAAAGCACGCGCGAGTCTGTTCTTCCGTCTCACTCTGCCCCACACGAACATACACGAACCGAGGGAAATACCTGTACAGCAGGCAAAGACTTCGTTTGTTTTGTGGTAGCTGCAAAAACACGGTGCATGGAGAATCTGAAAATCTTTTTGTTTAACAAGGTTTGCCCCAAGATCCAAGTGTCAATTGGGAATTTAAAGCCATTGTCAGGCTATTCAAAATTCACGTTCTTACACCAGGCAAATTAACGAAAGGCAGCAAAGACTGCAAACATCTGTCCTCAAAAAATCGATCCAGACAATTGGCGAAATATTTGTGCGGGTTTAACAATCATTAAATGGTATTTTCGACATTAATTTTCGTTATATTTCGGCTTGCAAAACAGTTTTAAGCGGTGGAAGCCTCAGCTCGAGTCGAGTATAAAACGGTATATTACGTTGATAGTAAAAACAAAAGCGCAACAACCGCGGTGCTTAGTCATCCGTGCGAGAGATTCGCCGCTGCTGCTGCTGCTGCTGCTGCGAGAGATTCGCTGAGGAGGTTGTATCTCCCATACGAATTCCATTCCAAAGGAACTTCCCAACCCAAGTCGTTCATTGCATCAGTTTGAGCAACGCCTACAACGACACGCCAGTGATTACAACAGCAACAACATACGTCAGAAACACACCAGCAACAACGTCAAGGCAAATCGGTGTAATAACAGCAACATCAACACAGCCACTGCATAGATATATAGAGATATATATCGTAAGTGTGGTAACCTGTTGTTTGTTTGCCTTGCAACCTCTCTACCACATCTGAAATTGGTCATTTGTGTGCGGTTTACATATAGAGAGGAGAGCGTAGCAGGCGGGCACACCTGTTTGGTGGCGGCGGCGACTGGCGACTGGCGACTGGCTACTGCACGGGTCACTGGAAAGCAACACAATGACGCGCCTCACGGAGGAAATGGTCATCGCTCGGGCCAAGCAATCGGATCTGGGCCTAATTACAAAACTAAATTGCTGGTAAGCTGCTGCGAATAGATCAAATCTCTATTGTTAATCATGCAGGTGCAGTAGCGAACTGTAGGTGAAAGCGTACAGAGCTCTGATCTCTGTTTGGGTATCTGCCCACTTTTTGGGGCATGCTCTGGCGGCTTTCACTGGTGTACTGGGGTGCCTGTCGGTGCCTATGCCCCTCCAGTTTGACCCAAATCCCGGGTGGCAATCTTCTAACCAGTTTAGAAGTGTCGTCCACTGGCGAGAGAGTCACGGCTGGGGCTGCCTATGCTCCGCTTCGTAGTGGAAAAACGCCTGCCACTCAAGAGCTTAGAGTGCCATGAAAATGCCTGCAAAGAGCACTAAAAAGGCAGTTGAACTACTTTTTCGGGCAGCCTACTCTTAAGCCCGTCTCAGATAAAGATACAGCTATGAGGCTGCACTCACTGCACGAATATCAATCATTTGGGAGAGCCCTCCACTGCATAGCATTAACTTTGTTCCCTCTGTGTTCTTCGCTTCTTCCAGGGGCAGTGATCTCACCGATGTATCCATCATCAAACGCATGCGTGGTGTCGAGGTGCTGGCGTTAAGGTAAGTCTCATATACCTCATATAAGGTTCTACATCTCATCTTCATTTCCTGAAGCCCGCTCTGATTGAGTACGCTTCGGTTCCGCAGACAGCGAGCTACTTGTATGTACTGCTGCGAGATTTGATTTCAAGTGATGTCATCGCTTTGGCTGCGGCATCATCATTAGGCAGAAATACGAGAGAAATACTTTGGCACGCTCGTAACGTATCGCGCGTAATTAATGCAAAAAAAAACAAACAGCAAAAACAACAAGAAGGCAACAGAAATATAAGCTAAAAGTCGTGGGAGCTCCAAAATTGGCAATAGCCAGTCGCTTTGCCTCGTACTTTATCCAGCTGCGTGGCGGGGCTTGGCGTGGGCCCCTTGTGGCGAGTGCGTAGGGGGCACCACAGCTCCAAAGAGATACTTGTGAAAGATACTTTAGTACACTCAATCTGTGTCTACTCTTTCAGCGTTACTTGTACTTGTACTTGTACTTGCATGTATCTTGATGATTGCATGCCGCTGCTGCTGCTGCTGCTGCCATAAAAGGCGACAATCAGTTTTGACTGCCAAGGTCGCCCAAATGAAATCGATTCCCCCCACCGAAGTCAAAACTTCAGCGTCATCTGCTGGCAATATGCTGACAACTCTCAGATGCATGACAAAACGTATATATGTACATATATCTGTTTTTGTAGAAATATAAGTGGATTATTGTATGCAAAAGCTATGTCCATATTGGGGTGCTCTGCTCTGTAAGCTTGTCATTGAACTTGAGGTATCGCCAGAGCAGGAAAAGAATCTTAACAAAGCATATCTTATAGAAGAAATACAAGAGGCGGAGACAGATGACTTCTATTAGTGTCTTTTGTGGCTTAAACTATGACTCAACCTTGTCAACTTCGACCTTATCTTTCTCATTTGCATTTGCTTTCTCATAATGCTTGCCTTTTCAGAACTTTAAACAATACACCAATCGATTGGCATTCTAAATATTTTAAATATAAATTTAAACTTATTGAATATTGACCAAAAATGATCAAAAATGTGGTCGCAAATGATACCTAAATATGGAATGGAGAAAAAAATCTATAAGAGTTTTTGGTTGATTGGTTAAAATCTCCATAAAAGGGTTCCCAAGACCTCTACTCTTAGCAGATTTAATCTCAGTTCCGAACACAATTTTTCTGTAGGATTCCAAGAACATCTTCAGCTTTAGTACATTTTCAAGCTTTCCCTGAAAAACCTTTGTACCCTCGCTTCAGATTTATATGTCATGCCCATTATCAGGAAGCTATTGCCGCAATCAAGGCTCTTCAACTTTACTTCATCACTGAGCATTATCAGCTTGTCGTAATAGATAGGACACGGGTATGGGGTATAGGGGGGGGGCAACAACTTCTAGATCCCCTATGACTGCCTTTTTGTTTAGCATTTAACAAGGAAAACCTTTTCTTGTTGCCAGTCGTTGGGTTTCTTTTTAACTTGTTTATATGCGAGCGGGGGCAGGCACTTCGTTCTGTTGTTGTGCTAGGCCTTGCCTTCTCGTGGAGTGCCTGGGTTGGGGCTGTGGCACGCAATAAATCAGTTCAGGTGAAACGCGTTGGCGTAGGCCACATTCTCGACTTTCGTCTTTTGTCCATTTCCTTTTGGTTATGAGGAATTCCTTCATATTGATTTGAATTGCGTGCCGTTGGCGTTTATTCCCTCCTGCTCCTTGGGCCTCTCGAGTGTCATGACTCTTGCGGGCAACCTTGACGTTAATGGGGGAACTCGGATTATGCATATTTATTTCCCTTAGCGGTGCCACTCCCAGTTCCGAGTGGCGTGGCCTGCTTTAGTTCCCAGCCCTAAAAATAGGAGAAACGCTTCCAGAGCCACTCGGAGACAACTCGAGGCGGCCTCTGCTCTCCTCGAGGCAATGCACCCGTGTGCCATTTAATGATGAGTCCGTGGCTAAGTTTAGCCACTTATTTATACGCTTCCTCGGTCGGCCCCATATCTTATCTTATCGGAGGGGAGCAACAATCAAAGCACGCGCCTTTGCCTCAGGCAATTGGCCATTTGAAAGTAATTAGCATCAATGGATCGATCAATGGATGGCTAGAGGTGCTAACCAGCGTGGAAGACGCTACAAAACTGACCTACAGATGCAGATAAAGATACAAATGATGAAGCCTCTTGCCAGCGGGCGCTTCTTTAACGTCGGTCGCTGCTGTGGCATTCTTCTTTGGTTTCAAAAAGAAAAGAGTTAATGACCCCGCCACCCAGCTGCCACCGAAAGAATCTTTGTCATGATTCACGGCAGTTAGTTGGAGGCCGATGCGCCTTTGTCGCTTCATAACAGAGAAAGTTTGTTGAACCACAGACAGTGAGAAATTCTTCTGAAAATCTTTCTTCCTTTCTCTCTGCTTTGCAGCGTCAATAAAATCAGCACCTTGGCACCCTTCGAAGACTGCTCGAAGCTGCAGGAGCTTTATCTGCGCAAGAATCACATTCAGGACATCAATGAGATTGCCTACCTGCAGAATCTGCCCGCACTGAAGAATCTCTGGCTGGAGGAGAATCCCTGCTGTGAACAGTCTGGCTCCAAGTGAGTAATTCTGCGGTCTGGGCTGGAAGCCTTTAATGAGTAATCTCACAATTTTCACACCACATTTTGCAGCTATCGAGCGATCGTATTGCGCGCGCTGCCCAATCTGAAGAAACTCGATAATGTGGAAGTCACACAGGAGGAGGTGGACGATGCCTTGCGGCGTGGCGGCGGTTCGGTGCCCGAGGATGAGGTCTACGAAGATGCCTATGAGGCGCGACAGCAGCAGCGTACATCGCCGCAGCATAGCTACCCCACACACTCGCCGCCACCGCAGCAGCAGCAGCAGCAGCAGCAGCAACAGTATCATCCACAAACGCAGCAACAACCTCAACAGCAGCCACAGCAGCAGCGACAGAGTTCGAGTCCCATTATGAGAGAGGTAAATCGCTGCCATTGTCGAGACTTATCCCACGCCACGCCCTAATTTAACACTTGCCTTTGGGCTTTAATCTTAACTGTTAACTCTTAACTTAACAACTCTTGCCACGTCTTTGTGTCTTCACTCCTGCTAATCCCGTTTACATTCCCATTAACAAGCCGCTTTTGTTAGCCAGCCCGCTGGGTAATCACAGCAGCGAAGGGGCCAACACACCCAGTGCCAGCGATCTGGGTGGCAGCCAGGTGCTGCCAGTGCATGGCTCCAAGCCGCCAACACCCACCAAGGTAACCCATCAAAGAGATGGAGCAGGAGCAGGCAGTGGATCCATCCGTCTGTCTGCTTATAAATATGAATCCTAAATCAAAGTTAGAGTTAGTTCTTAGGATAAGTTCCAGTGTTAACTTTAAGATCTCTTTCCCCGCTTCCCTGCTAAACACTAATCTGTCTTGGTTTTCCCAGGAACCCGTGCATCCGCCATCGCCCATGTATAACACGTTAACCAAAGAGCAGCGCACTTCCTATCAGCAATACGATGTAAGATCCACTTCCAAACCAGCCATCGTCCCAACACGACAATATGCTGAGCCGAGCCCACTTTTTTGGGGGCAATAGGGTAGGGCGTGGATGGGGGAGGGCACGTCACACTTGGCTGAAGTAGGAGGAGGGCAATGTAACCCCTTGAAAGAGTCACGCGATGGCTTCGGCTGCGACAGCGACTGCGACATGGTTAAGGTTCGCTTTTTCCCCTCGCTTGGCCATTGGACCCATTGTCTGCTTGCTTTTGTGGGTTAAGTCACTCTGTTGACTTTGAGAGGCGAAAACGACACAGAGAGAGAGAGAGAGAGAGAGAGAGAGAGACACAAACTAAACAATAATTGCCAAAGAAGCCCAAATCGACAAGCGAACAAAAGCCAAAACATAAACGGGAGTGGGAAAATGGGTCATTATGTATGCGTAGAACAAAGGAAGGGCCCCCCCAGCTAATGAGCCATTGAAGCAGCATTAGATTATGCCCCAAAAAACCGTGCAACTCGCTCAGCATTTTGTCATGTGAATGGATAGTCGTGAAGGGAGCGGCATACCCATGCG
Source organism: Drosophila guanche (assembly GCF_900245975.1). Classification (NCBI taxonomy): domain Eukaryota; kingdom Metazoa; phylum Arthropoda; class Insecta; order Diptera; family Drosophilidae; genus Drosophila; species Drosophila guanche. Next base: position 2,120,411 of record NW_022995751.1, on the reverse strand, counting down.
ATTTTTAACGTCTCTAATGTGCTCACTATTTTACCATGCACCACGACCCGAACCACAACCACAAACCACAATTCTTTGACCCCGACTAAACAACTAAAATGCACAACTAACCAATGCCCGAGCAGCGCTCGCCGGGCTCTGACCAGGAGAGCAGCCCAAATGCTGGCTATCGGGAGGTGCGACCAGCGCCCATCCCGCCCAGCATATCCGCACACTCCATGAAGGTAAGGGTCATGCTGCCACACGGTGTCCCCCATATTCCGACGGATGTTCAATCGGTGTTCGATGCATGCAAATCCCCTTTTCATTTTGGTATTCCCCCTTGCACAGGAATACTATCAGTCGGATCGACCGGCATATCCGGCACACTATCGCCATAGCCAGACGGACCTCACCGAATGGGAGGAGCATCAGCAGCATCAGGTGCCGCAGGTCCATCACAATCCGTACGGCAGCCAGATGCTGAACCATCCACAACGTCGCAGCGTTGGACCTGAGAGCGGGGAGCGTTTCACTGGCTATCGGAATGGAAGTGCGCGGGAAAACGGTGGCGATTGGGATCCAGAGGAAAGACCGCGATCGAGGTTAGCTGTGGGATTGAAGAGTCGTACCAGGATATTGAATATTTTATGCCCTTCCAGCAGACGCCCCGAGGGTCGTTATAGCGATTCCACCAACAACGTGTCGGCCTCCGTTGCGAATCATTACTCGGGTTATCATCGACGACCTATTAACCGGGTGAGTACATGACACAACATCGATAAGATATATGTCTATATATATATAACTGAATCATTTCCCCTTTCATCGTCAGAGTTCCAATCTACTGTCTGCCACGCTCTGCCTGGTCAAAGAGCTTGACTACGCCAGCCTGGAGGTGCTCGAGCACGCCGTGCGCTGTCGCATCGATGAGCTGGCGACTGAATGATGAAGACGTCTCTCTAATCGCATGTCGATTAGCTAATGCCCGTCGCATACCCTGGCACGCGCACGCGTAACAAATACAAATGACCAGAACAAATAGGAACGGAGCACAAAAGACACGGCAGGAGCAGAAGTAGGAGCCGGCGGATGGCTGCTTACAGAAGAAGCCCCTCGAAATCTATTATACTAACGTCTAAAGCTACAAACCCAACAAATACTTAACGATTCATACTTGCCAATGTAAATTATGATATAATAATAGGTTTAACAATTTTTTCTAAGAATATTGCTAAGGGGAAACGATTACAGATCGTGGGAGAAGGGAGAAGGGAAATAGTAAGCCAAGTTTCATTTCGATGATTTCCGCCTGTCGTTGCCTTCCCATTTATTTTGTTAACCACTGACCACCACTGACTAGCCTTCTTTTTGTACTTAAAATGCGAGGATTGTACTAATTAACTAACGCCCAAGGCGCAAGCACAATGCATCTTCCTCGTTTTAATTATAAATTAGTTGAAATGTGTTGTTGTATACTCTCTCATGAATTTGTTAAATATTTGTACACGTACCGACCACGACCACTAAACCTAATGTGACTTTTAAATTAATTTAGTTATAGTGAAGAAAAATGACACGTCCAGTTTATGTTTGCCTCTTACTGTCTACAGATTATGTTTGAATATCATAATAATATCATGCATGCGCAATAAATAAGCAATGTAACAGAAGTTTAATATTTTTCAGAATATTTACTTGAATTTGCCGATTATTTGACCGATTCAACTTTGAATGTAAAGCTTAAAGCAGTGGAAACTCTACGAAACGAAAGCTTGACGACGAAGCAGTTCACCGAAGCGTTAAACGATAGTCGTGTTTAAGCTTTCAAAGCAGTGCATTTGAATTTTATACCGCCAAACAAGAAACTTTGGGATAAGCAGTGCTTGTATTTATGTACTTTCCGGCTGCTTCAAACGATATTTTCCTCCCCGCTTTTCGGTAATCAGAAAAATGTAAAATTTTTCCTATCAAAGAAATGCCTTTTAAGGATCTACATTTATGTAGATACAATTTTCATTAGATAGTTCTCCCATTTCCCCTACCCATCCAAGTAAAAGTCCTTTGGCTTTGTTCGTTTTTTCTTTTTTTTTGTGTTTAGAGGGGCTTTACAACATTTAACAGATAATAGATATATTTGCCTTTACTTTGAATGCGTGTACATAATATTTCTGATGTTTGTTTTTCAGTATTTCGGTTACTTTCGTGGAATTGTCTTTAAATTTATGATTTTCTTCGGGGTTATTTCACTCGCGGCATACATACTAAATGGCATTTCAAGCTATTCAACTATGATTTCTTCCTATCTGCTGTATATCTACTATATAGTCATCGATCGATGCCTCTTGCCTTGCCACAACAAACGAAAACAAACTGCGAAACGGTTTTCGGTTCGGCGTGTTTGCAATTGCAATTGCAGAAATCGTAATTGTAATTGCAATTGATGATGATGTTTTTTTATAGATAGCATTTTGTTGTTATTGATTTGATTATTATTAATTAATCTGGTTTGGGGTTTAATGGGTTGTGTGCTGTTGATATTATGGTTCCTTAGCCGCAGTATTCATGGCAGAAACGCAACGCCTAACACATATACATATACATAAATGCAAGTGCATTGGAATACGATTAGTATTTGTATTTGGTAATTAGTGATTGATTAACGTGCTACACATCGATATACATACTGAAGCCGCATTAGGTTATCAATGAATGTGCTCTGAATAATGCTTCTTAAAACTCCTGTCCTGGCGATATTCATCTTCCATCTTCTAATAAACTCGTAATTATCGTTCGGTGCAATATATTGTAATATTACTATTATATATAGTATAGGTGCGCGATTAAGTAATTAGTGATATTTAGACACTGAATACCCAAATCTCCATCTCCAACTATCTTTCATCTTTCTTTGTATTATTTCTAGTAATTATTGTCAGTCACAGCGTCGCGTTTTTGACACAACAACGTGTGCTAGCCATTGACTAGGGTTTTTTCTTGAATCAAAATAAAGTTTAAATACATTATTTATATTATTTGTAGGGCCTTACTAAACTAGTTGCAAGGTGGGGCACATGATGTTGCTTGCTCCCCACCCTGCCATAAATTGACGCATGTCTTCCAGAATGCTTTTTGCTGTTGTTGTTGCTTGCTGAAATTGTCTTCCATTTCATACAATGCGAAAAAATGTCTTCCAAACACACAGATAATGTTAGCATATATATATATGTTATATATATATATATAGAATGATATCTATAATAATTGTAAATGTATTCGCGGGAATTTCAGGGTTTTTGTTTGTCCCGCTTTTGAGTTTGTGATTTGCAATCGCAACTCATTTTTGTGTATAGATATTATATAGACCAATATCGTATTTACTCGTATATATTCATATTTATATCTGTAACCAACACTAAACTCTTGGTTAATGTGACACACATAATTGATGCCGTTAAGCAAAAACTGAACTGAAACAAAAACTGCTCGGATACTCGCATCAACTTCAGATAGCCTCCTGCCTCCTGCTTCGTAAATTGATATGCTGATTCCATCCATTAAGAAATCAAAAGTCTGAAGTGTAAGTAATTGATTTACCACGATATGTTGTGTTTGTTGATATTAATTGGTTGTGTCTCCCTATTCCAATCACCTAATACTTTTTGGGGGTATGTGCCCCCCCACCGGATACCAAGGGATGAATGATCTTTCGATCCTTCCTTCTATCCAGCGAGGGGTACACTGGAAGCCCTGTGTGATACTGCTGTTGGATTCCTCCGCTTACATTCTATAGTTACGTTTTTTAATTGAAATTAATTACAAATTAATTGATTCGCATAGGGAATTTGTTTCGAATTTGTTCGCTCTTCCTCCGGCAATTGCGCGTGATTCTCTTCTCTGTTTTCCTCGTCTATGATTATATTTTTTTGATTTACCATTTTTCTTCTATAGTTTCTTGTATCTCTTTACAGTATTTTCAACTAAACTCTCGCAACAAGATATGGAATATAGAATATATATGTATATATATATATATAAAGACAACACTAGCACTAACTCAAATCCAAAACGAAGAACAACAAAATGTTATACAACTGTCGAATTATATAATATATAAATTATTATTTGTGATCCAGCACCTTCCCTTCGCACCTGGGGTTATCAGGTGAAGAACGGCGATAGATCACAGTTGCACAAAGACCCGCCATCGCCAGTCTTGCAGAGCGACTTGCACAATTCGTTCCAGTCGGGTGTCGCCGTAGTCTCACCATCCGAGGCGGCTGCCACAGCTACAGCTACAACTGCTGCCTCCTGGTATTCCTCGGTTCTGGGACCATGTGTGGCATTGCCCTGCACAGCACTGGCCTCCTCCTTCACCTCCTGCACCTGGCATGGACTGCAGCCGGACAGCGAGCGATGCCTTTGCTGGCAGTAGCTCGTACAGAGTCTATCGCCCACATTATCTGAAAGAATTAGATGGAAAATATGGAAATGGAAGAGCGTTAGTTGAGGAAATAACACAGACTAGGCAGGGATAGTTAGTATATATTCTATGTGGACACTAACCCCTTGGCAGTCCACACAGTTGCCCGCACTTGGCCGCATCAATTTCCGGTCTCAGGATCGTAGAATGGGCCTCGCCAGGCGTCGCAACGCCCAGGCCGGCTCTGTAATGGAGAACGGGTACATTTTCTTAGTTGTTTTTCACTGGGTGAAGTGTGATTATCTTATTGGAATCAAATTATTTGCCGAGTAAAATGTTCAACTATTTGTGCTCTTTTATAGCGCTTAAACTTAGAATTTTTGTTTTCATTTAGTCAGAAGGACAAACGTTCATTTCCTCCGAAAATAACACTTGGCATGCAGCGTAATTAATCACTCAAAAAACACAAACACTCTAGAGATATTCTTTGATTCACCGACTCAGATATGGGTACACCCCGTTCAGGTGTTGAACATATTATAGTTTGCTTGACAGTCGCGATTACGATGGACACTCGAGAGACCTCAACACCCTCACTCGAAGTGCCGCCGCCGCCGCCTTCCACAGTCGAGTATTCAATTGCGGATTTTCCATATTTAATCGTTATATTATCATTATGAGTCCACACAAAACACTTCAAGGCGGTATTTTTCATTTTTTTAAAAGAGATTTATCTTATCTCTGGCACTTGTTCATTTCAGAATCCTTTGCCTCCAAGGACACTTGGGATTTGTTTCTTCCGAGACTTACCCGCAGAGCTCTTTGCACACCAAACTCCAATCCTGAACTACGCTGCTGGGTTGTGCGTCTTCAAGGATTTGGGCTGCTGCAGCAGCATCCCCTGCTGCTGCTGCTGTCCTTCTTAATGACGTCACAGAGCTTTGCGTCTGCGCAGAGCAGAGCAGGAGTCCAATAGCCAATGGCAGGACGTCTCCAAGTCCATATTGCTTTCCCTGTCGCCACATGGTTGAAGGCGCAGCGATAAACTACAGAAAGAGACAGAAGGTTAGGTATTGGTGGGGTTGAAAGGCGTTAGGAGGAGCTGTGAGAGTGGGGGCTCCGAGTGGTGGGGGCCAAGAGTCATGGCTGGCATATGTAATGGCATCTGTGGGCTGGATCAGGAGCAGCACCAGGCTGTGCCCCGCTGTACAATAGGAGCAATTGTGCTCGAAACGCAATTATCGCGCGCCCCGAATGTAGGCAACAAAAGCAGGGCCTCGTCCTGCGTCCTGTGTGCATTGTGTTTCCGATTTCATGCGCTTGATTTGCCAAGCCCAAAGGATTATGCAAGCGCCATCGATTGGCAATGTTCCAGGAATCTCCAGCTGCACCTCTTCCATGGGAGATTTCATCCATGGGGATTCATCTATTGTTTCTGATAAGCAGCAGCTCCCAAGCCATAAACTGCGGGCCCGACTTTATAATGGCAGCTTAATGACAGTCTAAACTGGATGCCCCAACTCCTGTTTTATAAACGGGACCCCGGCAGCTGTTGCCAAATGAAACTTTTTTCGGCACTTCCGCCAGTTGAGAGTTGAGAGCGAAAGAGGACGCGTCGGCCGGCCCTATTCAATCTTCCTGGGACTCGTCTCGCCGCCAGAAACGCCACCCGTCACTGCACCCCACCTTGGTGATAGAAAAACTCCAAAGATTTTAGCATATCTGGGTTATAGGGCCTATCTGCGCTACGTGCAAACACAGCCAGGTAAATATTTCATAACCAACTGCAGATATTCCTTCTCCGTGGTTCGGTTTCTACTTACTTTTATACGTAAAAAGGGTTTGATAGCGATTTTATACGAATAACGTTGTCCGTTCCGTTTGCCAGCAGTTGTTCAACTGAACCTACAGGGCAAATGGTTGCTAAAGCTAATAATAATCCATCCATAAACCTTTTTTTTGATGAATTTGTCGGCTGCCGTGATAGAGTCAAGTGCGAATACTGATTCGGATATCGCAGATTTCCAATGCCATATGTCCCCGCCATAATTGTTCCTGTCCCGTCTATTGTTCCTAGCCATCGGATCGCTGATAAGAGATAATTATTATTGGTGGCTTTTGCCTCTGAAGTGGGGGATTTTTACTTCAATAACCCCATGCCAGAAGTTGTGTGTTTGCTCTGCAATCGAGAATCTTTGAGTGACACAAGTGATGGATGGGACCACAAAATGGTTAAGCTGCGCAGTCCATGAGTCAAAAAGATAATGCAGCTGGGCTTCCACAGGTATTTAACGTGATTTAAGAAGACATTCCTAGAATCTAGATTATGGTTGTTAAAACAACGCAAATGTAGCAAAAGTAAATCATAAACCTCCATTGGAAATGTTTAAAAAGATAACTAAGCTTTATCAAAACATACAGTTTGATATAAGATAGAGACCAACATGATCAACGTAACCTTCTTCAACGCAAACAAAGCTGGCCCGCAGCCAGACCAAGCAGAAGCTTATATCCCATCACACGCTTTGTTTATGGTACTCTCTCTCTCTCTCTCTCTCGCAAGCTTACTGAAGCTTACGCATGCAAGATCAGACCTGCACTAAAGCTTGTTGCTTATCTCTTCTAGCTTGAGCGTGCAGTCCGCTGCTGCTGCTGCAGTTCTCTTTCACTTCTTCTAACTGCAAACAGCGCAGAGCAAAGCTCTCAGCAAAGCGTGCATGAACGATCGTGTTCAATGCTGTACAAACAGAGATATTGTTGGTTTGGTATATTGCCGTTACACAAACTGCCTTTAAATAATAAATGAAAAGAAACTCCATTTAAGGTTTTCAATTTTAAACATTAACCAAAAACATTTACCATCTTATGGCCCCCATAATCGTAAGCATAACAGAAACCTCTTTATATGTATGTATTGTTGGCATGGGTTGGAGTGTAAAGAAATGATGCGAAGCAAAGTTACTTAAAAAGTTACTTATCGAGTGGCATGGCCCGCCTCCGCACTGCTGAGGATGACGCACGAGCTGCTTCTAGAAGACTTGGCAAAAATCCTTTTCCAGCAGCAAACAGCAGCAGCAGCTGCTTGCTGTCAGATAAGAGAGGGGGCACAAGCAATCCTGGAGGGATGCTGATGTTGCCCCTTCCACTTCTGAGGGCAAACATTTTCACATTTCTCGTTGTTTTTTCGCTTTACCAGGCAGCTTGATGGACGTCATTTTAAATTTCCCTAGACCCCCCTCATTGCCTACTGCCACCCGAATATTCTGCCACCCACCAATTACATAAGTGTCCTACCATGTGCGTGTGTAGAAGTGTTTGTTGTGTGTGTGAGACTCTTGAAAGTATGCTATGAAATTCGTTCAGCTGAAAATAATGCAATTTCCCATCTAGATAAAGATATTTTCCTGCGGAAGGGGTGGAGAGCCCAGCTTTGACCCAAATATAAACTTGTTCTATATACTCACACGATTATATGGCAAATGTATATGCCATACATAGTACATGGACTGCCGAAGTGTTACATATAGGGGGCGAAAAAACAGCAACAGCAATTATGTAGACTTAGATTGCTTTCTCTTCTGATTGCTCGCTGGGAAACAACTCTCATAAAAAAGTTGTGCGTTGGTGGGGCCATTGTAAATGTCAGAAACAGTGGCAGAAATTAGTTTGTTAATTAGCTTTTCATTCTGCCACGTCACAGGAGGAGCAGCAGGAGGAGGCTGAGGATGGGTCCTGCCTGCTGCCTCCTCCACAGTCCTGCGCACATAATTTGACTGTTCCGTTTTCCGTGTGTGTATCTGTTGGCCGCCCACAGCCAGTAGCTCCGCCCACGCTAGCAGCTCGACAAACAAAGATGGTTGCCCCAAAAATCAATGACGTCACGCGTGGCATACCCATACACAGAAATCCTTGAGAGAGCGAGCTCCATGCTCTCGCTGTTGGTGAAGGTTATGCAAAAGCTCCATAACTGTTTCTCTGTGTGTGTGTGTGTGTGTGTGTGTGTGGGCAGCCATTTTGTTGAGCGAAAAGAAAAGCTTCGTAGGCGCCACAGACGCTTGGTAAGGCTCATAGCTCCGCAGATCGTCAGCGAGTGTAGGCTGCTGCCCTCAGAAAAAATCAGACTTTTGTTTCAGTAATATATCCGAGTTTATCAGAGTTCTACACATAAGCATACAATAAATATATTCCCCCCATATTTAGTCGAGTATTTGCTCCGTCCCGCGCGTTTGTGTGTTTTTCATTTCAATTGAAAAGTGAACGATTTGCTCGTGTTTTGAAAGGACTTGTGTAAGTTGTGTAGTTTGCTTCTTAGTTAACACGTAGTACCGTAAACATTACTCGCAGCTCCATCCCAGAGATACTCGTTTCTCCACCTCATTTCTCGCACATTTTATTCGTCCTTCACATCGTTGGCCACAGTTGCCACAGTAGCCAAAGTGAATTATCTAAGGCAATACATCGACGATATCCGCAGGATAATCGGTAAGATTCCTCAGATATATTCCCGTATACTCACAGAAATCATTTCCACATTACTTCTCATGGATTTGGCCTTCTTTTGGGTCTCTGATTTGGGGTTACATAAGTCTCCCGGGCACAGTCAAGGTTTATCGAGTGCAGCTGTCGCGTTGTCTGTATCCCTATGTAAATTTTGGCATATACAAGTACAAACATATATGTGTATATATCCATATATATCGTGCTGGAAAACACACAGGAAATTAGCTTAACACTCACTGCGCAACAGCAGAAGGCGTTCCAATGGAAAGAGGGGACACGAGAACCTCCCTTCTTCTTCAGGTGGTGTGGGTGTTGGGTATATGAAATCAGTGTGTATACCTCCCACACTCCAACATTGCCCTTCAGTTGTCCTTGCTTCTACCCTCACACTACCAAACATTTCTATTTATTTACTCGTTCATTGCATTTTCACACTCTAACAAATTTTCGGAGGTGGCTTGTTTGTTTGTTTCTCTTCGATTATGCAATTTCTAGTCAGCAGTGCGAAAAGGAGAGTGCGATGGTGGGAGGCAGACTTATGTAACAGACGCAGGGTCTGCCCTTTAGGGTCTCTGATGGCATAACATTTTACCATACACTTCATTTGGCAGAACATTACTTGTCGCCTACACAGGGAAGGTCTTTCATTTGGGACAGCTGGTGCTCACATCTCTCCTTATTAATGAATCTTTTTCTACTTCTTTATACCATTGCAGAGGAGAAAATGTCGCTTAATCCGAACGGGTATAAACTGTCCGAAAGGACGGGCAAACTGACGGCTTATGGTGAGTAACAGACAGTCATTCAAGAAGCTAACACAAATAAGATAAATATAGGAAAAATCACTATCATATTCTTAGTATTCTTACAAATATCTGACATGGACAGAGACCTCTCCCATTAATGCATACCCATCCCTCACTTTTCCCTTTATTTATTAACTCTGAAAAGTATTTCCAAGAGATATTCTTGATGCAGCGTGCTATATAGTTGGATCTAAATATAATAAACTATTAGTAAAAACGTTTGGGCCAAAAAAGATATCATTTCATCATGAAAATAATTAAATTTATATTTTCTGAGATTTATTTTTCCATGTTCTGAACAGTTAAGAGACACTTGCAAGTTGTTCATGGAATAGCATCTATCTTAAGTAGTGTCCTAAGTAGAAACCAAAAAGAAACTTTATTTCAGACCTTTCTACTCTTTGGCATCTTCTTTGGGTAACCAAGGAGGTCGATACCTCTAAATAGTTGACAAATGGCTAGCACTCGTTCCACAACATTTCTCTACAACTTATGCCCATGAACCGGACTATCTGCCTTTCTGTCTGTCTGAAACATTTACTAGTAATAATTCTGGCAAACATTGGGCCTTCCCCTTACTCCTCCTCTGCCCAGGCATAGCTGCACACAAATCGCTTTTGGGTTGAGCAAATAATAAATGAGTGTTAAACCGACACTACGACTGGCAAACAAAACAGGAGGTCTGCCAAGGACATGAACAAGGAGCTGGCTGTCCTGAACACACGTCTCCTTGATAAATGGCCTCTTGCACACACTGTCCTACACTCTAGCTGTTTGTTGCTCCTGTTTTTGTTGGCTTCTGCTTTTGCTCCTGTTTTCATGTGTTGTGTGCCTTTGGCTTTGGTGGAGCGTGAAAGCGGTGCGACTGTTGCCTTGTAACAGATTTTCGACCGACAAACAGAGAGACACACAGACAGACAGACAGACAGACAGGCGCGCGGCAGAAGTCAAAGGAGAAGCCACCACCCATGCCCAGTCAGAGGCCCTGGCCAGACGCGTGCATCAAATTGAAAGCCCAACAAACATAAACCGTTTAGTCACAGGATATTGCGCACGCCTGAGAAGGACACACTGAAATCCGTGGTCGTGTGTGAAGCGTCTGTGCTTAATGCTTGCTCCTTCTGCAGGATCAGGCAGGGAGAGAGAGAGGGACGGAGATGGATAGTATGAAGGGTGGCTGGGCGGCTGCCTTTGACAGGCAGGCAGGCAGTCAGGCACATTAAATTTTATTTAACTTTTTGCCGTAAACTCAAGGAATGTTCAAAATTGCTACAATTTGTCGTGCAACGACTGCGGCAGCTCCACCCTGCTCCCTGGTAATCATCCGCAACGTTAAGTTTTCCAATTGATTCCCGGGTAGCTAGCTACTGTTCCCATTTGCCTGGTGGCTTAGTGGCCAGACCTTAAGTCCCCGCACAAAGCCCTAGAAATTAATTGCAGCCAACGCTGCAGGATGACTCGCAGCACGACCACCAGCTGGGAGTTGGCCTTGCTTTGGGGGCACACACCCCACCGCCTTGTAGGATGACCATAAAAAGCTGGTTATGAATCTCAGTCTGCCCCCCGGAGGATCCCCACAATAATAATAGCCATATATCATGATAAGAGCGCTGCCTGTCAGCGTTGGCAGGGGCCACACGCTTTTCATATTTTCCCGATAAGCATTCTCACATTTTTGCTTTCCTTTTTTTATGTTCTCTCTCTCTCCGCCCTTCGTTCTTTATCAGATCTCATGCCCACAACAGTAACTGCCGGACCGGAGACACAGGAGTTTCTGTTGAAGGTGGTCGATGTGCTGTTGGATTTCGTTAAGGCCACCAATGATCGGAATGAGAAGGTGTTGGACTTTCATCATCCAGAGGACATGAAGCGTTTGCTGGACCTGGAGGTGCCCGATCGAGCGTTGCCGCTGCAGCAGTTGATCGAGGACTGTGCCACCACACTGAAGTATCAAGTGAAGACGGGTAAGCTAATCCTTTGTGCCTCCTGTCTTATCAGCTCTCTGCTGTGTTTACTCAGTCCCGGGTTAATCAAATTTGTTGCTGCTTAGCATATGTCCTCTGTCCTCTGACGGACGCGTGCCTACGGACTTTGCGGTCGCATTATAACACAAAGTGTGCAGCCTTCTAGATAAGCACATTAGCATATTGATGGCACAGACACAGCAGGAAGCGCCATCAGACAAAGCCATTTTATGGCCCATTGAGCCATGGCCCAAAGCTGGTTTACACCTTTCAAAAACACTCGTAGTCCCATCAATCATAAATCAGGGAAAGGGTTTGGCTGTGGGTTTCCCTCTTGCCTTGTTGGCTTTCGCAGCCAAAAAGTCATTCGCACGTTTCATCTCTCTCCTTCGCTTTATTTTTTGTTTGTTATACGATGAATGTCCCTGCTGATTTCATTTCATTGAAAATTAATGCCTGGGGCAGCTCCTGTGTGTGTCCATGTCTCTGCTCGCACGTGACCGCAATTGTGTTTGGAGTATCGATAATAAGCGTATTTACTATACAAACTCCAGCTCGTACCCCTGCCCAGCAGCCACCCCCGGAAGCTGTGGCCTTGTCGTCGGAAGCAGGCGTTTGCTTCCGCGATTTGCCTTTGCCAGGAAATGGGACTTTGCTCTGGCATACTCCCTGCCCCTGCCCCTGCCCCTGCCCCTTGTGGTTGGCTGACAAAAATTGAATTAAAAGTGTACGCAATCAAGGCTGCCCGCTGAATAAACATAGATTGCATGGAGAAAAGAGAGCATATGAAGAAAAGTTTTCCAAAACTTCTTGTCTTTAAGGAGCTGCTCCTGCGCTGCTCCTCCTGCTCTGACAGTGCGCCAGACTCCGATAAGAGTTCCCATTTATGATCCGTAATCTCACATAATGCGCGCGCTGTCAAAAAGCAAGGGCAGAGCAGGCAACCTGATACGAGGACAGCGACATCCTCTGCCATAAAAAAGGGGGGAGCTTTAATCAAAATCCGTTGTTATTTTCTGACTCGCTGCATTCCTGATCCTTTGATGCGAATGAATGACTGCCTTGCTCAGTCCTCTGGCCAAAGTTCTGGCCCTGCTGTCTGCTGCTGCGGCTGCTGTCTGGGTCGAGGGTAACTCCTGCGCAAATTGAAATGTTTGAATGCCGACGCTCTGGCAGAGTCCTTGCCGCTGTGCGTGTGTGGGTGGATTTAGCCTTGTGGGCAATGGGATTTTAATCACACGACTTATGGCACTCAAGATGTGAACTGACAGACGCCGAAGGGTTCAAGCAGGAACAGGGGGAGACGGCACGGCACGGGACAGCTTCCTGATGCTTTTCTGAAAGCATTCCCTGGTTCGCCGTGGCAGTTTTTCCCAAATCGAAGCTACAATTAGCTACAATAAATGAGCAATTTATGGAGCTCTTCAGTCAGAGCAAAGACTAGTGATTACAGCACGAAAAGAACTAAGATCCATCTTCCATCGATTGGCCAAACAGGACCTTGTCCTGACGTCTGCCCTTGAACATATGCACTTCCGCAGCGGCTGCCATTGGGGGCGGCCTTCAGTCCATTCGAGACCAGTCAGCCGTGCTGCTTTGGTTTGGCCTTTGTTTCAGCCCTCGAATATATTTTTAATAAAACAAAAAACTGTGGCAGAATGCTGCCGGAAAGGAGGGTATGGGAAATGGAGGAAGATGAATCCAGGCACGATGGAAGCCCAGCTGCCAGACACATCTGCTGTCAGCTTAGGCACAGAGACAGCCAGGAGCGACAGCCATGGCTAAATGGAAAGCATTTTCAGGCACATTAAACACCCAAACAGGCGACACAACATATTCCCCATCCAATGATATATTCTCTTGCTCCTCCCCCCGCAGGACATCCACACTTCTTCAATCAGCTGTCCAATGGACTCGATCTGATCTCCATGGCTGGCGAGTGGTTGACGGCCACAGCCAATACGAATATGTTCACTTACGAGATCGCACCGGTGTTCATCCTCATGGAGACCGTGGTGCTGACAAAGATGCGTGAGATTATCGGTTGGTCCGGCGGCGACTCCATCCTGGCACCCGGTGGCTCCATCTCGAATCTGTACGCCTTTCTGGCTGCGCGGCACAAGATGTTCCCCAACTACAAGGAGCACGGCTCTCGGGGCTTGCCCGGCACTCTGGTGATGTTCACCTCGGACCAGTGCCATTACTCGATCAAGTCATGCGCCGCCGTCTGCGGCCTGGGCACCGATCACTGCATTGTGGTGCCCTCGGATGAGCACGGCAAGATGATCACCTCCGAGCTGGAGCGATTGATACTCGAGCGCAAGGCCAAGGGCGATATTCCCTTCTTTGTGAATGCCACCGCTGGCACCACTGTGCTTGGAGCATTCGATGATATCAATACGATTGCCGACATTTGCCAGAAGTACAATTGCTGGATGCACGTCGATGTGAGTATTTACTTTGGAGGGATTTACTTTATTTGGGATATTTCAATGTGTTTCTTTTTGTATTTAAAGGCTGCTTGGGGCGGCGGTCTGTTGATGTCTCGCAAGCATCGTCATCCCAGATTCACTGGCGTTGAGCGGTAAGTAGAAGTTACTCGTATTAAAGCAAGATATTAGACGCCCTTCACTTCTAGCAGTTCCTCAACAAACCCTTGCACTCTTCTCCCTTTTGTCCTTAGCAATTGTCGAGCTCATTCATCATCCGAACTGAACTCGGCATGAATGGCATGGCATGAACTCGCATGCCCTGGGGCACCCTCATCGTTGCCTTTTTTTGTTGCCAAGTCAAAACACAAATTGAAATCTCCGCTTGGGTTTGGGCTTGTGTTTTGTGTTGGATAAATTTAAATCTAAATGCTCCCAAATGGCCCGCATCGCTCGGCTCCCACTCTCTCTGCCCCTTTGTCGGAGAAAATCAACTTCAACATGTGGGAAAAATCTCAATTTGTCATTTAGTGGGTCCATCAGGTGTTCAGAGCTTACAGGGATTACAACGACCAAACAGACGGAGAGTGCCCCAGACAAACAAATGAACAAAGTGGATTTTCATCCAACCCGCGACCTACAGGGGGGTGGCATGGCATGGCCTGCGTGGGCATTACTTACGCAACAATTACGACAAACAATGCGAGTGGCAGTGGCAGGGCTGGCAGAGTAAGGGAAACTGATTCAACCCCGAGGAGAGGAATTTTTAATTTTAAAGCAAGAACCTGAAATGCACTTTAGCACCAGGAGATGGAAGACCCATTCCTAAATCCATTCCAGAATGGAGAAATCCTGCTCCAACTCCGCCTTAAGAGTGAGCTTAGGCAAATGTGGCAAGTGCAGCTGTCGTTGTCGTTGTCGTTGTCGTATTGACAGACTGCGGTCAAGCAGGAACAGCCTCCTTTAGCCTCCTCCTTAAAACACTTTCAAATTGATTGCCTCCTTCCATGCGGCATCCATCCATCACCCACAATAATGGCTCCTAATGCCAGCGTCGTTGTGGCATGCAAATTGAGGCTCTTAATTGAAAGGCTCTCAATGCGAATTAATCATTAAAATGCCCATACAGCTGACAAGTTGCGTTTGCGGCATTTTGGGGGCTTACAAAAAGCCCTGATTAATGGTCCTTTATTGGAAAACCTCTTAAATTCGCTGAGTTTCAGTATGCAAGAAGTTTCTTAAAACAATTGAAAGAAAATGTAATCTGCAGCGATTGAGTCAGTGACAAAAGCATATGCGGGATATAAGAATGTTAAGGGTTTATAGAGGACTGTAGCGACGAAGGGTATGCCCAGTGCTTGGATTTATTGAGTGCTGAAATTATAATTTTTTGTATTTTTTAAATACAAAGAAAAGATAACTCCAATTTTTTACTTAGGTAGTTAAACCAATGAACTATAAATATATTCAATTGCATATAAATAGGTAACATTTTGTAGGCGCTGCAACCTTTTTCTATAAGCTTCTCCCAAGCCCGAAATACCCTGAAACTCCCAACCAGAAGAGGGCACACAAAAAACCTGAAGCACACTTACAGCCACTCCATAAGGATCATGTTTATAGACACCCAACCACCCACCAGGGAAGAGGCTGGCAGGCAGCCAGCAAGCTGTGGCGCACCCACATAACTGTAAATAGCTCCCCCAGGGATGTTTAGCTGTCAACCCTCACCGAGTCGTCGTCGTCCTTCGCCCCCGGGAGGGTTGTGTCTCTCTCGCTTTTGAATTCAATTAAAGTGCTGCGGCCTGAAATTGCCACAATTTATGGCACTTGCTGTGGATGGCAGCGACCTCTCGCCTCGCCCCTTATGCCACACAGCAGGGGGTAGGTGGGATGGGTAGGCGGCAGCCTGCCACAGTGTGGCAGCTTAGTGTTAATTGTTTGTAATTCGTAATTGAATGTCTATTTACGAATATGATTTGACTTTTTGCAGCGCCGATTCGGTCACCTGGAATCCACACAAACTGATGGGAGCCCTGCTGCAGTGCTCGACTATTCATTTCAAAGAGGATGTAAGTAGATCAATGAAACATATATTTGTACATAAATAAAGGAGAGACTATATGTAATCTATAGGGATGAGGTAGAATCAACTTTATGCGCTTTCTGATGTTATTTGTCCAAGATATAATTATATAAAGTATAGGCACCACGTGGGGCAGCTATCACTCAAATGATTTATCATATGTAAATACAACAATTTCCTTGGCTCCTGCAGCTCAATCCCATATCTAAAAAAAATACAATTTTCCTGCCCCACCACCCCATAATAAACGATACCCAACATTCTTTTGGATACACATTGAACAATGTTTGTGCAAAGAATTCCAATTGTGTTTCGAACAATTCCTTGTTATTCTTCATTCCAAACAACGAACGAGACCAGACGGACAGACAGGCAGGGGTTGTCGCTGACACACAATGCAAAGCATAATGAAATCTTTGGCAACCCTGGTGGCTCGAAGGCCAAATGCGCCCAGTCACCCTCCTTCTTCGGTTCGTTCTACGACTTTTTACATTCATTGCAATATGTTGCCATCGGTCACAGTTGCGTCTTTTGGCAGGCGGGAATTTTAATTAAAATTTCAGCTTGACTTATGGCCAAAGAGAGAAAGGAGAGAACAGAACGTGAATTCAATATCGATTATTATCTTCAACAGGGTCTCCTCATCAGCTGCAACCAGATGTCGGCGGAGTATCTTTTCATGACCGACAAGCAGTACGACATTAGCTACGACACTGGAGACAAGGTGATCCAGTGCGGACGCCACAACGACATCTTCAAGCTGTGGCTGCAGTGGCGCGCCAAGGGCACAGAGGGCTTCGAACAGCAGCAGGACCGCTTGATGGAGTTGGTCCAATATCAGCTGAAGCGCATACGCGCCCAGTCCGATCGCTTCCATCTGATCATGGAGCCAGAGTGTGTCAATGTTTCGTTCTGGTATGTGCCCAAGCGGCTGCGTGGTGTGCCACATGATGCCAGAAAGGAGACAGAGTTGGGAAAGGTAAAGGAATATGCTCTGAGGGAAAGGTATAGCTTAACTCTCTGTTTCCTCTACAGATTTGTCCCATCATCAAGGGACGCATGATGCAAAAGGGCACTCTGATGGTGGGCTATCAGCCAGACGATCGACGACCCAATTTCTTCCGTTCGATCATCTCATCGGCCGCCGTCACCGAGGCGGATGTGGACTTTATGCTGGATGAGATTCATCGTTTGGGCGATGATTTGTAAGCGGTTCTCAGGATGGAACGACAAAGATAGTTCGTACAAAAAGCATATCGGGAGACCGCAAAATGAATCAAGAAACAAGAATCAAGAAAGATCATCAGAGTTCAATGTTGAATGTAAATTTGTTTGTATCTATAAAGTGTTTGCTAGCTGTTCCTTTTCCGATTCTTCATTCCGTTATCTGTTATACGTTAACCGTTATCCCAGTGGCCAGCGTTGGTAAACTTCATATAATCGAAGCATGTTAAAGTGTGACGCGAAGAGGCGAAGGCTAGTTTTGTTTGGGGTAAACTATATCTAAAATTGACATCGGAAACGATCAGAGAAAAACTATAAGTATATAATATTTGAATATCTATATGTACCACAGCCACCACCAACACCACAACTCACACCACCAGAACACGGAACACGGTCCCATAAACCCACACAAAAACCGTTTAGAAAATGATATACATATGAATATATATATATACTGTTGGAAAATACTGTTGAATGGTTAAACGAACGCTATCTTAACATATCAGGAAGATGAAGCTAAAGAAGGAGAAGGATTTACGTTCCGTTCCGATTCATTTGTTATGTTAATTGTTTGAACTATTTTGCGGAGAGAAAAGTTACCTAACTACTATACTCGTATAGAGACGTTGATCTATGGCCATGCGTACCTTTATAGAGAGACCTGTGCTTGTTACTTAAGAGGAAGATGAAAAGCTGAAAGAGGATCTAGGGATGCAAACCATGCCATACCTAGATCGTATCTAGTCCAATTATCGAACTGTGCTATATACTCGTCTAGAGAATTAAATACGTATAAACGAATTAGTTGGAGTTTAGTTTGCTATAGCCACAAACAAAAAAGAGTCGATTATTAAACTCAATTATAAATGTTGGAAATGCCTGTTGTATTCTATGAGTTTTATTCTTTCAATTTCTGTTAGTCCCATGGAAGGTATAGGAAAAGTCAGAGGAAGGAAAATTCAACACAACTCAGACAAATCATATACAAAAAACAGAAACAACACACGAATCGTTTGTCAATTCAATATACAATACAGATCGAAACAGGTCATAAATAAAAGATATAAATATATATATTTAATGTATTGTATTGTATTTTAAATGTGTGTTAACTAAGTTGACCCCGTAATAGAGATATACCATGTGTACATCAGATATTGATTCTCATTTTATGTATATGTATAAATTATTGTATCAGATCCCCCAAAAATTATTCCAACATCAAAATATAATTATAAATGAATATATTATATATATAAACGAATGATAAATCAAAATAAAAGTAACCAAAGCGCAGTACCTAGCTCTCTTTTTATTCGTTCTCTTATTGTCCACATTTCTCTCTCTCTCGTTTTGGGGGCTTGATTTGTTAAGAGAAACAAGTTAGATCTGTTTGGAGAGTGCTTCCAGTATATAAGGCGGATCTTTATGGTGGGCTCGCTCATTCGCTCTGGCTTCGCGCACTTTTCTAGTTGTCTGTTTCAGTCTACTGATCCGCACCCACCTTCCAAAGTTCTACAGTTTCACTGCTTCAAAGATGACCCAAAGTTTTGTGCCAGTGCCCGCGGGTAGCGATTTTCCCCTGGAGAACCTGCCCTATGCTGTATTTAACACCCAAAGTAATGTAAGTACTGAAAACCCAAAGAAAATAACAGAATTTTCCACAAGTTCAATCAATATTCATGTAATTTTGAGGTAAAATCATAAAAAACATAAAAGATTTACCAGTTTTTGCTCTCAAGTTCAACCATTTTCCATGTGACTTTGAGCCTATTCTAGATGTTGTGCTTCGTTCTAGAACAAAAACCACTTTGGGGCATAACATTTGCATACTCAGCCGGCAAACAAGTTTGTTTAGGAAAACAATATGCTAATCTTAACTCAAAATAACTTACTTATAAAACACATCGTACCATCTCGCGGCTCTGATAACACCCATATCGTATCTGAATATCGTAATTTAATTCTCTATCTCTGTTCCACAGAAAGCTCATCGCTTGTGCGTGGCCATAGGACAACATGTCCTCGATTTGAAAGCTGTCTCCCAATTATATCCACACCCCGTGCAGGAGAGCTTGCGGGCGGAGACTTTGAATGCACTCATGGGCTTGGGCCATGAAGCTTGGGATGTGGTACGGACACAGACTCAGAAGCTCTTGCAAAAGGGTTCGGAACTGGATCAGAATGTGGACCTCAAGGAAGTGTAAGAAAGGAACAGTTGGATCAAAGCTTTACCACCCTTAACCGAATTCTTTTACCTTTTTAGTGCCATCATCCCACAGGCGGAGATTAGCCTGCATCTGCCTGCCCAGATTGGGGACTATACGGACTTCTACTCCTCCATCCATCATGCCACCAATGTGGGCATCATGTTCCGTGGTCCGGATAACGCGCTCATGCCCAACTGGCGGCATCTGCCAGTGGGCTACCATGGGCGTGCCAGCTCTGTGGTCGTCTCTGGCACACCCATTCGCCGTCCTCTGGGTCAGACGCTGCCCGAGGGCGCCGAGAAGCCAGTGTTCGGTGCCTGCCGTCTGCTCGACTTTGAGCTGGAGATGGCCTTTTTCATTGGAGGCCCCGGCAACCGGTTGGGCGAACCCATTCGCGTGGACGAGGCATGGAAAAATGTGTTTGGCTTCACTCTGATGAACGATTGGAGTGCCAGGGATATCCAGAAATGGGAGTACGTTCCACTAGGTCCATTCACTGCCAAGAATCTGGGTACTACCATCTCGCCTTGGGTGGTGCCAACGGCTGCCTTGAAGCCTTTCCTGCTGGACAACTTCCCACAGGAGCCAGAGGTGCTGCCATATCTGCGCCAGAGTGTGCCCTTTAACTTTGACATCAATCTGGAGGTTTCCCTGAAACGTAAGCAGCAAAAGAAAGATCAATTCTGACTCCTGTGTTTCATGTGTCCTCCATTCTTCTTTGCAGCTTCGGATCAAAATGAGGCTCTCATCTCAAAATCCAACTTCAAGCATCTGTACTGGACGCCACTGCAGCAGATTGCCCACCACACTGTCACCGGTTGCAACCTGCGTCCTGGTGATCTGATGGCTTCTGGCACAATCAGTGGCGAGACCCCGGATTCGTATGGCTCGCTTTTGGAGTTGTGCTGGAAGGGTACCAAGAATGTGGAGCTGCCGGGCGGCAAGAGTCGCAAGTTCCTGCAGGACTTCGATGAGGTCATAATTCGGGGGCACTGCGAGAAGAACGGTCTGCGCATCGGTTTTGGGGAGTGTGTGGGGCAAGTGCTGCCCGCCCACCCCCTGCCGCAGTAGGGTCCAGTGTAAGCTCGTGAAATCTCGCTGAATAAAATAAAAGCCAAAATGGGAAACAAAAACACGCTCAACAAGTGCTGTAAAGCTCTCTTTTAGTGTTGCTCTCCCACTCTAATGCTCGCTCTCTTCCCCAATCGCTGACTCTGGCATTCTACGCTGCTTCGTAAATACACGCATGCCTTCTTCTTCAGCCCCAAACGAATGGCATCCAGAGAGAGAGAGAGAGAGATAGAGTGAGAGAGCGTGAGCAAGAGCAACGGCACAACGACAACGACGCCAAAGACCGAGCGCAGTGGCTCCCGCATTCATTTACTTACTTCGAGCTGGCGAAGGCGGCCAAACGCGAACATCGAGCGGCAATAGTCGGCGCGGCCATCCAGCAAACTAGTTTAAAGCAGCATAAAAAGCCCCAAAAAGCCAACAACGTCGACGGAGAGCCGACGCGACTGGCGCCGGGGCCCCAACAATAAAGTTTGCGGCGAGTGTGTAACTTTTTTCAGTGCAAACAAAAAACAAATAGTTAATAAAACGACGGATAATCTCTATACAGAGTGCAACTACAGTGCGGAGCATGCCCTGAATTGTGAGTGTAAGTGTACAGAAGTTCAGGTGCGGCAGGAAAAGTGTTTGTACTTTCGAGTTTTCCGCAAACAACTCTCGAGAAAAATGTCTTGGAAAAATCAATTTTTTAGTCGTCTCTGCGCACGCACACCAACATAAACACACATAATCCACTCTCACAGACAGTTGGCAGCGGCAGCAGCAGCGGCGGCGGCGGCCACCCACCCTGGCAAAATAGTGAGAGGAGAAGAGCGTAGTCAACAAAAGACCCAAACAGACCAGACCCCTGAGACACCCATTCACATTCACTTTGCCATTATCGTTGCTGTTCTTGTTTCTGTTCTTTCTTGCTTGCAATTTGTGTCTCGCATTGATTTTGCATGTCGCATCGCGTCGTCAGCCGAATGTCGCAATTGAAAAAGTGCAGTCAAGGCAATGCATATTCAGCAGAGGGTGAGCAACGCTCGCATATGCAGCTACACAGCGTGTGCGCAATGAGCAAATTAGGTAACTTTGGCAAAACGGGACTACCTTTCGTTTTATTTACCTTCGCAAAAGCAAAGATGAACCCCAAAACTCTTTCTCGCACACACACACACCAAAGCTTGGACATGGAAAAAATGCACACGCAAAAAGTTAATCAGGTCTCAACAACAACATGAATAAACGCAGCGCAGAGAGAAAGCAAAAGCTTTGCACCGGCACATGCATACCCTTTACGATCTCAGTAGTTAGGCGAGTGGCTACAGCAGATATACTGCACACTTGGAGAAGCGTGGCGAGCAGCATTTGCAATTAACTGGCGCCGTCGGCTATCGTACGGGAGCACCCGGCGGCTCTTCGACCCACCCCACATTACCTCTCCTCCCCCTGGTCATAATCACCAGCACCACTTGAGACATCGCCAGCAGAACCTGTTTTGGCGCGGCAGAGAGTTTCTCGCTCTCTTTGGCTTGCAGTTTCTGCACATGCGCCAGGGAGGGGGAGCAGGAAGATAGAGAGAGAGAGTAGCTAGCCGGTCGATGCGTGCTGAAAGAAAGGGAGTGGGGGGACTCCACACTCTGGGGCGATTACGTTCAAAAACAGAAACAAAGTTGAGCAAGGAGGAAGAGAGCGCGTACATAACTGCAGAGTTCTCGTTTTGCTAAATTTGTGTGGTGTGTGGTTTGCTGTCTCCATGTCCAAGAAGTTCAAACGAGGAGCTCTTAAAAATTTCGAAACTTGAGAACAGGAAAAGTAACGCAAAATTTAAAGTGCCTTTCATCATGGTTGTGTTTAAGCCCCTTCCCTCGGGGACAACGTTTAGGGCCAAAGAAAGAGTTCGAGCTTTTCATTCTCTAATTGATTTCCAAGTTTATGAATAAAAGCCTTAAAAAGTGGTTGATTGTGGTTGCTTCCTTATCTAATAAAAATAATCTTATCTCGCTGAAAATTTCATGCTCCGTCACCCCTAATTAACCCAAATGTCGCCCCAATGCAAATCACTCATCAAACACATACACAGTGCATTCATACATATATCTATGTATACTCTATGTACAGTGGGAGAGCGTAATAAGCTTAACCAGCCACATAATTAATGCCCCTGCTAAAATTTTCTAATCAGCGTCTCGAGTGGGAGACAGCGAACGAAGACGAGACTTGCGTACCCCTCCACCGTATCCCCTTGGGGCATATTAGCTCTGGATCAATTTATTGTCACTCCCCATGGATTTGGGTATCCCCTAGTCGAGATCGTCTCCAATCGAAATTGTTATGCATGGACCGGCGGCGCCTGGTTCCGAATGGGTTCCAAAGTGCAGCCGCGTTCCCGCCAGTGACTGGAATTGTGGGTGTGGGTGGAATGTACACGCAGACGACACTCGGTGATCGTCGCTGTTTTTGGAATTGGAATTTATCTGGGTCCGGCATTATCGGTACGCTTGATAAAGTTGCTAAATTTGCAAATTCCCATCGCATATTGATACACACACAGTCTATGGGAAAGGCGGGTAACTGGGTGGCAGGGGATCATAGTGGATGGCAGACAATTGATAATTCTCATTGTGATTGCGTCAACAATAATATTTATAAAATATTTTCCGCTCTCTCGGCAGTTTTATTCACCCACAAAATGCCGTGAAATTTGGAGTGGCCCCGAAACGACAGAATCGTTAGACCCTAAAAACGGGAAAACAACAGGCACAAGGAAGCTTTAAAAGGGACTCCCAAAATGAATCGATTTACATGGAGCTGGTTGCTGGTGGCCCTGATCTCCCTGTCCAAGAGCTGTAAGTATTAAATAGATCGTTGCCCCATAAAGGTACAGCTGCTAATGGAACCATTTCGCTCTCCCTTTGGATAGCTCCTGTTCCCAGTCGACAGTATAGCTGCATGAGCTTCATGGAGAACGATAACTCCCTGCACGATGATGACTCTGAGCAGGATAATAGCGGAGAGCTGCTGGAGCAGCAGATCGAGCCCAGTGCCATTCCCAACGAGCCGCACAGGCGCAGCTGCTCCGAGGGATACACCTTTTGCTTCACCCTCTGGAATCAGACCTTGAATGGAACGAGAGTAGTCAAGCAGGGTGAGGCCATAAAAATGGAAATAATTAAAATAAATCTATCCATGAATCCCTCCATAGGCTGCTGGAAGGACAACACCGATCGAAACTCAATTTGCAGCCAGTCGGAGTGCACCAGTTCGGCACCCACTTCGAGGACCAACTCCCTGTACTATTGCTGCTGTTCGGGAGATGTGTGCAATGACCAGTTTGCTGTGGTGGAGCCTGCACCCCTGGAGCTGGGCTCCAACGATGTCCGCTCACCGCTCAGCAATCTGGCGACGAGCAAGCAGCAGCAGTCCTTTCTAGCCAGCACAATGCTGGGCGTTGCTGGGGGACTCACTGCCATCTTGATTGGCATCATTCTGGCTATCCAGTATTGTCGGGGGCCCAAGGAGAAGCCCGAGCCAGAGGAATCCCCGCTGGCACCGTCGGGACCAGGCTACAGTTCCAATCTACGGAACGTGGACAACATGAATCTGATAGGCATGCTGGGCAGCGGGAAGTACGGAACGGTAATGAAAGGTCTGCTGCACGACCAGGAGGTGGCTGTGAAGATCTACCCAGAGGAGCATCATCAGTACTATGTGAACGAGAGGAACATCTACGCCCTGCCGCTGATGGACTGTCCAGCTTTGCTGAGTTACTTTGGTGAGATGCGACGCACTGGGAAATGTGAGAGCTCCTATTCAATAGATGTTTCTTCCCTTTCAGGCTACGATGAGCGCTGCACCATGGATGGACGCATGGAGTACCAGTTGGTTTTGTCACTGGCGCCACTGGGCTGCCTTCAGGACTGGCTGATAGCCAACACTTTGGACTTTTCGCAATGCTGCGGGATGCTGCGCTCCATCACGCGTGGCATCTCCCACCTGCACACGGAACTGCGGCTGGGGGATCAGCACAAGCCCTGCGTGGCTCATCGGGACATCAATACAAGGAACGTGCTCGTCCAGGCCGATCTCTCGTGTTGCATTGCGGACTTTGGCTTCGCACTGAAAGTGTTTGGCTCCAAGTACGAGTACAAGGGCGAGGTGGCCATGGCCGAGACGAAGAGCATCAATGAGGTGGGAACGCTGCGCTACATGGCCCCAGAGCTGCTGGAGGGAGCCGTCAATCTGCGTGACTGCGAGACGTCCCTCAAGCAGATGGATGTCTATGCCCTCGGCCTCGTTTTGTGGGAGGTTTCCACTCGCTGCGCAGACTTTTATGCCGCCGGGCAGATGACGCCGCCCTACAAGGCCCCATACGAGCAGGAGGTGGGCTCCCATCCCAGCTTCGACCAGATGCAGGCGCTGGTGGTGCGTCACAAGGCTCGGCCGCTCTTTCCCGCCGGCTGGGGTGGCGGTGCAGCCGCCAAGGTGGTGCGAGACACCTGTGAGGATTGCTGGGACCACGATGCGGATGCCAGGCTCACGTCGCTGTGTGCCGAAGAACGGATGCAGGAGATGTCGGGACTGAAGCCACGCCTGCAGGTGCAGCCAGCCAGTCCGCTGCTAAACACCAACAACCTGACATCGCCCATATCCCTGGAGCAGGTGAATCTGACCACTACAACAACGACAACGGCGGCTGCAGTGCATCACCAGATGAGCTCGGACACGGCCGGACTGCTGCAGCCGCCGCCCAACCAACAGCTGCCAACGGAGAAGAATCATTTGAGCTACACGCAGCAGCAGCTGCAGCCGTACCAAGGGAGGAATCCTTGCCAGGAGCGGAATCTAGCGCCACTGCCACTGCGACCACCGCCGGTGCTCGTGGAACGAAGTAAGAAGCACAGCTTCCAGACACAGCCACAGGAGAACAGCCTGTCCTGCCTGGAGCACGATGTTGGTGTCGAGGAGCTGCTGCCACCAAACGGCGGAGTCCCACCCGCCCATCACCATCATAATCAGAAGAACACCAACACGAACTCCAGCCTGGGGCAGGGATTCCCCAAGCAGCAGAACACTGACCACAAGCTACGCGGCTGGCACGGAGTCCGTGCACTTATCCACAAGAAACTCTTCCGCAAGGAGCACGCGGAGGAGTTGTGCCGACAACTGCAGCTGGGCGAAGAGAAGTCAAACCTGGTGGCGGCACTCAAAGCGGGAAGTGGCATGCGGCGACCCAACAATCTCGATCTGAGCCCACGTCAACCGATGGACAACAAGCCGATGCCCGTGCAGCTGCGCAGTGCTGAGCAGCGGAGTGGCACTCCCGCCCATATAGTGCCACGATCTCTGTCCAGCAGCCTCATCAAGCACATCAACAGCAACAGTGGCAGCAGCAACACCACAACCACCACGAACAACAACTGCATCCTGAGCCATGGCAACGAGCTGCAGACTCTGACACGACCCTCCTCCAAGCGTCGTCCGGGTCATCTGCGCACAAACTCCCTGCTGGTGACGAGCCAGTGCCATGGCCAGGGCCAGGGTCTGCCCACGGAGCAACAGATGCGCCGCCAGCATAGCTTGGAGGTGTTCCGGGAGGTTTTCAGCGGTCGTGGTAGCAGCGAGCGACTCAGGGATCCCGCGGAGCGTGTGAAGACCCCGGGGGATGTGCCACCATCGGTGCGAAAGGCCAGGGCCAGCAAGACTCTGAGTCTGTACGATGATCGGATGATGGACTCGTCGCTGCTAAACATACTCTAGCATGAGGAGGTTCTGCTGCTGGAACTGTAAGGAGCTCCAGCAGCAGAACACTGGAACTGTAATAAGCTCCAGCAGCAGAACACGGACGAAACGGA
The DNA here is from genome assembly GCF_900245975.1 of Drosophila guanche. Taxonomy (NCBI): domain Eukaryota; kingdom Metazoa; phylum Arthropoda; class Insecta; order Diptera; family Drosophilidae; genus Drosophila; species Drosophila guanche. Next base: position 2,093,879 of record NW_022995751.1, on the reverse strand, counting down.
GGGCAGAATCATATCTCATCCTCTCATCGAACACACACACACACACATATTCAACGATAGCCATAGTCGCAGGAGACTCGACTCGAACTGCTTCCTGGGAAAGATGTCTTCTGAACAAAACAGATTAAACATTTATTTTTTCACCATAGTTAGTGGAGCAGCTCCACCCGAGGACCTGTATTGTATATCTAGATGTATTTTTTCACCAATCATCCTAGCGAGTAGTGCGGCAAACAACCAAAGTCCTTATAGGTTAGATCTGATTAGAAATGGTAACACAGATAGGAGTGCATCACAGTATATAAAGGATGGAGGCTCGAAATGCGCTCTCATCCCTCAACGATATATATTTTTGACTTGAAAGTACGCGAAACAGGTAGTAGTTTGTATAGAGGTTTTCACTGCGAGACTGTACTTGCTGGAGAGACAGAATGGGGGGCTTAGTCGGACGGACCACTTTTATAGAGCCATATACACTTAACAATCCCAAATGGAATACATCTATAATTATATGTAAAACATTGTAACTGAATATTTAGTCATCACACTATACTATACGCGTGTAAATGCTGGGCTCTACTCCAGGGTTGTCACACTATCTCCATTAAAATTCCTATAACAAATTAGAACAAAGAAATACTCGAAGAAATTTATCAAATTAATCAAACCAAAACAACCCAAACACTGGGAGGCAGAGACAACCCTTGGATGAGCCCACACAGCAAATTAAAGATTTTGTCGAGTATTATGCGTTATGCGACATCGCACCTCGGTTGAAAATAATTTCTTTACATTTTTAGTTGAAAACACTAGCCTACCATTTTGATGTATTTTTCATGGAATGAATTTCCTTAGTAATTAGACCAAAACACCCGCAGCCTTTCCATCACATAAGATGCAAGATCTAGTTGTATGATTTACACTAATTCTAATTATTAATTAATATAAACAATTTATTTAAAACCGAAACTGAATTAACTGAACTGAACTTCTCGTACTTTTCAGACTTGCAAATCATTTGGAACACGGCCGAAGTTCGATCAGCACGGGAGCATCTGGTTTATTTATCAGCAGCGTGACGACATCCAATTCGGTATCCGAACCGCCTCGCCAGATCAGCTCAAAGTTACGCAGCAGCTGGAAAATGCAAATCGGTTGAGAAGAGATCGTTTTGACTAACAAATTGCTTTGGGAAACGATCAAAGATCGTCGCTGTTTGTGTGCTTACCCGCAAGAGCAGCACATGGATGTTCTGCTCAGCCAGACGACGAGCTATGCAGGCGCGCATTCCATGGCCAAAGGGCAGCACCAGGTAGGGATTGAGGGCATTGCGCTGCTGGAGCCAGCGATCCGGCTGGAAGAGAAGGGGATCCGGAAAGTGCTGCTCCAAGCGACAGGCAATCATATTCTGAGTCACAACTGTGGTCTGCAGAAGAGAGAATCTCATTAGGAACTCTTTAAAGATGTGAAAATTCTTACCCCCTTGGGCACAAAGTAGCCACTGAGCACCGTGTCCTGGTTGAGTATTCGTCCAACGCCAATGGAAATCGGATTCAGGCGCAGCGACTCCTTCAGCACTGCCCTCGTGTAGGTGATGTCCGTGCGTAGAGCATCCGCAGAGAGCGGCTGATCGGGATCGGGCAGCACTCTTCTCGCCTCCGCATGGAGTTTCTGTTGCACCTTCGGATGCCGCGCCACATGGTAGAGCAGAAATGCAGAGGCATAGGAGGTGGTATCGATGCCAGCCAAAAGGAGATCCGCTGCAGTGCCGACCACATCGCTGCGATCGAGCTCTGGATTCTGTAGGTACGTGGAAATCAGAGAGGATTGCTCTGGGGAGCAGTTCTCCATCAGTTTGAGGGCCACGCTCTCCATGTATGACTGTGCTCTCCGTAACTTCCTATAGCTGGGTGTCTCCATGAGCCGCCACAGCTGCAGGCCCTGATCTGTGGGCAGTATGCAGCTGTTGGTGGTCTCGGCAGCGTGCATCAGCTGCGTGGATCGTGAGTGGGGAGACTGTTCCTCTGGCGAGAAGGAGTCCAGGCGGGCACCAAAGGTGACCAGACAAGTAACTGGAAGGGAACTCATATAAGAAACGTCACAGTTCGATGTTTTTTTCTCCACTTACGTTCCAGATTCAATCTTGTTAGCTTCGGCAGCATATCGATCGCATCTCCATTGCTCGAGGATTCCCTCAGGAATGCCAAAAACTCTCGCGTCACACCATCCACTTGGGGTATAAAGTTCCTTACACTCTTCGGCGCACTCAGCTCCTTCTGCAGCTGTGAGCGGAGACGCCACCACTCGGGGCCATTGGTGGGCAGCAGACCCGTGGTTTTGTACACATGCGGACGCTGTCTCCGGTACTGAGCGAGTGCCAAATGACTGCGCCGCTGAGGACAGTCTCGTTCGTTCAGCAGCGTGGCAATGTCCTTGGGATCGTACAGCCAAACAATGTCCTGGCCTGGTGCCATGGTCTCCCTGACAATCGCTCCATAACGCTCGTACTTGTCCTGCCCAGCCTGATGCAGTCGCAGAAAGGAATAGGAGCCAATGCCCGGCATGTAGTTGTAGAGATTGCCCAAGCCCCAAGGGCCGCGTGGTCCCGGCATGGCCTCAAAGGGCTTGGCAAAGGTGCACTGCCTCGAGGTGCAGCTGATTTTCAGCAGCTTCGTTAGCATTTTTACAGTCACAGTTTTATAGCTCTTGCAGCGGAGAGTTCTAGAAACGCACTGAAGGCATCGATTTTAATTGCTGGCCAAGCGCATTCGTGGTCGTCTTTTGTCTGAGTTGTTGCCATAAAATGTGTTCGGGCCAGGGAGTCATCGTGCCTACCTGTGGCTCGGCTTACCTGCCGTTGAGCTCGCTCTTAAAATCCCTCGCTCTTTGTTAATCCAGAGATTGAGAGAGCAGTCCAGGGTCGTAGAGTATGGCCAACTTTTGGGCTGTGCCAAAAATTGCATGTACAAGAAATGTAGAAAAAGAGTTTTCTTTAGAGATTCATAGATTATTTATTAGTCAGTTGTTCTTGGAATATACAATAGTTAAAGATCAATCAATGTGTTAAGTATTTAGTCCGTCTTCTTCTCCAGGCGACTCTTCACGCGCTGCCCCAATGTTTCATCAATATCTGAAGAATTCTCTTCTGGCGAGCGAGTCACATTGCCAGTGTGTGTGGCATTGTCTTCCCAGGTCGCATAAGGGATCTCATTGCCATTATTTTCGCGAGTATAGTGTACACGCTTCTGGGGATGTGATTTCAGGGACTCGTCGTTGGATTGTATCAACTGGAATATCAGCAGAGCTAAGGCTGGAATGGCCAAAATATCCAGCGAGTGGGACACCACAAAGTTGACGGATGGTCTGGCCAGCTGGCTATAGAGTTCGGGTTCGGTGATCAGATGTTCCACATGCCACACGGCCTGATCCAGCGGTGGCATCGGACGTGTACGGAATTTAACTTGAGCCTGGGAGACAGCAGCGTAGATCGTCTGATTATTGAGGACACGCTTGAGGGTTCTGGACATGGTCAGCTCAAAGAAAGTGTTGGTCGGTAGAATGACTCCAAGATTGCGTTCTTGGATGCGCAGAGCGTTCTGCGGATGAGGGGAGATGTTAGATGGAAGTATAAAAGAATCAAAGGGGACCTCCTACATTAAATTGTTCAAGTATCAGTGGAATAACCAGCACGGGCACGGCATGGTGGACTGCCTCTTGGAGGCTGAAACTGTCGCCATGATTGAGGAAGCACTTCACACCGGATTGGGCTGTAGAGGAAAATATTTACAATAATTTATCGAAGAGGAAAGTATACCCTTAAGAGTTGCCTAGAATATCCTGCTGCAGTCTGGCATCCACATGCAGCGTCAAAATGTTGTTCCTCTTCTCGGGCAGCTCCTTGACATTCTCCACATTCCAAATGAAGCCATAGGTGGGATGCCGCTGGGCCATTTTCAACACAGCCTTGGTCCCAATACCAAAGAACAGATCAATGTGGGGGAAATTAAGGTAGACTATCGCATTGATGAATTTATCCACGAATTTTTGGATGTTAGCTGGCAGAGGCCTCGATTTGGGCCAAATGTGAAGGCCTCCCACTTCGATCACGCTGGCTGGGAGATTCTGTGCGTAATCCAGTGTGGAGTGGGTGTTCAGCAGCATCAACTTCAGTGGTGGATAGACATAATCCTTGCGTGCCACTGCGCCCCTGGTAATGGTAAAAATATCGGACCAGGAAAGTCTAAGGCAGAGGCAGTCAGTATCAGAATCACTTTCCATGTCGAAGATCACTTACAATTTCTCCAGCAAATACAAGCCGCAGTTTTGCCAGCGCCCCACAAAGTCCATTTGTTCCGGCAGCTGGCTTATGGGATGTGGAACCCTTGCCACATTGATGGTGTCCTCAGCCCGCACCAACTTCAATAGAGTCGACGTCAGCTTGCCGCCACTCACGCCCAGAATGGGAATAGAACGAGCCTTGGGCACCAGCGGCAGCAGGCACTCTATGCCATTGGTGGCATCGGAGATAATCAGATCTTGATCGGCCACCTCGTCGATTAGCTGGGCACGCAGCTTGGCCAGCATTGGTGACTCCAACACCGAACGGCAGCTGCCCAAAGGTACGTCGTGCCAGACAAACATTTGCTGTGCAGTGAAAACCGAGCTATAAGAGGATGTGCGGCTGACAAAGTACTTGTACACCACATCATAATCGTTGGGCAGCGGGAACACTGTTATGCCTTTCACTTTCTGCTTTGGAGCTGGAGCAGTGCTCAGCACGGTGAGGCTGTGGCCGCGTTCAGCCAGCGCCTCGAAGAGCGCCTGTGTCCAGCCGGGATTATTGTGACGTGCAGTGCCCACGAGGCACAGTATATTCGCTGCCTCAGTCTTCAGCGGATGCCAAGTGACGAGCAGTAAGAGCAACAATAAAGGCAGCAAATTCATGGCTATTCACCAGAAGGTTGATTCTTTTCCGTAAATAAAATTTGGGAAATAAAGAACTTGAGAAGCAAATCGAGTTTTAAACAGAGACTGCACGGGATTCGAAGTTGTTGTGAGAGTTAGCAGAAAAGGTGAATATAATCAGCCTACTGAGATCACAATTTACCCAAAAAATAGAGCCGCCCTGCCATATGGTTTCCGGCAATCGAAGTTCTCCTTGACAAATTAGAATTGGACAAGTAAATAATTCTTTGGCTGCCCTAACAAAACAATTCCCCATTCAATTGACATTTAAATAATTATTTCTTTTATTTTATTATTATACATTTTGCTTAATTAACTACGCAAAGATCTTTGTCGTACTTCGCTGGAGGTTTCTTGGCAACGGGTGCTCATTTTTCTACAACAAACAGAAAAATATTCGCTATGATCTTAACAAATCGGTTTACATACATTCAATGAACAGCTATTGGCAAAGAAACGGTGCATCATTATCGGTTCTATATCGCTTTACATATATGCTAAGGATTGGATTAATGTTTGGGCTTGGGTGTGGGGGAGTGAGCGTTTTGTTTAATTACTTTTCGTTAATATGGCAAGATTAATACATGAAACGAATGCTCCTACTGAACGGCAGCACTGCAATGAGCTGCAGTGTAACCCTAATGTACCTAATTCTAGGCGCTAATTGCACAAAAAGTTTTCGTTTATAAATTAATTTACATTTAAACGTGTTTAATCATTAAATTAATTAACACAGATGTCGTTTTCTTTGTGTGTGTGTGTGTGTGTGTGTGGTAGACAGAGAGAGTGAGAGAGAACGATGCTAAAAGCGGGGATTATGTACATGGTTAATCTTAAGTGTTATTCTGAGGTTCTACGGTTAGTTTTGGTGCTTCATGTGTGAGAGAGAGAGGCTCCACTTGGAGGAAGGGAGGCAGTGTTTCGGGGAGGATTAACTGTTTGGGAGAACTCTACTCATTCACCAGCTGCGCTGGACCCGGCTCATCGTAGGGCGCCCCATTCGCACCCACATACTGATTGTTATTCCTGTGAATGAAGCCCCGTCCTGGGGAGGCATTGTAGTAGACCACGCGACGAATGCCGAAGGGGTCCACGTAGCCGAAGCTGCCTGCCCGCTTGCCATCCGCTGGGCTCGTCTCCTCCTCGTGGTACTGCTTTGGCAGGACATAGCGGAAACCATTGCGAGTGGTGCCCACACCATCGTAGCCCGCGGCACTGAGCTCGTCCAAGTGATTGCTCTGCACGGGACGCAGACGGCGGCGGTAGGCACGAGAAGGCAGCGGTGGCAGTAGAGCAGCCTCCAGAGAGTTAACCTCCAGCGGGGAATTGGGCGTGTAGTAGCCATACCCATTATTGGAGGCTGGGGAGGGAGCATAGCCACTCGTTAAGGGCGTGGCTGCGGGGGCATACTGATAGCCAGAAGGCGGCGCAGCCGATGGCGGTGCAGCAAATGGCGCTGGAACAGAGAACCCATAGGAATCCCCGGCAGCAATGGGCGATGGAGTGCTCGCCACAATCCCAATGGCAGTGGGACGCGGACGCAGGCGGCGTCTGTGCGGAGAGCCCAAGGGTGGCAGCATCGACAGCAGCGGAGGTTGTGGAGTCGTGGAGCTGATCACCGATCCAAATTGTCCATGGCCAAAGTCCCGATCCGCCTCCGCATCGTACACGTTGATGGCATTGAGGCCATTGTCCACGGGTTCTGCATTCGGCTGGATGTGCACCAGCGGCGTGTGCTGACCAGACAACAGTTGGCCCCTTGCCCGAGGCAGCTCATCCGGATAGTGATCGAAGCCCAGCTGGGACTGTGGCTGGATCTTGGCTGCCTCTTCTGGTGGCAGATAGTTGAGCTTTCCCACGCCAGAGTCCACCAGTGGATCCAAGTCCAGCTGCAAGTCCACAGGAGGAGCTTGAGTGGTGGTCGAAGTTGTGGAACTTACGTAGCCATAGGCGGGTCTTTGGTACCCCCCAAAGGTGTTTCTGGAACCAGCACCCGAGGATCCCCCATTGACCAGTATGCCGGACTGTGCAGGCGCTGCCTTTGTGGATTTAATGGCATCCTGTGGAAGATTATTATTAGAGAAGTTGGGCGTGGAGAGTGGCAGCATAAGCATACCTCAATGGGACGTCCCTGTCCCACATAGATGGTCTTGGACTTGAGAATTCTATAGCCCTGTTTGTCGGCTATGTAATCCTTCTGCCGCAGATACCCCGCAGCATCGATCCAAGCCTCTGTGCCTGGAAGAGAGGGGATAGAGAGTGAAAGGTGAGTGATCATCACTTAATACCATTGACGGCAGTCCACTCACCTATGACAGTGCCATCCTGCAGACGCTTCTCTTTCCGGAACTGTCCGTTGTCCGTCTGGAAGCGGAAATACCGCTCGGGCCCCTCATCCGTCTGGATGTGGTACTGACTGGAGCTGGGACTCTGACTGGCTCCAATCTCAGAGATAAACGCTGCCAGGGCAACGAATGCCAGCTGCAAAGTAAAGCGTTAATGTCGTTGATTAGTGAAAAACTGCTCCAAATGGGGGGGGGAGAGACAAGCTGGACAAACAAATGGCATCCGTGGACAAACAGTCCAACAGTGGCTTTCCGGTGGGGCAGCCGTTGGGGGCAGGCACGTTTCAGAGTCAAGGTGACAGTGTTGCAGTTGCAGTTTCAGTTGTTGTGCAACTTGCTGCGTACGGAAATGCTGCATGTGAAAGTATTTTCAAGCAGCAACCGGTTCAACGCTGCGTATGCGTTATGCAGATGTCGATTTGTTTTCGCTTGGGATTGGCTTCGCCTCACGGTTAAGGTTGAATGCCACATTAAGATTCTTTTAGCCAATTATTCTGCCACCCGCACGTTTCTGTATATTTCTGAGTACGCTTCAATTACGCTGCTTATTCCGTCATAAATTTCATCAAACATCGCGCCAAAACTGGCAGTGGGAGGAGCACAAGACGCGTAAGCCGCGAGACTGGAGGCTAATTTTCGACTACGCTGACATTTTTATTATAATTTCGTGCTCGTTAGCCGCTTATTATTCATCTACTGGTGACTCTCCTTACATTCTGACAATTTATGGCGCTTTAATTAATTGTTGAGACACATTTATTTCGGAATAATTGAACCGCGCAGAATGAACTTCCTTTAATGGCGGCTGAGGTGGAACTTTGTTCTACCTTTGGGCTCCTACATCCCATTCAAATACTCTTTTACGTATTGATTTATGGCCATAATGACTAACACCTGTCACAGGTTAACACTAGGCATCATTAATTATGGTTTAACACAAAGAAATTTCGTCGATTACATCAGCGGGAGAGCAGAAAGAAAGGCCAGCCTGGAAGTCCAACACTTTCTTTAATTTATTTCGGGAACAAGTGATGGCAGAAGAAAGGAATGAAATGTATATTTAAAGGGGAAGGAAGGGTATACATGAAACCCTCTACTCCATCTTTTTATCCCTCACTTTCTCACAGACAAGAAGCCATTCAACATCTACTCATAATTCGTTAGGTACGAGCATTCGCGTGTTTAGTGGCAGCATCCATCGGAGTTGGAGATTTATTAAATCAGCTAACGCAATGAAATAAATTGCCAACAAATTATTGCGGCCATTTCCGCTGTCTCTGGCCAAAACGAGAGTAAAAGTGGCCAGCCAGCGTGGAGCGTAAAGGCTCCATCAATGGAGTGCCACAACCAGAGTGAGAGCCAGAGCAGCCCCCAATACGGCAGACATCCAGTTACCCAACCGGTTGCGGGATCCCAGCCTGGAGCTGTGGCAGCATATGTTGCAGCTAAAGCTGTTGTTATTGTTGTTATTGTTGGTGTTGTGGCAGTGTCTGCGGTTACGTGAGAATCGCTGGAGACGTCTCCCGGCATATGCGGACTGGACTGAACTCCTTTTGGGCGCGAGAGTGTGGAGCGCGCCTTAAAACCAAAAGAAAACAGCAACAGCAAAAACAACACAACAACAAAATCTAAAGTGGAAAATCACGTTTTCCTTTGGCGCGCAATTTTTGTTACACTACAGAGGAATACCCTGGCACTTCGAGAGGAGTTTGTTGACTTTTAGGCGGTGTTTGAAACAGGAAGGAGGCTCAGTTTGGCCAGGCCAGGAGCACAACAATAGCTGCCAATATCTATCATTATCTTTACCTTTAATAATCTATCATTCTTAGAGAGTATCCGCAACTTCGACCTCGAACGGCAGCCTTCTCGTTTCTTCTTGTAATTTTTGGTGGCTTGTCGGAATGGTAACACAGCAACAACAACAACAACAACCAAACCTTGCCAACAAAAGTTGCGCAACAATCTCTCCTCCGCTCCATAAGCCCGCCACACCCCCTTCTGAGCACCATTCCACTCCTCCCTTTTTGTAATTTACCTCAAAAGCTGGCCCCAAAAAAACTGAACAAAGAATTCTGCGCCAAAAAATGTTAGAAACAAAGCCATAATTTGGTTGCCCCACGAATGACCTTCACTGCCCCACTGCTCACAGTTTTTTAATTAAAATTCACTTCAATTATGATCAGTTTGCTCTGAATTTACTAGAGCAGACCAAGACAGAGCAGACCAGAGCCATGGGACAGTGGTACGATGATAAATGATCCGAAAGAAAATGGCAATTTGATGGCCGCCTGCCTGCCTGCATTCTGAGCACGAACAAAGAGCTAATGAAGCACCCAAAACAGACCCCCTTTCAAATCGATACGGTTTCATAGCGAGACTCATGTGGATATCGCATTCGATTCGGTTCGGTGTTTGAGATACAGGTTTGGGCTTGCGATTTTGGGTTGGTTCCGATTTGTTTTTGGGGAGTGTTTTGCATAGCTGGGAGAGTGCATGTTTCGATGGGTTTTTCGTTTCCCAGTTTACACATAATGAATGCGGCGGATGATTGCTTCCGGCATGCGGAGTGCACTCATGAAACTAACAGGCAATATAATCTAGTTTATGATGGAAAATACAAATTGGGGAAACACCACAATGATTCAGACTTCCCTCAGACTTCAAGCAGTTTTTGGGTGCATTAAAACTATAATTTAATTTAAATTAGTTAAATTGAATGTCTCATAATTAGTTTGGCATTCAAGAAACCTGTGACATGACATGTCTATGACCCGTGGAAACTACACGAGGAAAGACTCCCACCTAAAAGTCGAAAACGAAAGACTTGAGACACAGCTGATTCATTCAATGATGAACCCACCTAATAATTCCATGGAAAAACAAAAACTATAATTCTATAGCATTTATTAGATAATTATTTAATGATGATGAAGCAACGAGACACAGAGAAAAGTATTTACAGGCCTAAACGAGAGAATTAAGACACGAACTTGTGAAAAAGCAAGCCTTAACTTTGGTCGAACTTAAATTACAATTAATTTTAAGCAAGAATAAAGTAGTGTGATCTTTAATGATTCATCTTAAATGCATCTCTGATCTGGTGATCATCCAAGCAAATAATAATTTCTAATTGCTCACATTCCACATATGACATCAACAGCAAAAGCAGCAGCAGTTCGCATTCAATGTAATCCGAGACAATAGATTCAACTCATGAAACATTTCATTAGACACAAACGATTCCAAGAATGTGACCCGCAACGGCAGCAACGAAACAGCAGAAACAACGATTGAATTACACTTTGGATCCATGCCGAAAGAGATTCGAGTTGGAGGAGACAGATACACCCACATAGTAGGATGACTGACAGACAGATCAGACCAGAGCCGACTAGAGCCCGCTGTCAGATTTTGAGCCAAGTTTTCGGCGGTGGGAAGCAGCTGTGTGGCAGCCAAAATTGTATTAAATTTCATTAGATATTTGGCTTTGTTTTTTGTAACTGCAAAAAAACATAAACGAACGGAAAAAAGTCGAACGCTTGGCCTTTTTTGGTCAACGTATTTTTTCGGCTGTGGCACTTCCTGTTTGTCTTGGGGCACAACAGAAACAATAAACACCACGAGCATAGAGAGAAATAGTGTAAGCGGTTATACAATTGAACGTTGAGTGTCGAACCATGCCCATAGCTAAGACTTTAACTATGCAAAAAGAGTGTGTGGGCTGTGTGTAGAATCCGCCCCTCAATCAAATCAGCCAGCCACGCAGCTGAGTTCGCAGATAGCTGCCTGCCTGCCTGCTGCCTGTCTTGTTTGTTCCATTGAAAAGCCATTCAATCAGATCGGATACTAAACATATTCGTACGCCTTCAAGTAACCCAGTTTTACAACAGCCAACCAGCTGCTGCTGTTCTAATGTTAATTCTTATAAATAATACTTCTCAGTTTCAGTCAAAACCCATGCACAGAAGTCACTTGGATCACATTTCACTTGTTTCGCAGGCAGAGGGTATTGCCCATTCGATCTGCATCAGAGATTGCACTCAAAACACCGACTGGCAGCAGCAGCATTGCATCATGGCAAAGCCATCCACAGCTGCTCTCCATATTTGTGGCACTTGGGGTGTGATACCACAAAAGACTGTCTGCCTTCTGTGTGTTGTGTTTTGTGTTGCGTGAACAAGTTATGGCCTGTTATGGGTTGTAAAGTGCGAAATCCGCATAGTTTTCCGGCAGTCACGCATGCCTTTGACTAGAATAGAATCACCCCAAACAAGGTGTATGATATGATATGATAATCATGCAATTGCCATGCATCGGACTACACACTAACCCCCCGTCTGTCAGCTGTCAAAAGAAATGTTCATCATAAAAATACAAATTATTGAAGCACAAATGGTAATAAGTCTGTGTGTGTGTGTTGGGTATGGTAATGCATGCTTGATGCATGCATTAATGCCTCAAGGTCATCCAGAAGCGGCGAACGTGGGCGGACAGCACACACACGCCCCGCTAGAGTTTTGGAACCCCTGGCAGCGGCGCTTCCGACAGTTTTCATCTATTTTTTGTTTGACACATTTATGGAATAAAAAGGGTTGCATAATGAACACTTAATGGAAATGCGTTGCATAATGGGCTCCACAAGAATGGCAGACGAAGAGCTCTGCTGTGGCTCTGCTGTGGCTCTGCTGTGTTCTGTGCCCAATTTTTCGAGGCGTGAAAGAGTCTCGATTTGGTGCCGAGCCGTTGTGTAATGGGTCTCCCTGCTGAAGGCCGATATTGCCATTAGGCAGAGAGCACTAACAGTAGCAGAGTGTGTGCTATCCAAGTGGAAAATTCAGTCGATGTGACGCCTGACTCATCCATCCATCCTCTTCTGTGTCTTTTTGGCAAGTTCGTGTCTTGAGTCTTTTGTTTTTGTTTTGTTTGTTTTTGCACACTTCGCGCTTCGTCGCCAGAAATGTTTCCGCGCTTTTTGGCACTGCACTTGGCAGCTTTTGGCTCTGGGTTTTGCTCCAATTTGTCACAGTTTGGCGCCCAACCTCCGCCCCACAAGAAAATGGATTTTGGGCCACAGAAATGAAACCAAACCAAGCCGCAGCCAAACCAAAGCGAACCTTTTTGTGTTGTGTAGAGCTGGTCAACGGTTGACATTCGGCCCCAAAAGAGAGTGAAAGCTGCACGAAGCGCTGGCTAGCTGTCTGCCCCTGCCCCTGCCCCCTGTTGCCTGTTGCCTGCCTGCCAACGAATTAAATTTCAGATCAGGCTCCAACTGCTGCCACTTCGATCCATCGACATGGGCCAATGCAATGCAAGTTGTTCGCCTCGCTCGTGTTTTAATTTTTCGTGTTGTTTAATGTCGATTTTCATTGTCAGCCACGGCGTTGGAGGGAGGTACATATAAGTAGCGGTAGGGAAGTGTGTGCGCCGTGCGGGCATGCAACTGTTTAGCTTGGGCTTCTTCAGTGCCGACGCCGCCGCCGCCACCGCCACCGCCACACACTCAAATGCTAAACCGTATTTCATAATTGCTGCCAGCACTTGGAGCACTCGCGATGCACACATATTAAGCGAAATTAATCATAGTAATTGGTGGCAACAGCTTTTGCTGTAGCTCTGCCACTGCCACTGCCACTGCCACTGTCTATGTCTTGTGAGCTGCGTGTAAATGAACTCCGAGCAAAACAGCTGTGGGAAAAGCATTTTTGGCAGGCAGACATTCCCCCCAGCCCCACCAAGACTACAGCTGGGGCGCCATCTGTGTCAGCGTTATATGCAAAAAATAAAGTAAAACGAAATTCCTGAAAAAAGCCAACGCCAAACTATGTGTGATAATTGTGTGTTTACTTTCGAATTCGAAATGGTAATTGGAAAATTGTGGAAAAAGGGCCAGGCCTGACTTTGGCATACTTTCGTTGCCATGCCAAAATGATTAGCATCTGTGGAACAGCTACTCCTGCCGCTACTCCTCTCATCTGGCATTCAGCTCATGCCACATGCGTGGGACTCCCATGAGATATGAGAGGGGTACGACTCTCTGGCGACATTGTTTCGCGCTGTCAGTTCTTGTGTGGGCATTATGTCTGCCGTTGCCTCGTTTGCAGTCGAACAAAAAGCCAACTGGCAGCTTGTTGGCAGTTCAAACTGTCATTTCTGTTGGGCCACAAGACTCAGCGTTAGACAGTTAAATGGAAAACATACTCAAAGAAAGAGCTGGAACTGGCAGAAGGATTCCTTACGAATTTGTGTAGCTATACCCTACAAATCAGTTCAACTCTGCACCTCTGGTGTTATGGCTGTTAGCACCTCCATCACAGCCACATCGTCATCCATATGTTGCGCTTCCCACATCACTCACTCGGCGGAATGACCCTCCCGCGCGGTAGTTATGGCTGTGACCCGCCTTTGGAGCCGCTTCCCATTCAGTTGCACAAAAAACAAACAGCAGCTGTCTCTAATTTGTTTTAAAAGCCATTAAAAAAAAGTGCAAAAATATTCTGCGAGATCTCCATCGCTGGGGGCAAAATCGTGTGAACCACATGCAGGGTGGGAGGAAGCAAATACCCAGAATAAAAGCTGAAATTAGCCAGCTCTGTCCATCAAGCAGAAACTGGGTCACAGATCCATAAATAGATGGATAGATATGCCGAGGAATTTCTACGTAAAAGTTGCAACATCATTGGCCAAAAATTGTATCCGTGAAATGCAGAAAACAAAACGCCAAAAAGATGAAAGCCTAAGGCTAAGGGCGGGTAACCCATTGGAAATGATATTTAATAATATGTAATTGTGAAATGAAAAACATGAGAAACACAAGTCAGTCCCAGGCGAGACGAGAGGCTATATATCACAGCGGAAGGGGGGAGAGTTCACGGGGGAAACTTGCATAATTACTGGACCCCTTCGAGGTGTCTGTCTGTCTATCTTTGGAGTCTGTCTTTTGGGCCTGGCCGCCGCACTCGAGTGTAGAGAAGAGAAATGTAAAACAAAATGGCAAAAGACAATTTGAATTCATTTCTGTCACTCCAAGAAATCGTTAGGGCCGGTCCCGGCCATACCGCCATCTCCCCGTCAAGGTCACATAAATAATAAAAGTAAAATGTGGCAAGTGATTCCACTTGCTAATTAATTCAGTTGCGCTAATATCGGTTTTGTTTTGGAAGCGGCACAAACTCATTTGCATATGCCTTGAAGATCTGGCAGCTGGCTACACTTCTCTGTGCCTCTCGCGGAAGATCTTTGCGCAAGTAGTTCCCTTTTGAGTTCGAGAAAATGTTGCCCACGTGCTGCTGCTGCCCACTCATGGAGATACACTCATAGATAGACTCATCTTGTATCTGAACACAGCATTATCATCTTCCTCTAGCATCATCCGTCATTCGTCTTTCGTCTTGCCCGATGCCAGTGACCTTTGCTTTTGGCTCTTGATTTTCATTTCTCACTCGACTGGAAGATCAATATCTGGGGGAAGCCGTCGTGTAATGCACGATTTCTGTTGAAACTCCAGACAATTGAGGCCTCCGTATAAACAGTTAAAGAATAGCGTTAACCAGCGAGTCTCTCTCTCTATTTATATTCAAATTTCTGGCAAAATAATCTCTCTAATATGGGTCAAAAACTACAGGTTTTCACGTTTCTCATAGCGAAATATGTGTTAATCGCTTCCCATGAATTATTCAATAGATTTTATTTTATAAACAGATACACAAATCTATCGTATTACGGTGCTGGCGGGAGGCTGCACGGGGAATTTGTGTGTTTGTGATTTACAGATGGCAATTAAGAAAAGTGTTTACAAAGATAATCAAACAATTTAGTTGGCACATTCTATATATCTCTATATCAAAACCAAGTGGCAATAAATCTGTAGAACATGCTTACACGCTGCATGAGGCAGAGATTGAGGAATCCCCTTCAAAGTTTTCAACCAAATTAGGGCCACAATTTATGACAATTGCCCAATGCACTTGGGCAGTCCTCAAAAAAGCCCGCTTAATTACTCAGGGGAGATAATTGCATTTGCCCAGTGGCTTGGCTATAAATCAAAGTAGAAGACAACCCGGCGACGCTCTTAAATTTTCGGATACTTCACATAAATTGTTTGGGGCGAGGTCAGTCGCATGGATGGGCGATAGATGAATGGCCAGAGGGATTTACGATCCAGCTACGAGTTGATTGAGATACGAAATTTGTGGGAAAACTTTCAATGATGTCAGCAAGGAACTTGACTCTACAAAGAGTAGGCCTTGACTTTGAACTTCAGCATAGAATTTTCAGATATGCCTGGCAATTATCTAGGATTATTCAGTATCAACCAAACAGTCGCACGGAACAGAACTCGGAAATAAATTTAAATATAACTAAAACAAAATCGGTAAAAAAAAGAAAATAATTTTTAAAAATTTGTAATCAAATTGAAAAACAAATTTTATTTTTTCGACAGTGATGCCCGCCAACGAAACCCCGCTCCCCGCCGCTGCACCGGCCACACGCAGGTCCGCAAGTGGAGCTGGTCCTGGACCTGGAGCTGCATCTGTGGGCGGCGGTGCAGCTGGCGATGGCGCAGACTTTGCCAGACTGAACGCTGTTGACGCCCAAGGGTCCGATCAATCGATGGACGATGTACCTCCACCGTTTGCCAGCTGCCGCCGGCCTCGACCCGATCCCAATTCGTTGCCAGTGCGTCAGTACCTGGACCAGACCGTGGGTCCCATTCTGCTGCACGGAATGCAAGCTTTGTCCCGGGATAGGCCCACGGATCCGGTCAGCTATTTGGCCACGTATTTGCTGAAGAATAAGAATCGCTGCGATGAGCTGAACACCGAGTCGGCGTAGACACTAAGCAACACTAATTTAAGCTCCAAATTTTCGCACACACTTTGCTAGCACACTTACACCTATCCCAAGTACAAGTGCACATGAAACCAAGTCGCCAGCTGGACTTTAATCGAATCTACACTTGGTACAATGCAATACACGCACACTGGGTCGACCTCGACACTCTGCCCCATCGCTCTACACTGAATTACACAAGCAAAAATCAGAAAAGGGGGATGCAGATACCATTCAAGAATTACAATTAATGTTTGTCCAACTCTGTTATTCGCCGATTTTAGATATCATTGAGAGTGCTACACAATTTATCGCCGTTTAAATATACTTATTATTCACTCACCAGACAGATACTCATGATTTTGGGTTTTCTCTTGTTGTCTTGGATCCCTTTTTTGAGGCACAAAGATCTTAATTTTCAATTTTCTTGTTTTCTTTCACGATTGCCTTCACACGCACAATTTAACAATTTTTACACCGAATTATTCGTTATCTTTAGCCAATTTTGGCAACCCTCATCCCCGGCATTCGAATGTAATAACAATTAGTTCCGCCGCTCCAGAGCGATAGAGAGATTGTGGAGTCGGGTGGCTGCCTCAGCTCCAGCAGAGATGAGAGAAGAAGAGAATTGCACTTCCGATTGCCGACCCACACGAGATGCAATCTTTAGATTCGGTTTTGGTTTCGGATTTCGGTTTCGTTTTTGCGGTGCAAGTTTTGCGTCGTCTCGTGTCCGTCTGTACAGCTCTCTGGCTCGATTGCCACTAAATTCGCAGCGCGCTTAGTTGACGGTTTAAAAACTTCAAAAATTCAAATCGAGAAACGGTTGGCTGTGGCGATTCGGTTGGAGCTCGTTTCCAGCCACAGCAGTTGCCGATTCGGCAGCGATTCGAGTCGTCGATTCGTGTATCGTGTATCGTCAGATCAACAAGAGCCCCAGAGCGGCGGTGTCTATGGTGTCAGCCAGCCAGAGAGGGGCTGCCTGAGACCAGAGCAGTGTCTGCTGTCTGATGGTTTGGTCTGTTGGGTTCTGTGCCAGAAGTAATCTGCTTGGGGGCAAGTACGCTAAGCCGATTTCTTTGCCGCCTCTCGGCCCACCCGCAGTTGTCACGCGCCAAAATCGAACTTGTTCCGGCCGCCTGGCTCTTGGAACTTACATCAGATCTACCCTACCCTCTCCCCACATATGTGTGTGAGTAGAACAACTTGGAATAATTAAATCTAATTGCAAAGTATCGCACCTCAGTCCAAAGATCACATCACAGCTATGAGAGTGCTCTTCCATAATGCATAACAAGTTACAGAGCGGGGCTCGATGCGATCTCATATGGGAAGGTATCTTGTTTTCGAAAGGGTTTTTGCATTCGGCCTTGGTATTTGTTAGATCTTGAGGTGCGAAGCCAGCCCCCAATTGAAGTGAAGTCTCTCGACAGTTTCCGATCAGTTAAAAAATGATTAAAAATATATTTTTCGTTTTTTGGGCAATTTTTATCGCTCAATGTATCCCTCGGGCGCTGGATGAATAATAAACATATCTTAAAATACAAATCTTTTGGGGGCGATTCGCAGATTGAGTCAGCAAATCAAATAATCAATAGACAAAGGGGAGCCAAAGGCCAAATGCGTTAGAGCGATGGGAGAAATGCCCTGCTCCAAAAAAAGGGGTTCCTTGAGTCTGATTAGATTGGGTTCCACTTTTGTCAAGGGTAAAAAAAGTTCAAAAATTAAATGGTTAATGGAACCCTTCTTCAATCCGCTTGCCAACTTGCTCAAACTCTCAGCTAGAGTATATGGGATATAAAATTCATAATCCATTAGAAAAATAGGAAAAGACAGAGCATAAAACAGCAAACCCACGTCTGGCGCAATTGTTGTTGTTTGTGGCATATATCCATATCTATTTGTATCTCGACTTCAAGCTCGACTTAATTAAAAAATCAAAAAAGTTGTAATTATTTGTCTCGCCTGCAAAAAAAACAAAAAAAAAACAAAATACGAGTATGCCTGAGTATCTGTCGAGATCTTAAGACCCCGAAAGTGGAGTTGCAAATTGAACTTGCTTTATTTTGGCGCCACAGATACGAGATACGAGTGTGCTGTGGTGTGGTGTCATGTGGAGTGCGTGGGTGAGTGGCTGCCGACGCCGCCGCTGTCTAATGGAGCAGAGAACCTCAAGGCCCCCATACAACTGAGTGAGGCTGCTCTATAGGCTGGTTCCGATCACCATGGATGCATTGACTGGCTGACATCACGCTCGTCGCCCACAAATGAAATCATTTTCCTAACCCTCACACTCGCACGGGGTACGGGGCGGGCGTTGAAATAAATCAGCGAGCATTCCATGAATAGTCACAGCCCCAAAGCTAGAGCTACAATATATTTGCCAGCGAGTTCAATAAACAAAACTACGGGGAATTATAAATGCAACGCACACCCAACCCAACGCAGTACGCCGTACGCTGACTTTGACGGCCCACTGTGCGTATGAGCGACGCGGAACAAGACGCTGTTGATCGGAGCTCGGAGTGTATTATTTATGCGTTACATGCAAAACTCGATAAAGCAAAAGCAAAATTTGAATATTTCACATGACGCATGGAACATGCACGTCTACGACAAATGTCGATCCATCCACAGGCGACAATTGGAATGAAATTGATTGAAATGCGATTAACAAAATGAATATCAAAGGCAGCCAAACCATTTTACAGAGTTTTCTGTGTTGTTGAATAATCACACTGGCAGGGACTGTCAGACCCCTTGGATTTTGGCATATCGGAGTCAGTGGGTTGCCTATTTTTATGGCCTTACACATCGATTGTTTTTAGACCATTTTCCTGCAAAGTCACGAAACTTTTTGACAAACTTTTGTTATTTCATTTTATATAATTCAATGAGATAATCGCACTATTATGTCACCCTAAACTGGAGCAATCAATGAGAGGCCTAAAATATCATTCATTTTGGGTGATCTCAGCCCTCGATGCTGTGAAAGTTCTATCTGTAGACGGTGACCCCCACGCAACGCCCCAACCAGCAGTTTCTCGTTCCGATCAGAGCCCATGTAGTGCTCCACTTTGGTTGAGCGGATAAACAGCATGACCTACGCTAATAGAGAAGAGAGAGAGCCCCCTTAGACGGGCGCTGCAGACTAATTTTAGCAGTTGCGACATCGCCAAAATATCGGACCACAAGAACACCTCAGCAGCAACAACAAGAGCAACAATAACAACAACAAAAGTTCGGTGAACTGCACAAAAGGTATAATAAGACAAAGCCAAGCTTCATTAGCTCTCCCATCATCATCTTGGGCATCGGGAAAAGAAAGCAGCAGCAGCAGCAGCAGCAGAACCATCCAAAGGTCCATCGATTGGCTCTGAGATCAGATGGCGAACAAAAAACTGCACACAAATCAACGTTAGAATTTGGAATTCCAGGAGAAACAAAGCGGAGAAAGATGGAGAAGCTGCGAGATGGAGAATGGGCCGAGATGGGATGGAATGATGGGACTCGGACCAAGATAGACCACGAAATTCTTGGTATGGCCAAAAAGTAAATTGACTTTTTATAGACAGTGACAACAATTAATTATATTTTAATATGCTGCGCAGCTTGCATGCCCCGACAGCTTATTAGTTTATAGTATCAACAATACAAATTAGAGAGCGATGCGAGACCCAAAGCGAACCCAAAACAGAATCCGACCTCGAAGAAAGGCCGTCGCTTCTGCTGCTGCTGCTGATGTTGCTCGCCAGAAAGTCATCGAACTTTCTCCATGTGTTCTTTTCTGGCGACTAATTTCTATATTATGTGTCATGGTCCTCGCCTGTCAGTCGATTAATTAATTATTTTAACAGCATCCCATCATTTATAACCTTTGGCCAACGGGGAGTTAATCCACCCTTGGAGTCTGTTACGCGATCTGTTACAATTTGTAAATGGAACTTGGGAGAGTTCGCGGAGTTCGCAAGGTCGAACAAATTTGCCCAAACACAATCGCTGGCCATTAAATGTGCTTCCCCCACCCGTTAGATGGGAACCCGAGACCATACAGAACTGAGAACAATCTCAGACAATCGCGTGAGCAAGAAATTCCCAACAGACGCGGATCTTTGTTTGCTTAATTCGCTTTGTAAGCCGCCTAGACGCACAGCGATGGTGACATGCGAATAGAATGGTTATGGATAGATGGTTTATGGTGTTTTAGTGGCCACTCTCGAGAGTCTGAGCTGTAATTAATAGCAGCTTACGAGTAGACACAAATTAACTCCATGACATAGGCGCCCCAAGAAGTAGAAGCGTAGGAGTCATGAGCTAGATACGAGACTGTTCGCAGACTGTGGGCCGACAATCCGGGAGATTGGAACTCTTTTTCATTCACTCATTTCCCCTCTAAGAACTCTGGCTTCCGTTCGATTGGAGGCGTTGACTGTTGGCACGTGGGCGTTCCATTAGTTTATGAGGTTACACTGATGGTTAATTCATTCTGAACTTGTTTCGTTTCTTGTGTGAACATTAAACATTAAACTTATGGAATAGATTTGTTTTGCGACACTCGGAGCGAGGCTAGTTCAAGGAATTCGCTGTCTTGGAGCTCTCATGGCGTATGGCATTGATGAGCTCGTAGTTGACCTGGAAGGTTAGGCGCAGTCCGCACATCTCCATAATGCAGCTGTCGGCCAGGCGGGTCTTCATGCCCGTCAGCAGGGGCGTACCGTTGATAAAGATTGCCCGCTTGCCCTCGTTGGCAATGAAGAAGTCGCCGTTGCTGCGCAGCTTGATGGTGCCCTGGCGACGTGAGATCTTTGCGGCCACACCCTCCAGAGACAGATCCACATCAATTAAATAGTCCTTGGCATCGCGTCCGAAAGTTATTTCCTTGGAGCGCATCAGGTAGCGCACCTTGCGGCCGCACAAACAGGCCAGCGTCTGGCTGTCGAACTCCAAGGTAGCCGTCGGTCCCAGCACAGAATCCACCAGGACGCCCCAACGCGTCAGCTCGTTCTCCAGCACGCGAATGTCCCGCTTGTTTCGGCGATCCGTGAGTGCCACCTCCAGTTCCAATGCCTCATCCCGTGCCTCGTTGATGTCATTCTCGAAGACCTGTTCCTCTGCATCGGAGAAGCTCAGCAACGTCTGCTCCAAGCCATGCAGCGGCTGCACTACCTGATCCGGCAGCAGGCTGTACTGCTTGAGGAGCTGCCAGTGGTTTTGGAGTGACTTGGCGGTGCGGGCGCAGTAGAAGATACCTGCATTCTTGTCGAGCAGCTTCTGGAAGTGCTCCAGCTTGGGTGTTTCCGTCTGTAGAAAGGCAGGGGAGGATTACGTGTATATTCTAGAGATTAATATCACATCTTTACTTACACTACTGATGGTGCCCAGCATCTCCTCCTCCTGGATACTGTACGGTGCCTTTCGCTGTATGGACTCAACCATTTCGGGGTGCAAGTTGCGCATAGCGGAGACGGCAATCCGTGACACTGCTGGCTCGTATAGCAGAGCATACCAACGCTGCTGCAACTCCTGGGCCGTGAACTTGCACGAGAACTTCACACCACGATGGATCAGGCGCAAGTCGTTCGTCTGCTGAATGCCGATGATCAAAGCCATGTCGTCGCAGGGCTTCCAGCGTCCCAGATCCTTGGTGGCCATCTGTGCCAAGGGACGGCCATTGCGACGCTGCGACCTCTTGTTGGGCGGACGCCCAGCACGAAGGGTCGAACGTTTTTCGGTGGCTGGAGCACGTTCCGCCGCTGGCTTTGGATGCACTTGCGCAACCACAGGCGCTGGTGTGGCTGGCGCTTCAACGGGGGGCGTGACCGCTGGAACCGCTGCCACCGTACCACTTGGTGTGCCTGGCAAAATTCCCTCCACTATTCCGGGTGCCTGAGGACTTTCCGGCAAGGCAATTGGTGCTGTATGCATATTAAGGGACGAGGGTATTCCCATCAGAGCTGGATAGCTTTGGGAACTGGGGCGTGGCCTGTCCCGTCGGCCGGGGTCTGCGCCTCCACGACTTGTGGGCACAGTGATGTTGTACTCGACGATTTCATCATCAAAACGCTTCCGCTTGATGGTGCGAGAGGAGCTATAAAACAGAACAATTACTTGGCAATGTTGGGGACTGCATAATTGTTCTCAGACTCACCTCCTGCGCTTCTGGTCATTCTGCAGTTCCATGGGAAGGTTGTGGATTGGATTTCGCAAAGGAGTCGCAGTCGCTGTCGCTGGCGCTGTCGATGTCACTGTCGCCACAGTCGTCGCTGTTGTTGTTGCTGCTGCTGGGGCCGCTGTCAAAGCGGAAGTAGCGCCCACGGTGGAAACGGTAGGTATCGAAACAACTACGGGCACAGAAGTGCTCTCAGTGCTGACAGGCACGGCATCAACAACAATTGGTGCGCCGTCCATTGCAATTTGTAATTATTTCTGCTATTTAACAAATTTTTTATTTTTTTTCACGACGCCACCAATGCAGTGTGTCCGCAGATTCATCGATAAAATATACCGCCTGACCCTAATACCGAAATATACCTAAAAGCGTGGCTGTTTTGCCATACAAATGTAAGCACTGTTATTTTTTGTGCGTTTTCTGGATACGTGTGATTTTGAGATTCCGTTTAATATTACTGTCTAACCAGAACTCTGAGTACTAAAAATATAATTGAATTTCATAGATTAAACAATTTTATATTTTGGTCGTACGAAATGTACATATGATGTATGTATGTTGGGACTGCGGCCTCATTATTGCGGCTTAAAAATGTGCACAAAAATACCTCAGAAGTATACCAAAATATACCTTTTCATTTTACCAGCACTGTCGGGCACATATCGGAACGTCTGGCAACTCCACGTGTATTGGGCCCACAATAGGAAAATTTGTTTACAACAAAAAAAGGAAATTAAGCAACAACGGCTGAATAATTAAGCAGAACAGCTGATGCACAGCGAGACTCTAGCATTGCCTAGATGAGTGGGCAAGCCAACTTTCACACAAGCTACTCGAATAACACTGGGAACTATGAGGTAAAGCGCGGAGCTCCCCCGCCAACACACAAAACAATGCATCCGTCCCACAATATATGACTAATCGATTTGCAGTTTTCATTACGCGGAATCGGAATCTTCGCAGTCAGAGAGCAAAATGGACATCTCTGAGACACCCACGGACTCAACGGGCATCTCCCCGCTGGCCGATGAGTGTACGCAGGTCGCTGCGCCCCAGGTGAAAACCATTCTGGAGGAGACGACCAAGACGAGCGCTACCTTGGACAACAGAATAATGCGGCCGGAGTTGCTGTCCATCGAGACGATGCCACAACGACAGATCATTGAACGCACGCTGGCCAACAGTCATCCGCTGATGTCGCCCACGAACACAGACTCGGACTCGGAGCCGTTTCAGACCAAGCGGAACAACTTTCCCGACGTGGTGCCCACCACCGAGGCGGCCGTGCAGGCGAAGAACACACTGAACCAACAAGCCCCCCGCAACAAGCCGAAGGATGCCAAAGTCAGCCTTCTGAGGGCCAACAGCCCCGACATCCTTAGCAGCGAGTCGGATGCGGATGTCTCGCAGTATCTCGCTGCTGTGGAGTCCAATTTTCAATCAGTTTCCCTGCTGCCCAACGCAAATGGCAAGAAAACGAAGCGCTGCAGTACCCTGCCAGGTGGCGAGGACATCTCAAGCCTGGACTCCATCTCAAATCATAGCTTCGACGATGATGAGGATATCGAACACAATCTGGCGTCGCTGAGTCCCTCGAGCTCTCTCATCGACGGCCTGGACGGCGAGGACGATGACGATGATTGCGAGGGCCCCGAACTGCTGCCCGACAATGACGATGATCTGGACCTCGAGTTTGGTCTGGCCACAACGCCCACGCCACACACTCCGGCTGCGGCGACTCTACCACAGTATTCGGCTGCCGAGGAGCGGCGCGACTCACGCAACTGGCAGAAGATCACACTGCCAGATGGACGCACGCGGGAGATTGACATGCGGGTTATTGAGCCCTACAAGCGTGTGCTGTCACATGGCGGCTATCTGAAGTCTGGCGGTCAGAATGCCATAGTCATCTTTTGCGCCTGCCACTTGCCGGATCGATCGCGGGCCGACTACAGCTATGTGATGGACAACCTGTTCCTGTATGTGGTGAAGACCCTGGAGCAACTGGTGACGGATGATTATGTCTTGATTTACTTGCATGGCGGCTCCAATAGGCGCAACGTGCCGCCCTTTCCATGGCTGAAGCGGTATGTATGGAACGATATGCTATTTTCTTAACATTGATGGTCTTTTTGCCCCTTTAGATGCTATCAACTGCTGGATAGACGCTTACGCAAGAGTCTGAAGCACATGTATTTAGTGCATCCAACCTTTTGGATCAAGTCTTTGGTGTGGATGGCACGTCCGTTTGTCAGGTGAGCATAAAAGATTCGATATTTCCTTTTTTATAAATGCAATTTTTATATACTCTTGACAGCACAAAGTTCTGGCGCAAACTGATCTATGTTAAATCATTGGAGGAGCTCGGTCTGCATGTGGCTGTGGAGAAGGCAGCCATACCGGAAAAGGTGAAGCAGTACGATGCCAAGCGACATTGAGAAACTGCAAAATACTCTCTAGACTTGTTTCATTCGAACGCAAACAAAAAACTCGCCATTTGTGTTTCAAGCATTCCCATACCCAACTTCACTATCTTCATCCACTACACGATTATGTGAGCTCTCTCTTTCTCATCTCTTTCTATCGCTATGCTTTAATTTAAGATCTCAATCTTTGTGATACTTTATGTTTGCCTTCTCTCAGACGTAGCTCTCCCATACCCAAACTTCCCCCTCCGCGCGAGTGTGAAGCAAGAGGAAGCGTTAAGCAAAACAACGAACAAGTTTTTGTAGTTCTTTATTGGCAGCCGAAGAAAATTGTATTAGTAGGACATGCACGCGTATCCGACGACATGTGCCTAGGATTCCTATACACAAAACATATAGATATCATAGTAGCATAACTATCATGTAGCTTCCGTTCCGCTTCATACAATACAATATATAATATATTGTAATGGCAAAACAGACATCATAAGCAACCAGAAACCACCAAAACTTCCGAACATGTTACCTTTTCTTTGTAGTTGCAAAAACGAAACGAAAACGAGTCGACACACGAAACGAAAACTGAATTTAAACATAAGTAATTGAAAATATTTAGCTGAATTTTGCATTCACTGCATATTGTATATTCCCCGAACTGTTTCGCCACCGCACGATGACCACTGTGACCCCATGCCAGCTAATCGTAGGTTGCCCCATACAGACACAAACATAATCGTAATACTCGTACTCGTACTCCACCATTTGTAGGAAGCCCCCTCCCTTAGGCATTAAGTGATACATATAGTGACCATTCTTGAAGAACGTTTGATATTTGTAAAGAGTCTACACACACCAACGGAACACACGTAGAAAGAATCTCTATCTCTCTCCATAGATGGATGATCAATCTGACGTACAATTTAGGCAATATAACCGATTGATATTACCGGTCGACATTTTGTTGGTTTCCTTTAATTGCTTTAAACAACAATAATAATAATAAAGTGCAAGATGATTTTTTATTTATTATGCAAACTTAAATGTTCTCTCAAATTACGAGTAATAACTCTGTTTGCAGTCCCACAAATTGTTATCCTCATGGAACTGGATGAGCACCAGCTCATAGGTAACTATAGTACCTGCCACCTGCATGGAAAAATATTCAATTAATACAGTAATTTGCAAAAATCTTTTCAGAGGCTTACACTCAATACCAACTTTCGAGTAAGATGAAAAAACTTCATGCCACTGAGAGCCACCTCATCGCTGATTACTTCCTCCGAAAAGCGCTTGACCTCCGGACACCATGAATCCTTTGGCACACAGCGCAAATATCGCAGAGTGACCCGCGACTCGTCGTGCACACTGGCGGAATACAGCGACACAGCCAGCGTGCGACCAATGAGGAATATTAAGGAGAAGTAAAAGTAAACGGCATGGGCCACCGAAGGCATGGTGCTGCAATTGGAAAATGCATAAATGAACAGCTTCAAGTATCAGAAATTGTTGTACAAACTTCAAGCTACGCAGAAGCTGAACGCATATGAAGTAAAGGTTGTTCGAAAAGGACACCATTGTGATGAGTGAAATGGCATCGTCCATTTTGTCACACAATATGCAAATGCTTCGGTATTGAATGCGACGCTCCGACCAGTATGAAGGCGCCATGTGCTAAAAGAAGATACCAATCAGTGACGAGAAAAGAGGAGGTAGAACTGTGTCACTCACCATTCCCTTAAAGTTTCTCAAGTCGTTGTTTAGCTGTCGAAACTTTGCTGCCAATCCAATGCTGACAATCATCACAAACATGTCCATATAGTTCCATATAAATGTGGAATATACGTTCTGGAACTTTCCCCACAAGGCCAAGGTCGTGGAGTAGCTGGTCACGTAAAAGATCTCGTCGTTGGTGAGCAGAAAAAAATTCTTGATGGGATCAGAAGTGCCATTGCAATACCTAGCATAATTAATGGCCGATACAATGCTGAGTAGATGCTCCGCTGTGGTTATGAAACATATTTATAGTCATTTATCACTAAAACTCATTTCTTACCAAAGGAAAGCATCATTCCCACAAGCATAACCATTCGAATAGTGTGCCTCATCTGCCACTTGGCCAGCTGCGATGGATACTGCGGCAAGCCCTGCTCCACTTCATGCCAGTACATCATCAAAGCGGGCCACTTCTGAGCCAACCGCAGTGCCACAATGAGAACCAACAGCACCGAGCCACGAAATATAATGGGCTTGATGCTGTTGAAGCTAATGGGATTGTTTAACACCTTGAACAGCGATAGTCCAAAGTTTGCCACACTGGAGGTGATGAATACCAGACAGAAGCAAGTGCGCACGTTGCGCCAGGAGAAACTTAGGTCTGCCGGATGCTTTCCCGTCACGCCCTTGACCGGCATCATGGCAAAGAACTCGGCCACAAGCAGCACCCTGCCTACGGCCTGGTGAAAGGTGCCATCACTGAGGAAGGTCTCCCTAGAGCCTCCAGGAATTTCTATGAAGAGATTCACATGTATTAGATGAACAAGTGGGGAAGAGTGGTGTAAACCTACTTGTCGGTCGTTTCCTACACTCAAACTCGGACTCCTTTTGATCTTTGTATTCATCGCACTTTTGCTGAAAGACTTTTTGACGTGCGCTGATGGATGGAGTTACAATTTTGATTAATTTAACGATTCTTATTCGATTTACCTTTCGTGCATCACATCCAGCTTTCGCATCAATGGCGACCTCGCGTGCTTCTTTAAGCGCCGGAACTTTTGTTCGAGTTTTGCAGGCAGAAACTTCATCATGTGTTCCGACTTTGTCCAACTTCAAAGGACTACTGCCAGAAAAGCGAATTTCCATTTGCCAATTAGAATGGCCATTAAAAACACCTGTTGTTTTGCACTTCTCTCTCTCTATAATTAAGGCAAAGCGACAACAATAAAACTACACTACAAAAGGCCACACCTCCTCCCCTTGTCAGCTTGCCACATTAGCAGGTAAACGCCGTCGTTTCCTCCTTGTTGAACTGCAGCAGAATCAGCTCGTAGGTCACGATAGTTCCCGCCACCTGCAAAGGGTATATGGTAGATACATATAGTATTCAATTAATCGACATGACTAAGGATAATCCATCTGCATGTACATACCGAAATGACAACGCCACGCGTCAAACTAAAGAACTTCATGCCCGTCAATGCCACCGTGTCCATGTGAACTTCCTCGGAAAAGCGTTTGAGCTGCATATAAAAATGAAATTATTACTTTTTTCGGAATGGACGTTCTGTCTGCTAGGCTACCTCATCGCACCAATACTTTCTGGGCACCATGCGAAATATACGCAGCGGTCGCTTGGACTCATCATTGATGCTGGAGCTGTAGAGTGACAAAATGAGTGTGCGGCCCAGCAGATACGAGAGCGAGAACCAAAAGTACATGGTGTGCGAGGCAGAGGGCTTTGTTCTGTAAAACTTTCATTAAAAGTAGCCACGATATACCGCCATAACTTACTGCATGCTCTTTAGGATCTTTCCACAAATGAAATACAAATTGTTGCTGAAGCAGAGAAGAGTTATGGCCGAGATGCCATCGTCTACGACTTGACAAAGTTTGCAGAGATTCCGGAAATTGATTCTGCAGTGCATCCAGTACTCCACTGTGGTGGCCTGCAAATGGAGGAAACAGCTTCTAGAAGTAAACATTTCCTATGGCTTCCTATGCTTACCGTTCTTGCCGCGCGCTGCATGTAATCGTTGAGCTGGCGGAAACGTGAGGCCAGTGCCACGCTGACGGCCATCACAAATATGTCGTTGAAGTTCCAGGCAAAAGTGCTCAGCACATTGATCACTTTCCCCAACAGACCCAGGAATGTGGTGTACTCAACGAAATGGAACACAGTCGAGAAGTTAAAGTACAAAAAGTTGTCGATGGGATGAGCGGGCCAGCGCGGACAAGCCACTGCAAAGGTTATCGTGGATGTCATGCTCAGCAGATGCTCCACTGCAAAGGGGAAAGCAATTAATACTCATTGAATCAGGCAGTAGAGACAATGCTTACCCAGAGAGCATGTGGTGGCAACCAGCGTAATCATCTTGATGTGATGGGCCAGGGATCGGCGCTCCTTTGCTAGCCGCAGCGGCGGCAGCTTGGCCTCCACTGCCTGCCACTCCTGGGCAATGGCGGGCCATCGCCTTGCGAGCTGGAGAAATGAAATTGAGATGATAAATATGGAGCCATAGAACGTCATCGTCTCCACCGAATCAAAGTCAAAGGAAACATTCGTGAGGAAGGCCACAATATAGCCAGCGGTAATCCCAAACAAAATCATCATGGCCAGGGCATAATATGTGCGGAAACTGGACCAAGCGAAGGTCAGGTCTTCTGCAAACTTTGAGCCTATGCCACGTACAGGCATCAGGGCAAAGATCTGGGCAATAATGAGTACTGAAAAGAAGGGAAACTGTAAGGAAGGAACATTGCTCTCAATTGCTGTTTACCTGGTTTGATGGCCTCTTGGAAGGAGCCGCTGTAATTGTAATCATCTTTTAGAGCACGATGCATGAAAGATTTTACTGCAACAAAGGGAAAACTATTCAGAAATTCGGAAATATATATGCCACTTACTCTTGGCAAACTGAAAGTGTTGCGGTTGCCTGGAGGTCACTTTATACTTGAGGACACCCAGTGTAATACTATCAAAAAATAATTACAGATTAATATTGGCATCACTCAAATTCATAGACATACTCGCTGCCCACTCGCGATCTTCGCCAGAACTTAATGCGAGCAATACATTTGTATCGCTTGGCTGGATCCCCCGTTGTCCTGGCCATGCTTGGAGCGCAACTAACAACTGAATAAAACCACACAAAAGAATGCTTCAAGCCATAAGCAGGGTGCGCTGTGCTGCGCTTGTTCCGACTAAGACTAATTGATGGTGTCTGTGCCAATTGTGCGGCTTATCTTGTACATAATCTTTTGTGCAAATGCCAATCGCTGACAGCCCGACAGTTCCGTGAAGTACTTTGCATTAGCGCGAAGCGAACAGGAACTGCTGGAAGGAAATTACGAGAAGAAAATGCTCATTGAGGAGCCAGCACCGCGACTGCAAATGCTCCGTTGCACCTCTTCGCCCTCCATTTGGTTGATTAGAACCAACTCGTAGACCATCAAAGTGGCAGACATCTGCAAGAAGCCATCGTAGAGCTTCAGAAAGTAAAGAATTCAATAACAAACCGCAAAGATCAGCCTTCGGGTGAGCACAAAGTAGCCCTTTCCAGTGAGTGCAAAGCTCTCATTGCGCATAATCTCACTCAGACGTTCCAGTTCTTTACTCCAGCAGCTTGTGGGTGCCTCATCGAGCGTGTAGGTGATTTGCTTGGCCTCTTGGGGAATGGAGGAGGCAGCAAGCATCATACTTACGGCGCGACTGACAACGTAAATCAGACAGAACCAAAAGTAAACCTCATCCAAGAATGCTCCTTTGGCTCTGCAAAAAGGAGAAGTAAATCAGAGAATATCTTGGGATAGATTTCAGTGCACTCACTGAAAGCTATGATAGATTTGAACACAAATAAAGTACATATTGTGTGCGCAGGAGACAAGCACCAGGCCAGACAGTTCCATGTCGTACAGCTTGAGCAGATCGTTCAGATCCAAGAGATCGTAGCGCACCTCTTGCCAGAACTCGTCGCTCATGCTCCGGCCAATATGCTGGCGGATGCGCCAGTGCATCTGCTGGAAACGCATCTGCATGCCCCGACAAATCAGAATCAAAAATATGTCCCCAAAGTTCCACACAAAAGTCATGGAGAGGGTGCACCACTCCACATACAGCGCGAACAACGTGTTGTAGGGCAAAGTGGAGAACAGTTCCTGGCGTTCGCGCCGGAAGTAGTTCTCCCAGAAGTCAATGTCCAGATGGCAATCGCGTATCTGCTTGAAGTTACTCCATACAGCGCTTCCAACGTAGGTGAGATGCTCGCACAGGGCAGTCACCAGCAGAACAATGGCCCAGCGGCGCAGGCGTTGGCTGAAGCGACGGACATTGGAGCAATCGTAGCAGGACTGCTGGAAGACCCGCTCGCACTCCGTTGTTCGTCGGATGATGTGTGGCCAGCGTGGTGCAAGCAGCAAAAACGCTCCAAAGCAGAAAATACAAATTATACTAAAACTCAGAGATCCTGCAAGGAAATCAAATGAAAATTATAATATGACACAGATGTGAGGCTTTTCTTACCTATAGTATACAGCTTTAGACCATTGTGTATTACAAGCTTTGCTGACAGCACGAAATCCAAGAGAACAAAGCAAAGCACGGCTAAGGGTAGCAGATTCAACGGAGAGAACCATCGAAAGCGAACACTGCCAACCGGCGAAGATGGTTCCACTCCGGAGAGTGGCAGCACGCCAAAGAATTGCCCCACAAGCAGAACTGTAATAGATCTATCCTTTAGGGTTATTCCTTTCACCGATTTGCACTCACCATAACCAATGGCATGGTGCAGGGTATTCCCATTTGAACTCTGTGCGGGAGTCCACTCCATTTGAAGGCTGGAGCCAGACAAATGGCTGCCCCAAATGGGTGCACACAGCCAGAGCAACATTCTCAGGAACTCAATATATTGTATTGATTGATGTTAGATAGGATCTAATGTGTGCCATTACAAAAATATTTGCAGATAAGTGCGAGAAATCCAAAGCAAACAAAACAGACAGGCAGCCGATTAGGCAAATACGCTCTTGGAGGAGCCCACACCGCCGTCACAGAAACTCTTCTGGGTCACAGTTCCAGCCATTTGATTTATCAGCACCAGCTCGTAAACCATTAAGGTGCCAACCATCTGAAAGATAAGACTAATTAGAGGAAAATCACATTCCATTTGAGAATTCCCCCCACTCACTGCAAATATTAGCCGTCGTGTAAGAAAAAAGTAGCCCTTGCCGCTGAGAGAGAACTTCTCCGAGATCAAAATCTCATTTAGGCGCCTCAGTTCCACGCTCCAAAATTCCGTGGGTATTTCGTAGACCGTGTCCGATATGGCCTTGGCCTCCTGCGGTATGGAAGAGGCAGCAAACATCATGTTTAAGACCCGCAAAATGACATACAGCAGGCTGAACCAGAAGTACAGCTCATCCACATAGTTTCCCTTCGATCTAGGCGGAAAGAGAATGAATGACTTACGGATTTCTGGCAGGAAGTATGTATGTCAAAAACTCACTGAAAACTGTGATATACCTGCACACACACAAAGTACATGTTGTGGGCACAGGAGAGGACTATAAGTCCCGATAATTCCTTGTCGTTGAGGCTGAGCAGATCATTCAGATCCAACAAATCGCCACGCACACTCTGCCAGAATTCGTTTGGCATACGCTGAAAGGCATTCTGGCGGATGCGCCAGTGCATCTGCTGGAAGCGCATCTGCAATGCCCGAAAGTTCAGAATGAGAAAGATATCCACAAAGTTCCACACAAAGGTCATCGAGAGGGTGGTCCACTCTATGAAGGGTATCCACCAAGAGGAAAACTGAAGCACTAGAAAGAGCTGCTGGCACTCGCGCTGAAAGTAGTTCAACCAAAAATTCACATTCAGCTTGCACTCGACAATCTGCAGATGATTGTTGTACAGGGCGCTGCCCACGTAGGTTGAGTGCTCGCAGAAGGCGGACACGAGCAGAATCACTCCCCAGAGTCGCAGGCGACGACTAAACTCACGGCCAAAGCAGCATTCGTAGTCGGGCTGCATGAAGATCTGCTCGCATTCCGCTGTTCGTTGGATGAGATGCGGCCAGCGGCGGGACACCTGCAGAAAGACTCCAATACAGAAGATGCAAATCACGCTGAAGCTGAGGGAACCTGACGAAGGGGAAGCACAATTAATGTTAGACGATGCTCAAAGATCATTTTGTACCCACCTATGGTATAGATCTTTAGGCCATAATCGAGCACCACTTTGGAGGACAGCCCGCAGTCCATAATGGAGAAGGCGAATATCACAATGGCTGCAATAAAAGACAGGGAGAACCAGCGAAAGCGCACCATCTTCGCGGGTGAGCTTGGCCAGATCCCAGACACTGGCATTACACCAAAGAACTGTGCCACCACCAGGACTACAAAATTGGAAGATTAAACCATCTACAAGGGAAATCTGAGTGCACTCACATGGTCCAATGGCATGCTGAAGCGTGTTTTTATCCCTACTCCTGGTCGCGACCTGCTTCATGGCTTCGCTGTTGAGTGGAAAATGATTTAGAGCGTGTCCCAGGACCACAAACAAGTGGGCGGTAGCATTTCGTTTAACATTTAGCCTTGTATTTCGCAGATTAGAATCTCAATAGCTGTGCTGCAGGTGCATTGCATGGGGCTGTGTGACACTTATGGCTAATCGTGCTCTTGAATTTAACGAATTTATAGCTTAGAATTCTCTACAGTATTGAGTCTTTTGCCTGATGCCGCCCTGGTTGATCACATCCGATATCATTAGCTCATACGTTATAATGGTGGTGCCCATCTGTAAGCAAAGAAAGACTTTGGTTGAGTCATTGCAATGGACAGATGTCTGGTACGACTCACAGCCAGTACAAGTGAGCGTGTGAGGTAGAAGAAGCCACTGCCAGACAAGGCTGTCATGTCGTGACCCAATTGCTCGCTGAAACGCTGAACCTGCAACAGAAAATCTTGGATGAAAGAAGTCTCTCTCAACTTAAATCTATTCCCACCTCAATAGACCATGCCCTGCTAGGGACATCCCGCAGTGCCGTAACAATCTTCCTCTCAATATCATTAATTGAAGAGGCAACAAATATGGTCAGCAGAGTGCGCACAACGGCAAAGACCAGGGAATACCAAAAGGCCAGCATCACCATAAAGTCCACGCCAATGTTTCTGTTGAAGAAAACCATCAGAAGACGCCTCGTAGAACCGCACCTAAACTCACTTGAAACTGTTAAACAGTTGAAAGCATATGAAGGACATGTTATTTCCAAATGCCAGCAGAACAAGCGGTGCAATGGCGGCATCCAAGAGACGCACCAGACGCTTGAGTGCCAGATAATGCTCACGCACTTCAGTCCAGAAGACAGCTGGCATGACCTTCCTGTGAACAGCAGCGATGCGTCGATAGAGTTGATGGAAACGTGCGGCCAGGCCAATGCCAATGCACATGATAAAGCAGTCGGTGAAGGAGCGGGGATAGGCAATCGTCTCGTTGATCCACTCCAAAAATGGAAGCATCCACATGTGATAGGGCAAAATTATGTACAAATGTGGGCGCTCCCACCTGTAGATGCTCTCCAAGTAGGTGACATTGATCTTGCACTGAGTGCGCTCCATGTTGCTGAGATGAAAGGAGTTTGTGAGCAGCAAACAATGCTCCGCTGGAGGGTAAGAGAATAAGCATTAGCTGGAGAAGGATAGTGCCAATACTCACCCAAAGCTGATAGCATGACCACTGAAAACACAATGTAGATGCGTCTCTTCATCCTGTACTCCCCATAGAAGCGATAGGGTACGCGCAGAAAGAGCTGCTCCACACTATGCCACGTTCGCATGATGCTGGGCCACTGGACAGCCAGTCGCCAGAAGAAAAAGTGCTCCAACAGGCAGACAACATACAGCGACAGCGTGCTAGAGTTGTGAAAATTAATGGCCACCTGGCCTACGTAATTTAAAACGGCTCCAAATTCACAGATATTCATTGCTATGATGAGTGCAGAGTAGAAGATGCGTGGGGACAGCCAACGATAGCGTATATCCTCCACATCCAGGGCGCGTAGATTGCTGACAGGCAGCAGACCATAGATTTGTGAAATAAAAAGAACTTTCGAGACAGCCCGATGGAATGTTTCGCCCTGCGGCATGGCCAAACTATCACTGGACGGACACTCGAGTGGCAATCTGGCGGCGGCGTGGGCGTGATTGTTGTTTACGATTTGCAATTTACCAACTAAGTATTTAAAACTAATTGCAGCACCGCCTGTTCCTGGCAGCTGACATGACAAATGTCGAGAAATGTTGTGGGGGGAGTGCATGTTGTTTGCCATCAGGCGCACAAGGGCAGCAGACCCTTGCGACGATTGGGTTCATCGAATTGCAGTAGAACCAGCTCGTAGGTGACAATGGTTCCTGCCATCTAAAATGACAGATAAAAAGGGGAAAGAGTGTCAACATAAAGTAGAAATTCGCTATGGGGGGTTCAGGGTTACCCACTCCAAAGAGAAGCCTGCGCGTGAGGAAGTAAAACTTCTTGCCCGACAGAGCTACCACTTGGGTGGTCATCTGGAATATGAGACGCTCCACTTCCACACACCAACTCTTGCTGGACACTCGTCGCAGTATGCCCAGACCACGCTTCGACTCCTCATTGATGTCTGCTGCCGTGAGGAACACAAAGGCCGTGCGTCCAATCAGATAGAGCAAAGAGTACCAAAAGTAAATGTAGTTGATGGGCCAGCGGAGTTTGCTGAGTTGTAGAGGGATAAACGACGCATTTATGCAGAGTACTGAAGAGCAAAGATCAGGGAAAGCACTCACTTGAATACGTTAAGAAGCTGATAGCAAACAAAATACAAATTATTCACACAAGAGAGCAGTATCAGGCTGGACATGGAGCTGTCCACATACTCCAGCAGTTCGCACATATTTACATAATGCTCACGTATCTCGATGAACGTGGATTCGGTCACTTCTTCGTGCTCCAGCTTGCGTATGCGTGCCGTGATCTGCTCGAAGCGATAGGAAAGTCCTTTGCTGACCATCATTATAAACAGATCCATGTAGTTCCACACAAAAGTGCACGCGCCATTGATGAGCTAAGGAATGGTAATTAGTTTAAGGATATATTTAAAGACTACTCTCGAGATTTCATACCAGTAGTAAAGCAGCCATGACGGGGTTGTAGGGCAGCCATTGAAACGCATAATCATAGTTCGTTCTCGCATAGTCTTCGAAGCTTGTCACAGCGGTAACGTTGGCCGCTGCAGAGCACAATTGTATTCGTCGCTTGTAGGTAAGAATTGCTGAAATCTGAAACATGGCATGTTCACCTGGGAAGGAAAATAGATTAGTGGAATACTCAAGCCCATCTCCCAGAAGCGCCTACCGATCGACAGACCAATAATCATCAAGCCAGCCAGCTGCACGCGCTTGTATAGATTCCTTTTGGGCATCTCGTAGGGCGCTCTGTTGAAGACCAGCTCCGTGCGTGTCCAATAGCGAATGAGATGGGGCCAACGTCGTGCCAAACGAATAAAGACAAAGTAAGCAAGCAGCACACAGCCAAAGAACACAAGACCCACTCAAAAATTAAATAATAATTACATATATATCTTATTTGAAATTGATGTATTCTTACCAAAATTCTTGGCATTAATGCCAATCTCCAGCAAGTGCTTGAGCATGGCAGCAAGTAATGTTAAAGTAGCGGCAATAAACGTGACGGTAACGATCATGGGCAGCGATTTATAGGCAAAGCGAACTCTTCGTGGATTGGGCTGCCGTATGCCAATCAAAGGCATAACAGCAAAGAATTGAGCCAGCAGCATGACTAGGTGGAGAAATGAGAAACAAATCAGAGGGAAAACTGGACCCTACTCACATGGATAAACAGCTCGATGAAAGAGATCCAGTTGAGCGTACTCTGGCAGCTTTTCGCTGGCAATCACATTGAATTCAAAGGTCGTATCATCCGCCAGCTTCGGCACAGTGTTCGTCGGGTGTGCCAGAGTCCTCAGCAGTGACTCATGCCTCCTTTTGGCTGCCGCCGTTAAGGCAGGTCCTTCCATGTCGGCGACAGTTTTCGCACTAAACTTCAGGCTTACACGAAGTGCAAAATACAAAATATACTCGTAGATTGTTCGCCTCTGAACTGCCGATTTGTTGGTACCTAATTACAGGCTTGGGGTAGCATGTCCGCATCTGGGAGCTGTATCCGTAAACAATAATTATGAGACACAGCTCTTGGATTAGCTGCTGTTCACACTTGAGCAAGATGTCAGCGGCAGCGGTTGGCATCCTGAAGCGCTTAAAGGTGCGACGGCAAAAGCAACGCACTGTCCTGGCCATGACATGGCGTTGTGCCAAAGGCGGCAAAGAATTCAAGGAGCTGGATACCTTCTATCGTGCAATCAGGCCATGTAAGTAATGCACTCCTTCTGAACTGTCAGTGATCTTTATATCTTTATCTGTGTACAGATCTCTGTGTTGCACAAGTGTTTGGCATCATGCCCCTTTCGAATGTTCTCAGCCGGGATCCACAAGATGTAAAGTTCCGCATTCGAAGCATTGGAATGTGCTTCACCGGATTGTTCTTGCTGCTGGGAGGCATCAAAACACTAATGGAGGCAAACATTCTATTTAAAACGGGTCTAAATGCCAAGAATATGAGTGAGCAGTGGAAATCCTCACCATAAATTCTCTTATTGTGTGTTCCTTTGCAGTGAATTTGGTTTTCCTCATTGTGGGCATCGTAAACTGGTTGAACTTTATTAGCTTCGCTCGCTCCTGGTCCAAGCTCATTCTGCCCTGGAGTTCATTGGACATTATGATGCAGTTTCCTCCCTATGCTCCGTGCAAGCACAGTCTTCGATCTAAGCTACGCCTCATTGGCTGTGTAGTGGGTGCTATGGCAGTGGGTGAGTTCTGCTCCAGTTGATTCCTCATTTATTATGCCTTTCCTTTCCAGCGGATCACGTGCTATACTATGCCTCTGGTTACTACAGCTACATGCATATTTTTCACTGTCAAACGAATCAATCGCGTGTGTCGATTGGCTCCTATGTGGAGAAGGAATTCTCGGACATATTTGAGCTGCTGCCCCACAATATGTTCTCTTTGTTCTATGGCTTTGTAGGGGATTTTCGTTTGCTGATGTTAATTGTTCCCTCTATTAATTGTTGTCTTTCTTCAATGACAGTGGCTAAATGTAGCCTTTACTTTTCTGTGGAACTTTATGGACATCTTTATAGTGCTCACGAGCATTGGTCTGGCGCAGCGATTTCAGCAGTTTGCAGATCGTATTTTGGCATTGACAGATAGAGTGGGATAATCGAGCATACATTTTCCTGCATCTATTTTTATGTAGCATTTGATTTCAGCAAGTGCCGGATGCCCTGTGGTACGATATACGCCGAGATCACATACGTCTTTGTGAGCTGGCCACTCTCGTGGATGCCAGCATGTCCAGCATTGTGTTTGTGTCCTGTGCAAACAATGTCTACGTCATTTGCAATCAAGCACTGGCCATCTTCACGTGAGTTTTACCATTAACACTTAGAGTTTGTGCCACTCTTGATCTCCTTTCCGATGCTGCAGTAAACTCCGCCACCCAATTAATTATGTGTACTTCTGGTACTCGCTGCTCTTCCTGCTGGCACGCACTAGCCTTGTCTTTATGTCCGCCTCCAAGATACACGATGCCTCGCTGCTGCCACTTCGCACGCTTTATCTAGTGCCCAGCACTCATTGGACACAGGAGGTGCAGCGGTTTGTCAGTCAATTAACCGCAGAGTTCGTTGGACTCTCGGGCTATCGCTTGTTTTACCTCACACGCAAGAGCCTCTTTGGGGTAAGTTTTGGGCATGATTGCTTGACAATTACATTTAATTGTTGCCATAACTTCTCTGCAGATGATGGCCACACTCGTAACCTACGAGCTAATGCTACTCCAAATTGATGCCAAGAACCAACCAGATTTGTGTGCCTGAAAAATGGAAATTCAATTAGTTTGTGAACATTTATGGTGCAACAGCAAGGGCGTAAGGGTTTCATTCAGTTTAAATAAAGAGCCAAAATTGGTAATTGGCCATTTGAAATATCATTTCAATTATTCGGGCGCTGCGGCTTACAACTGCAGTCGTTCACAGCGAGAATACAAGGAGATTCCACAAATGGGAGGGTAACCAAAGTCGTTTGCCATTAGTTTCAATTATTCTTACAAATGTACCTAAATGTCTGACAAAAATTGGGAGGCCTGGCAGCCAAGGCCTTCAACGAGCTGTCCAAAAGAGGAGGAAGAAGGAGAAGGAGCTGTAGCTGCCAACAGAAACAGCCAAACTTTGAAATAGCTTTTCAATTTCAGAGGCTTTTCCCCCTTTGTTGTACTTTGACACTTTGCCAATTAACACTTTCCTGGTTACCGATTGCCATTTTGTTTATGGAGGAGCAGCAATCCACTCCTTCCACGAATCAATTGTGGAAGGAGTTCGTGGAGGATCCACAGCGAGCGAGCGCATTCGCCTCTTTTGGGCAATTATCCTGTCAGGAAACGTGTACACAGCGCAACGCAACGCAACGCCACCGAACGCAGGTAGCAAAACAAAATGCCAGCAAAAACAAACGGTGGGTCATTTCACAGGCAGCAGCAGCAACCCCGTTTCCGGAGCACGGGACTAGTGTGAGTCAACCCTCAATGCGAGCGGAGTTTGTTTTGACTCACCTGTCACCTGGCAACCGAGAAAATTACAAACAATCAGCAGCGCTTTCGGTAGAGAGCATTAGTAGCCCGTGAAATCAGCGAAAATTGTGAACTTCAGAACGAGAAGAGCCGCCAAAGCGCGAGGCCATGAGCCAGCACCAGCATGGACATACCGGAGACTGTATCTGTGCGCAAGTTCCGCGACTTTACGGCGCGCCAGAAGCAGGAGCTGTACGAGACGCTGCTAGAGCTGGCCGAGACGCTCGACGAGCTGCCCAGAAAGTCCTTACGCAAGACACTAGAACTGACGCTGGCCGTGCTGGAGTACAAGGGCGAGCAGGCGGCTCAGGCACAGCGGCTGGAACAGGGCGGTGCCACTGGCGGACGACTCCAGGGCGAAAACGAAAAACTCAAGCGAATGTTGCAGAGGCTGGAGGATGAACGCGATGGCCTGAAAAATAAGACAAACGAGGTGAGAGTTTAGGCTCAATCCAAGGATTTGTCTAATGAAAAGTTTAACCATTTGAATCCGTAGTTGGGGGAGGAGATCAGGCAGCTGGAGCTGCGTCTCAGGGAGGCCGCACAGCAGGCGGAGGCCAGCGATAAGGACTCCTCCGATCCGCTTTCCGAGCTGGACAAACAGAGTACGCTGCTGCAGAACATCGACACCAAGAACAAGCACATCAAGCGGCTGCTAAAAGAGATTGAGGTTAGTGGAGTGAAGCGTGTAAAAACCAATCAGTGAATGCCCAAACTTTCTTTCCTTACAGACGCTCCAGAATCAGAACATTAGCCAATCCAAAACGATATCCGTACAGGAGCGAGAGCTGCAGAACATCAAGGCCAATCTGCTGCAGCTAAGCGAGGACATCACAGAGGTGGAGCAGGAGCGTAAGTCTCTCAAGGAAAAGGAGCAAAAGCAATGCCTGGAGATCACACGACTAGAGGGCAATATCACGTTCCTCGAACTGGATCGTGAGAGGCATGAAGTGGAGATGCGTCAGTTCCTGGACAAGTTCGAGAACAAATGCCTCAGCTGGAAAAAACTTTTGCAGGACAAAGACAAAGAGGTGGAGCGACTGACGAAGCAGTTGGCCACGGGCAGGAATACACTCCTTGCCAGCCCAAAGATCAGCCAGAGCAAGCAGGATGAGGAGCAAATGAAGCTCCGAAATGTAAGTTCATCTCTTTCTTTTTTGATCTACGATTATATTCTTTGTCCTGTAGATACTCGAGACCCGCGAGAAGCACATTGAAAAGCTAGAAGCAAAGATCAAGTCCATGGCTGAGGAAATGATTAGTTTCACGAAGGTGATGAAGCAGCTTACCGCCGAGCGAGAGCGCTCCCAGAATCCCGAACAGCCGCGTGCTTGCTGCAAGATGATCGAGGAACGTCTCGCTGTGACGCAAGCCCGTTGCGAACAGCTCGCCGAGATGCTAGACGCCTCCGAGCAGGACAATGTGATGAAGTCTAAGCAGGCAATGCATGCCCTGAGTGCCCTCGAATCGTACAAGCGTGGAGAGGATGGCCTTGTGCCAGCACTGCGTCGCTGCTCGGGCCTCGAACAGAAACTAGCGGAGCGAGAAAAGCAGCTGCGAACCTATGTCCAGGAGCTCAATTCCCTCAACGAAGTGGTGCAGGAGAACGAGCTGTTGCGTCGCAGACTGAAGATCCCGGAGGACGTGGTGATTTTGGCCAAGAATACGCGCTCCAAGCAGCGCAACAAGGACAAGCAGATCGAGAGACTAATGCTGAAGCTGCGCACCTCAGAGGAGCTGCGACTGCAGCTGAAGCTGGAAAAGAGCGAGCTAAGGTGAGTGCGTTGATTCCTTCTTTGATTAGTCCTCACATGTGTCCTAACAGGCGAAAGCTATTGGAGCTACATCGCGGTGAACCACATGCGCTGGATGATTCCCTGCCACAGCCCAGTGAGGTGGGGGAAGTGCCCTCGAGTACACCCCTGGAGAAATCGCCACGACGCGGACAGGGAGACGGTGCAGCCAGCACGGAGATGCAAAGCAGGTACGATGAAGTCCTGGCCGAAAACGAAACGCTGCGCATTGGCATGTACGAGATCCTGGAGAAGTTGCGCGAGTACGATGGTAAGAGCTCGGATCTCATTGTAAACTTCTCCACTTCAATACGTTTCCTTGGCAGCCACTTCGGAGCACATTACCATCGATTCGGAGCTGCTGCGACGCCTCATCGAAGCTCTGCCCAGTGGCACATCCACGCCACAACGTCTGCAAAGTCAGCTGTTGGAGCTAAAGGCACGCGAAGAGGCACTGCGTGAGTTGTTGCTGCAGCAAAATGGCAGCGAATCGGAGACGGGAGAGCTCTCCTCTGTGCAAAGTTTATGCGATGTACCAGAGATGCCCGAGGAGGAGCATCAAGAGGAGCAGGAGCAGGCGCTTCCAGCTATCGACACTGCCACTCGTCCCAGCACGCCCACAGCAGCAACCATTGGACTACAACGTCCTATCATTGCGGATGTAGAAGAGGCTGCTCCCAAGTCAGAGCAGCTGTTGGAACTCTCTCTGCTGCGAAAGCATTACGAAGAGCTGCGCCTTCACATGTCCGCCGATGGCAACCAACTGCTGAACCACAATCAGCAGCTGCATGTGCAATTGCTTAGCTTAGAGCTGCAGCTGGAGAAGAATAGCAGTTCCTATGGTTATATGCGACAGGAATATGATCAACTACTCACAGAATCCCGGCGGCAGGAGTTGCGCTTCATTGAAGATAAGTCCGAGCTGCTGCGGCAACTAGAGCAAGCACAGGCAGACTTATCCGCCTATCGATCTGAGTTAGATGATGTGCATCGCCGGCACTTGTACACAGCCGAGGAGCACCAGCAGCTGGAGCAACGAAATGCTATTTTGTGCATGCAGCTGGGCCAGGCCACGGAGCAGCTGCTGGGCGAACTGAATCTGCCAGATATCTGCACGGAGTATGGCATCATTAGGGACAACTATCAACTGGATTACGTGACAGCCAAGGAGTACGAAGATCAGCGACAGGAACTGGCCGCCTGGCGTGGCAAGCAAGCGGAACTGCAGCGGGAGATAACGCAACTGGAGGGTCTCCTGTCCGTGGCCAATAGGCAGATACATTCGCAGCAAAAGCTTCTCAATGACATCACCGACAATCACATCAGTCTGCGGCATTTGGTGGCCGATCTGCAGAGCAGCTCCAATGAGAAGCTAATGCTAGCCAAAGTCCAAAGAGATTTAGATAGTGGTAAGTGGGAGTCATTCTCATTAGCCCCTTCGTGTTTTTTCTCATCTGTCTCTTGTACAGTCAAAACAGAGGTCTCCCGCTTGGAGGCAGAGCGAGAACAAATCCAACTAAAGTCCGACAGTCTGCAATCGCAACTGACAGCCACTGAGCGTTCGATGGCGCAGGCACAACAAGACTTCCAGCAAGAGCGCAGCAATAGTGACATCAAACAAAAGTAAAAACTATCAACATTTTCTTTAGAATGAAATT
This sequence comes from Drosophila guanche, assembly GCF_900245975.1. NCBI lineage: Eukaryota > Metazoa > Arthropoda > Insecta > Diptera > Drosophilidae > Drosophila > Drosophila guanche. The sequence goes on along the minus strand of NW_022995751.1, from coordinate 2,051,245 downwards.
ACAGACTAAACCTTTCTTCCCGCAGATTCCTACAGCATTCGCTGTTTGCACTGAAAGAGAAATATGCCAAATTTACACCATTGATCTTCCTCACCAACTTTGTGTTCGCCTACCATAAGTTCCAGCGGCGTTTGGAGGAGCACCAGCAGCAGCAGAAGGAAGAACACTCGGCCGTTATCCGAGAGGTACTTGAGGCAGTGCAATCGAAGCTAACTCCACACGAGGATAGCTCCCAGCAGCTGATTAAGCTTATCAAGTCTGAAACTCAATCGAAACTCCTGGAACAGCGTTGCGAGAGCCTGCAAACGAAGCTGGAGGAGCTGCAGCGTGAGTTTTCGGAGGTGAGAGTGCGACAGGCCACGGATTCGGAGCACTGGCAGACCATACAGGCTCTGTTTGGCTTGCAGGACACTGGAGAAACGACTACCTGCGCCACAGTGGATGCTGCAACCAATACGGAGGAAACGGTGCCAGCAGCCAATACGGAGGCAACTATGGCTCCTGTACCAGCCATGCGAAGAGCAGTGCAGCTGATAGACAGGCAATCCTCGCCCATTGGCTCGCCCTGCAGGCGCCAACCTCACTCTGACACGTCCACCCAAACGCAGGAGGAGTCTGTGAAGCTGTTGGAGACAGCAGTCCAGACAAATGGCATACGCAGCCAGCAGAATCAATCAGTCCAGACAGCAGGGGAGAGTAGGAGGGGCTCTCGCGAAGATCTGCAGCAAATGCAAGCATCGTAAGTAATGGATACTCTGATTTTTCTGTCCGATTTACTCACCTTTCCTTATGTCCTCCCACACAGACTGCTGGAGGCAAACGAACGCTCCGAGCTGCTGCAAAAGCAATTAGCGGCATCTCGGGCGGAGAGCCGCGAATCCGAGAGTCCTCACAGCGGTGTGGTGGAGAAGACCATACTCTCCTTCCACACTCTCCTCATGGAAAAGGATCAGTCCATTCAGAAGTGCCAGAATTTACTACAGACAGAGCGGGAACAGAGCCAGCAGCTGGTCAGCAAACAGACAGCCGAAATCGAATCCCTCAGGGCCACAGTGAACAATTTGAACTTCAACATTAAGACAAAGGATGTCGAGATCCAGGAGCTGCGATCCAAGCTGGAGCAGACCACCAACGACTCGGTGGCAGCAGCAGCTTCCGTGCAGAGTGCAGAGCATTCGATTCATGACCTTACGGACGAGAAAATCGAAGAAATGTTTGAGACCAGCAGCTCACCAGAGAGACCAGTGGAGGAGGAAGTCATCGACGAAGAAGACGAGGTGGAGGTTGTGGAAGTACTGGACGACGAGCCAGAAGAAGAGCAGGAGAAGCAGGACACTGAGGAGCTCAAGGAACTGCCGACTCTACACAAGCAGATCAAGGAGCTAAAGGACAAGCTAGAGTACATCCAAAAGAGTCTGAAAACAAAAGAAGATGAAGTGGAAATATTAAAGGAGAAGTCAGTAATAACCCAGAGGATCAATCAGATATTAAATCTCATCATTTTTTTTCAGATTAAAACTCTGCCAGGAGCGCGAAAAGTCCGTGGAGGCTCAGCCAAGTCCAGAAATTGATCAGCTACGCGCCTTCCTGGAGGAGAAGGATAAGCATATAAAAGATTTAATGGATACACTGAAAAACTTCCATGTAAGTAACTTACCAGCATTGAATCCTGCAGAGAAATGTAAAGTTAAAGTCTCTTTCCATGCCGCAGGATGATCAGCAAAGGTACATCAATGACACTTCCAACTACTCGGAGGAGCAGATTGGCAAGCTGGCTGCTGATCTCAATCGGACAGAGGCAACCAACAAGATCTACCACACGCAAATGGAGGCCCTGCGCCGACAGCTGACGAATGTCACACAGCGCGAGAAGCAGGCCCGAGAACTTACCCAGTCGCTGCGCCAGCAACTGCTCAAGCGGCCCGTGGTCTCCATTAAAACGGAGCTCAATGCTCGAGTGAAGAACGAGAACCAGCAGAAGCGCATCCAGCAGCTGGAGACGGAGCTGGAAGAGACTCGCGAGCAACTGCAGCGCCAACAAAGGATGCTGGAAGCAAAGCGCAATCGGACCGCCAACGAGGTGGGTCTGTGGGAGAAGCAAAAGCGCTGGCAGCAGCAGGCTGACAAGTACAAGTCCAAGCTGGACGAAACGGAGATGGCGTTGGACAAGACGCGGGCCCTGCTGCAGGCGGCACGCACCACGATTGCCAGGCTGGAGAAGGACAAGCATCTGCTGGAGAGCAAAGTCGCGCGCGGAGTACCAGCCACTGCTACGAATAATTCCCTCAAGTGCTGCCGCACACCTTCGTGTCCCAATCTGCAGCACGTGGGCGTGAACAAGTTCTCGTGTTCTCCGTCGGAGAGCCCCGAGACATACACGGGACCCAGCAGCGAGTGCAGTTCCCCAGCGCATCATCCGCAGCCGAGGGATAACCACGACTTCTACGATAGAAGCCAGGTGGACCTTATCGAGGCCTTGAAGAACCGCATTGAGCTGCAGCAGCGCAAGATTATTGCCATGGAGCTGGAAGGGCGGGGCAGCAACGCCCTCACCACCGAACTGGAGAAACTTCAAGAGCGCCTGCAGAGCGTAGAGGCTCAGAACATACGGATGGAGGCAAGGAATCTCCAACTGCAGCTGGAATCGGATGTTCTGCGGCAGAACGACAGCAGCGATAGATTGCAGAAGCGCATCAAGCACTTGGAGGAGTAAGTACAGCATGAAAAGAGTCCAAGGGAAGACATTACAATCACGAATCTTTTATGTATCCTTTTTCAGTTACATTATCGCTCTGAAGGAGGAAATGGCAAGGAATGAGTCACGTCGGGAACTCTGCAAGTGCAGCGGCCTCAAGTTAAACACCCAACAGGGCCAGTCGGCAGAGCACACGATTCTCTCGCTTCGCAATCTGGTGGAGAAGCTGCGATCTGAGAACAAGTTCCTCAAAGACGGGAGACGTTCGACCGAGTCACGCAGCTCAACAGACTCCGCGGCCCCATCACCAGATGTGGCGCAGTTGCAGCAGCAGCATGCAGCGTCCCTGCAGAAGATTGCCAGTCTTCAGCAAGAGCTCCAAAAGCGGACCAAGTGCAGCCAATGCGGTGGACTCAGCAAGGTTAGTCGAAAATACTATACCGTGTACGTTTTTGTTCATAATTAGCGCTTTTCAAACCTTTTAAGGACGTCACCAACGCGGAACTTAAATTCATCAAGGAACAACTCTTGAAGAAGACGCAGCTGCTGCAAAAGGCCAAAATTCTGCTTACGCGCGCCGCCGCCAAAGAGAAGGTGCTGCGGGAACAGCTCGCACAGTGGAAGCGCAAATGCTCCGAGCTAGCGAATGTGCCCGTCATCGATGAGATTAGCGAATAATATTGAATTTTGTACATACAGCGCAAAATAAAACATCTAATCTTTTTTTCAAGCTTAGCGGTACTTGCCAGTGTTGCCAGATCAATGCGAGGCAATTCATTCTGCCAGAGATGGGGTGTGGTGACAACAGTGACGTGACTGTGAAGCAAATCTATGCTGCTCCATATTAAACTTCAGCAGGTTTCTGTACTCATCTTCTCTTGTCCGTGATTTGTGACCATAAAAATAATTGGAAGTGAAAAAGTTGACATCTCTTTGGCGCCTTTTTTATTTTAAGACCGAATGGAATTGTTTTTGTAGTTCAATAAGATAACGGAGGCTTAAACAAACAACAGTAAACATGAGATAACACAGCATTAATCTGACTTTGTCAGCCCCTTGATCGAGAGCACTGCCATACACAGAACACCACAGAGATGAACTACCACGGATACCGAGAGCTGCTTGTGGAGAAGCAGGACAAAATTCTGATAGTCAAGTTCAACAATCCCAAAAAGAAGAATTGCCTGAGTCCCGTGGCCTACAAGGAGCTGGCCCGCGTCCTGGGCGAAGTAAACAATGATGCCGATGTGACAATAGTTGTGTTGACCGGGGTGGGCGACTTCTTCACGGCTGGGAAAGATTTATCAGAAAGTGGCAAAGCTGACAATCTTACCGAATATCTCGTAAAGTCAAATGTCACTTTCAAATTCATGGTGAAGAGCTTTGTAAACTGCAAGAAGATCGTTTTCGCTCTGGTCAATGGCCCGGCAATTGGCATCGGCGCCACCGTTGTGGGGCTCAGCGATGTCGCTTGGTGTGCAGAGGAGGTAAGTCTGAACTTGACCCGTTGATCTTAGCTCGATTTTGAACCTATTTCTGTTCATTTCAGGCATACTTTCTCACACCCTTCAGCAAGCTGGGCCTAGTACCAGAAGGAGGATCTTCCTATATGCTGCCCAGGATTCTTGGTCGTTCTAAAGCCTCGGAAATGCTACTCCTCAACGAGAAGCTATCGTCGGCCGAGGCGTACAATTTCAACTTTGTGTCGCGTGTCTTCAAGACCAAGGAGCTGGACTCCGTGGTCTGGCCAAAGCTGCGTGAGTTTTCCACTTTGCCCCCGATTTCTTTAAAGGAGGGAAAACGCTTGGTCCGAGAGGGCTTCCTGGAGAACCTCGTGAAAGCTCATGAGGCTGAGTGCAAGGAGCTAATCAATCGTTTTCACGCAGAGGATTTCTTACAGGTCATAAGGAATTTTGGAAAACGCAAATCAAAACTCTAAACAATTTGGTTTTCTTATAAGTTTTCTTATGATTTTATTGCAAAAGTAATAAGAGCCCCCTCCACAATTTTGTAATGTTTTGCCGTACTCTTGTGCTGCCAGATCGATATAAAAAGATTCACGTATCTGTGATTTGAAAAATGGGTCTCAATTACTGGAATTGTACTAAAATTAAACATATATGGATGCTAACTTAAGCAGCACAAGCAATAAGCCACATTAATGGCTTGACTAATGCAATTTCTTATAAGAAAGGCCAAGTACCAGGCAGTTTCTGTTTGTGTTTACATTTTCATTCAGCAGTGAACAGTGACTTTAAAAATACTTAAGAACGATACTATCGTTCATCTCTATAATCAAAGCAACGACAAACGCACACTCGCACAAAAAGGTAATCCGATGGCGGTAACAACAAGCTAAATTGGACTTTGTCAACCACTTGGTCGCAATAAATGCGATTATTAGCATAAAGATAGATGGCAGCATACCAAGGGTACCAGGAGCTGCTCGTGGAGAAGCAGGGGAAGCTTCTGATTGTAAAATTCAACAATCCCAAAAAGAAGAACTGCCTAAATCGTGTGGCATACCAGGAACTGGCTCGCGTGCTGAGTGAAGTGAACGATGATGGGGACGTGACCGTAATTGTGTTTACCGGCGTGGGCGACTTCTTCACGGCCGGAAATAACTTATCCCCAAGTGGCCAAACGGACGACATCCAAGCTTATCTCGTAGAGTCCAATAAGATTTTCAAAGATATGGTGCTGGGTTTTATAAACTGCGACAAGATTGTGATTAGCCTGGTCAATGGTCCTGCGATTGGCATCGGCGCCACCATTGTGGGCCTCAGCGATGTCGCCTGGTGTGCAGAGGAGGTAAATCGGATCTTTACACTTCCATAACCGTTGCTAAACAGCCAACTCTTATCCATTTTAGGCATACTTTTACGCTCCATTCACCAAGCTGGGCCTTGTCCCAGAGGGAGGCTCTTCCTTTTTGCTTCCCATGATTCTTGGTCGCTCCAAGGCCTCGGAGGTTCTGCTGCTCAACGAGAAGCTATCGTCCGCCGAGGCGTACAATTTCAACTTTGTGTCTCGCATCTACAAGACCGGGGATCTAGACTCTGTTATCTGGCCCAAGTTGCGTGAGTTTTCCACCTTGCCACCAATTTCATTGAAGGAGGGAAAACGCTTGATCAGGGAGGGCTTCCTAGCGAGCCTGCTGAAGGCCAATGATGCTGAGTGCACGGAACTCCTTAATCGTATCCAGGGAGAAGAGTTCATTCAGGCCATAATGGACTTTGCCACCCGAAAATCAAAGTTGTAAATTTTGTTTACAAGTTTTCCCTTGTAAAAAACAGCTGTTTTGATTGCCTACCGATGGGTTGAATAAGAATGCACTTTGATCGATAGATCGATATTGTATGGTGTAATCAAATTTCAAATAAGTTGCAGCTCTGAATTCACTTTGCACTCATATATAGTTCACTTTATTATTGCGTACATACGAGTATTCGTTTATTAACATATCATTTAGTCGATCGCTTGCTTGTATGTGTATGTTGTTGTTGTGTGTGAGTGTATGTATATAATATGTATGTGACAGTATTGCACTTTATAGTTAGTTCAACATTGAATAGTCCCCGTAGGAGTTCTTCTGCTTATCAAATCTCAGCTGATGCCGATGCTGAGGCTGCTCCTCCTCTGGTGACTTAGATATAATGCTTTACATTCCTGTATCAACTAGATCTAGGCCAGACCAGACCGTACTGGTGTCGTTCTGCTAGGGAAATTCGTTGGCCTCTGCGTACCTCTTGTACCACCTTCTCTTACACTAAGCTTAATCCTAGGCGTGCTCCTGCTCATGTACAAATTGATGATAGACGTAGAAACATATCTATAATAGCCAGCAAACACGAACGATCGCGTTGGAGTTGAACTTAGGCTGCGTTTTATTTACTTTTCTTATTCATTTTGGTTTTATTTTTTTAGTTATTTCTAATAACTCTCCTGTGCCATGCCCCCGGGGCCCTCAATCAAATTCAAAATCTTTACAATTACTCAACAAAAAGTGTATGTGTCGCTTCCACTCGCTTATCCTAACAAAAAGAACTGGGAACCTTACCTAAACTCTGCCCTAAGTCTACTCGCGGCCAGCAGGATGAGCATTAGGAAGTGCAGTGCCAGCAGATGCTGCCACGTGGCCTGCACAGCTCCTGCCCCGCCATGATGCAGCTCCGCAAAGCTTTCGCCTACAAAGGGAGAAAAAATAAACAGTTTTACCCATAGATTCCTGATTCCATAGGCTGGGGGGACTCACCATTCAGAATGTGCACCACAATGGTAAAGTTTTGAAACTCGCTGATCGAGCAGGTGTAATTCCCCGAATCGGTTTTGCTGATCTTCGCTATGGAGAGCGTGGAGTTGGCTCCATCCTCCATCAGTTCGGTTTTGACGCTGCAATGGAGGATTATTGTTAGCAGAGAGTACTGGCTATGGCCTGCCCCACTCACCTCACACCACCGCGTGTCACGTCATAGTTGAGGACATCGTCGATGTGCTTCCAGTACACCACGGAGCTGCTCATGGCCACGTTGCGCACCACACAGGACAGCTGGAGCGTGGAGTCAATCTCGTAGTACTTCTCCTGCAGCGGATCCCCCACCTCGTCCACTATCATCACTTTCGGAGCTGTGCCAAAGGAATTCAATGACTTCCCTTGCAATTTATCGCCTGATGGCTACTTACCATTCACATGCAAGTTAATTTGTATGAGGCGGGGCGGATGTGTCGAGATCTGGCACTCGTAGATGGCCTCGTCATCCTTCTTCACATTCGTTATCTTCAGTCGCCAGTTGTTGGGATATTGGAACTCCATCTTATAGCGTTTATCACCCGTGTATGTGTGCATGCCCACCGTCAGCAGATCCAGGGCGTTTTCCTCGTCCTGCGTATTATGTCGCACCCAAGATACCTAAATGTTGTGGTGGGTATAACGTTAATTTTACAATTTTCAAATACTGATAGATAGTCGATGCAATGTTAGCGTTGTAAAAGTAATCGATGCTCTTTTATATGGATTGTGTCATCACTCTCGCATGTTCATGCTCTTTTTTTTGGCCTTTTTAGCTTGAGCCTTATTTTTTAAACAATAAAATTAAAAGAAATCATGAAAACTAGCCAGTCTGTGAAGAAATGTTTGATGAATCTAATAAATTTATAAGTTTAGTGCTGAGAGTTTTAAATAGCTGGTAATAGTAAGCAGAATATCTAAATCGAGGAAAATGAGTTAGGATTTACGGTATATTTTGAAAGTGAGAAGGTATATTTAAGTATATTTTTGAGGGTCTCATATCTTATCGATAAATCCGCGGGAAAACTATACAAGTGCTTCAAGCAGAGCTTTGAACTTGCGAATAATAATGGAAGTAATGCAGGTAAAAACTTGAAGAGTGGTCCCTGCCAGTCGCACTTACAGTCTTATCCTGCAGCAGCGAAATCCTGCAGTTCAAGTGGATGGTGGACCCAGCTTGCACGGTCAGATTCGTGGCCTGGCCCAGCCGCTGTGCGTCCTCGAAATGCGGCCCGTATCTGTGAGGCGAGACCGACAGGTACGTGTTATAGCATAAAATAGAGACTCCACACTCCCAAGTTACCTCTGATCGTGATGGTGGTGTTTGTTGGCCGCCGAGAACGTGTCAAAGATGTAGTTGAGCATGGGCGCATCCGTTTTCTGCCCCTTGGGCAGCGAGTGCTTGCTGTTGCCATCCACCCTCACCGCCGAAGTGCGAACGTTGTTGGTTCTGTTCCTCGCGGGTTCTGTGGGTGTGGCAGTGCTCGCATTGCCGCCAACTGTCGCCGCAGTGGCCGGCATTAAGGCATTTATCTTTTGGCTACCAATCTGCTGGAATGTCATATCGTCCCTGCTGAGTGAGTTCTTTCGACTGGGTGCCTCAGAGAGCGGACCCTTGGCCGATGCTGTGGCGCCTGTTCCGTCCGCCTGCAGCGACAGCGACTCCATATCCTGTGAGCGCCCCAGCAGCCGCTGCTCAATGATCGTTGTGGCTGTCTGTGAGCTGGGGGTCACCGTTGATGTCTGGCCCACATCTATGACGTAATCGGGCTCCACATCGACATTGCCATCGGCCTCAGAGGCCAGGCTGGTCCCAGCAGCACCGCCAGCGGCGGCGGCAGCATAGGAGTTATCGATTTCATTCGAATCTGCTGCCGACGAAGAGAGAGGAAAGGGCGAGTTAAGAATTGATGACATGGCCACCCACAACACAGTCTGAATGTGTGTTCGCTGGGTGTCTGTCTGAAGGGTCTATGCTAATTTCTTGTTTCCCACAAAATGTTGTATGGAGGGTATGGCCAGGCAACGGGTTGAATGTGTCTAATAAATATGGAAAATCTGGGAATCAGGAAACCTATTTTTGGAAGCAAACCCTATTCCACTTAGTGGAGATAATCATGGGAGATAAACAGGGAACATTATCCACATTGCAGTTGGAATGAATGGAACATTTTTGATTGATTTAAATTTAAATGCTCATTTTTCACTTTGCATTTTTCTGATTTTTTAACTTAATTATCCCTTTTGCTGGCCCAGTTTTAGTTCGATTGCTTTGTTCTTGTTTTATAATGTTTATAAATTTTTCCAAGTATTCAAAGAGTGAAAAGTCTTTCGAGTCTTTCATTGAAAAGCAATTATATAATATGTATTAATGGGCCACCGCCCCCTTGTTGGGGGGTGACTGATTTCCAAGAAATAATTTTGCAATTTTCCCTACCGTAACTATCTCGCCACGTGGTCAACAGCAAGTGGTCCGCCGAGGGCGTGGCAGTGGTGCCTCCTCCTTCTCCTACTGCTGCTGCTGCGGGTGTGGTTCTTGCGGGCAGCTCGTCCAGCTGCTCGACATAGCCATAGGAATCCACTCCCTTGATGCGATTGATGCTACCGCTGGCCCTGCCACTGCCCATGATCGTTGTGGTTAGGATGAACAGCCTGATCAGATTTCGCACGGAGCATTCAATTGGTCGCGAGGACACAGAGATCGAGTGACTGACTGCAGCTGTGGTTATTCCTTTGGCTTGCTTCGATTTTGTTCTCGGAGGCGCTATTTTCGTTGGTTCATTCAAACGCATTTTGCAATCTGTAATCCCCGTTTGGAATCGGCACTAACTAACGCACATTTGGCCAACTGCATTGGAGGACTGGGGAGTTTCACGCTGCTCTGCCGCTCTTGGGGGGTCTGCCAGTCGACCTACTGGGGGTCACCTACTGCTCATCTGCCTCACAATTTGGGGCTCTCACGCACTTTTGCCATTTGTTTGTTGGGTCGGAATCACGTAAATATCGTAACTTGATAAATTCACTTAGGGACACACAGGAGCAACTTTCTCTCTGGAAACTTTTCTCCCTTTTTGATTATTGATTAGCTGATTAAGTTAATATATGCTTAATACATGCTCTAGGAACGATCGTTAACTAAATGTAGTCATCGGTTTTTCGGGTTTTCACTTGCCGGAACACGGAGAACACTTTCCGGTATTCGATTGGGTTTTAGCTTTCCCTTTTGGGGACACACACGACGCGGCTGTTGTATGGATCAAGGAAGCGCCACTCAATTGTCAGGGAATGCATTGGGTACGAGACTCAATCACGGGCAGTGCACGGCCTTTGGCTTTGCCTCATCTCATGCATTCTTCATCTAAAGCCCAAAGCCCCATGCCATGCTGCTTACTGCTCATGTTGCATGCCACACAGCGACAAGACGCGACGAGACAAGACCGAAAACTCTGTCGTTGTACACGCACGGTATATGGGAACGTAACGATTCGCTTCGAACAACTTCATCACGTATATCCGCCAGTGGGGGATTGGGATTCCTCGGTACATCCGGCACGCACGGAGCAACGTCAGCACGCCGTTACACTTCGCCTTTGAATGGTCCGTCGTTGTCGGATTTGAGGCAGGAATTCTTGTCAAATTGTTGTTGATGTCCCCGAGACACAGAGTCCCCGAGTCCCTTTGACTTCGTGTCGTACTTTACTTGGCCACAAAGAGCTTCTGCTCTGCTCTCTATTCACCATTCATGACTTTTGCGCATGTCCTGCTTTCGTTCAGTTTTATCTCCTGTTTTTGGTTGTTACACTTTCGGAGTGGAGAAGCTTCTTGCCCCTTTTTGCCTGTGGTGTATAGTAGTCCGAAATTCAATTAGATGTAGGCAAGCAGTGTATTAGTATGGGATGAAAGCAGTGTAAGCAGTTAATTTTATAGCAAAACCAAGCTGTGATAATCGTTGAAAGCAGTTCACCTCTTGCATGCTGTATGGTGTAGGACAGATGGAAGGACAGTATACCAAATCAAGCTATGAAACTGTTCGAAAGTATAAGAGCAGTTACCAGAGCGTTATACAACTGTGATACGAATACCATAAAACACGCTCGAAGTACAAACCTTTCGACAACAGGCGGCGCCTGTTATGCCAGCCCACAGAGAATCCTCCCCATAGAGCAATCCACCACCCAGCAGGACCTGCAACCACTGGTAGAGCGAAACAAAGCCCACTGTAGCGTATACCCACTGCCAATTTCGACCAGTTTGCAGCCTCAGATTTATGGGAATCGAGAAGCGATGGCATGAGGGATGATTGCTCTGTCGCTCGGTCGGGTCGGTCCATGGTGTTGTGGCAGCGTCTTATCAGACGCGCGTGGAGGTTGCTCCAGTCCAGCCACAATCGAGAAAACTGCGAAAAACGCTTCAGGAGTGAAAATTAAATATCAACCTAAGATTCGAAAATTGAAGTGTCCCACGCAAGTAGGCAAGGAAATGGCAGCCATCAATGAAGATATAAAGCACTCCAGAGGATGACCATTGGGTGGAAAGTACAGGTGAAAAGTTGCAAAAATATATGTGCAGATACTGCCAGTATACATACAGACGCGAAGCCAAAAAGTCACACAGTGCTTTTAGGTCACACAAAAGGCTCTACCTCTACATCCTCGCATCGACAGCAAATACTAGCAGCAGAAGCAGCAGCCCCAACAGCATCGACATTCAGCAGCAGCAGCAAACAGCCAGCAGCAGCCTGAAGTTATTCAAGGGGAAGAAGAACCAACAAGTAAGACATTGAAACCCGGTGAAGAGAGGTAGAGAGGGGAAAATCGCATGCAATCACTGTGAAAATCCTTTGTTAAATGGTTGAAGATTGCAGCTGAAGTGAATATTCCTCTGTTGATGGATTACAAGTGCTTTTGGAAGTGTCTAAAGTGCAATCTGAAAGTGATTTACTCAGTGACATCCCATTTCCCATCTGTAAGCTGAGATTTTCCTTTCCTTAAAAGGTTAACTGTCCATCCAAAAGATTCCGTAAATCCGTTCGGAATGTACAGGCAAAAGTGTGAAGTGAAATCTGATCAAATTACTCCGAAAATTTCTCTGTTCATGGTTGAAAAATGAACTCAAAGCAGTGTGAAAGTTTATCCGAATTCCTAGCATATTCTGCAACCGATTCCCTCAGTTAAATCTCATTCGATTCCCCTAAATACACCTCAATGGCACCTCCAAAGCGATTCTCTTAGTGAAACCCCAACCCATGGCTCTCAAAATCCCTCTAATGATGGCCCATTAGTGCATAGAAAAGTGTTGTGAATGTGACTCTGGATGGGCAGCAGTAGAGTATTTCCTTCTCCTCCTATTCCTACCCACAAGTGGCCCCACAATGAGAATACGTTCTAAATTTAAGCAGCGGCAACAGCATCAACCTGCGTCTTGGGGCTCACGTGTCAAGCAGCACTCAGGAGACACTGAAGACACCGTCATTGTAAGCCTTGTTATCACGTTCCCTCTACCGTCTCTCCTCCTTATGTGAGCTTGCGTTTTGTTTGGCTTTAATTGCGGCACAGGCCGCGAACACGTCTCCGTTGGTGGTGGCGCCTCTTGAAGGAGTGTCCGCTATTCTTCAAGTCCCATCCACATCGCAACATTCAACTGTTGTTGTTGACTGCGACTGTCTCTGCCTCTTGCTGCTGCTTCAGCTATTCTCAGCTCAGCTCAGATTCGGGCATTCATTGTGCTCGCTTTTCTTCACAATTTGTTATTGTTCCAGCGTCCCTTGGTTCCCTAGTTGTGTTCCACCAGTTGTTTGCATGTAACTCTGCTTAAATGTGCATAAATCACAGTTGACACCTTATTGGGCAGGCGGACAACAGGTGGAGATGCCTTGAGACCTGTAAGAGAATGACAGAGACAATCCAGCAACAAAATATTTATAGGCCGCCCACAAGTGCTCCCAGGCTACGATCCACAGAATATTCGTTCGGGCTTTAATTTCATTCTAAATCAATAATTTTTGCAACAAAATCTTTCATCTCTTGAGTAGACAATGGCACAAAACGAAATTTCTGTAATAATTCTCCCCTTTTTGTGGCCATATCTTGGTCAAAACCTAAACAATTTCATTCTGATATGAATTTAAGTTAATAAATATAAAATTGAATGGCAATCGATGGGAAAGGATAGGCATATACTCGTATGACTACTATTAGTTCATTCCCACCCAGACCTCTGCTTGCCCAAGGTCAACCAAAAAGCCTTTAAAGAAACCATTAAATCATCCAAGAGATCTAAGACTTGCTGTTCATACTGTTAGGCCTCCAATCTGGTGGTATTTTACATCCGAAAACTTCATCGAGAATATCATTACGTAGCAGCAATCTTTTCCTTGCTCCTTCTGTATATGTCCCCTTGCAATTCTTTCAGAAATCAACGTTAATGAACTGCAGCCACTGTGAGGTGTAAGGAAGCATCGCTGCAATGCCATCCCGTCGCGCCGGCGGCGGCACAGTCAAGCGGAAGCATTCCCTCGGCAACCTACGACGCGCACATCCCGCCTCTGGTGCCACATGGAATGTGCAGGTGGTTCGGGGCAAAATGTCCTCCAAGTGCTTGTGGCATGCCTGTCGTGCCCTGATCCTGGGCCTCACGTTGATGCTTCTAGGCGCCGGCATGGCCACCCTCGGCTACTACGCGGATCACCTGTCGATGGGCTCGGAGCTGCGTGGCAATGTGACGGTGCGCGTGAAGAACGACCTGAAGGGCTTCCACCTGAATAACTTTGCGTATGTGGGGCCCATTGTGATGGGCTTTGGTGGCTTCATTGTGGTGGCCTCCTGCGTGATGACCTTCGAGGCACGCGACTCGGCGGCAAAGGTGGTGCCGGCACGACTGCGTGCGGGTGGAGGAGGCAGCAACAAGAATCCAACGCGAAGTAATCAGGGATCATCCGCCTCGCAGCGCCGCGGAATGGGTAAGCAGTTGGGACACTCTCCAAGGGAACTTATTCTTATCATTTTCTGTTTGCTCTGACAGGTGCCCAGTACCAGTCGACGCGTTGGGATCAGCATTTTGGTGTGTTCCGCTCATCGCCGGGCGACCCACATCAGCAGCCACAGGCAGCCATACTCGCTGCCACGCATCCGCACCATCAGCAGCAGCAGCCCTTCGATAGGGAAGCGCTGACCGCTGAGCTGGTGAAGTTCTCCAAGTCCCTCAGGTATTGCAAGTCGAAAGACAGCGAGCTAAAGCCATAAACCATTCATAGGGAGAACTGATCAGAGATCTGGGAACCATTGGCAAATCTAATCCATCCTTCTTCCCATTTCATTCTCTCTCTCTCTCTCTCTCTCTCTCTCTTTGCATCATGCCCCCATCGCCTACGGCAGTCGCCAATCCACACGCTTTTCGCCGCAGTTGCGTCGCCTCACCTGCACTGGATCAGTGCCCGATTTGTCCACCATCCATGCCGCTGCCTCCACCGCTCATGCTCACGCTCATGATCATGCCAATCTCCTTGAAAACACCTCCAACGCTGCCACTAATCACTCCAATTTGCTCTCACTGCACCACCAACTGATGACGATGCCGCTGGACACGTTGCTGCTGCTGCACACGAAACGACATCGACGCCACAACCACCGACACTCGCATCACCATCACCATCACCGACAACACGCGAAACCCTCCTGCTCCGCGTCGGCAAGCAGCAGCGTAAGAAGAGTGCGCCAGGGACGTGGACCTTGGGCAGGGCCAGGGCCAGGCCCTTCTGCCCCTGCCGTTGCTGCCAGCTCCAACTCATCGACTCGCATCATCAGCAACTCCTCGAGCCTCATCCAACGCGCCACACGGGAGTGTTCGCTGCTGCAGCCCCCGGCCGCGGGCCGAGTGTACTGGCAGGCCTCCTCCTTTGATGGACACGCCGCGAGTGTCGCCATCTCCAGCGCGGAGAAGCGCAGCGAGCGAAACAAACGCTCGGACACGGCCAAGCGGCATGTCCTCTCCCGACAGCGTCCCATCGAGCAAGAGGAGGGACGCAGTCCCCTAGGCCACAGGCGGTAGATATTATTTAGATAAAGATATTGATCAGATTTCTTACTGGAGTATTCCTTGACAGCAATTCCACCATGTCGGACTCCTCGTACAGTGGCCGCTGGACGGCACGCTGTGCATCGATGGCCAGTCGCACCTCCAGCATTGAGTCGCGGCGCGTGCAAGTGGATTTGCACAGCCCGGAGGTGATTCCCAAGTCGATTTTGCGCTCACCCAAGCGCTACAGCTCTGGGCCCTCGGCCACGCCATCAGTGGATAAGGATTTTCGGTGAGCACAGTCACACGAATCCATTTATACTCTTCTCACATTTCCCTTTCCCTCTTGTAGCAGCCAATTATCTGTGTGCTCGGAGCCACCGCCGCCTGTGCGTCAGTTGTCGGGACAGTCGAGCATGGAGCCCGCCGTGCCGGAGGAGAGTCTTGAACAGGCCGAGGACAGGTCCTACGATGAGGTGCAGCAACACACGAGCAGCCTGCCACCGAAGAAGGCTCGCCCCGACTTTCTGCCACTCTCCCGCAGCGAGCAGGCGGAGAATCAGAGCCAACAGACGGTCAAGGCGATGGCAGCTGTCCCACTGTTTCGCAGCAACAGCTCTCGGCAGTTCTACAGGCCCAAGGGGGCGGTGGCTGGTGAGCGGGATGACGCTGTATACCATGCACGTTCCATGGAGCGGGGATTGGCCAAGGGTACGCACAGTGCCGATGATCAGATGTACGATTCCCTCAAAGTGATCAACGAGCGGCGCTCCACGCTGCTGAAGGCAGACTCGCAGAGTTCCCTGGGTTCCGCGGAGCGCAAGCTGAGCAGCTTCTCCCTGAAGATGCCCGAGATTACAGAGCGTGAGAACTCCATAGACGTGGAGGAGCCACCTCCAACCGTAGAGGATATAGAGCTGGGCAAGATCGATCCCTAGGATGTAGAATCTACCGAGAGGAATGTGTAAACAGCAGCCATCGACAATTACTTTAGACAAAAATTGATGTATATTTGTATTTGTATGTGTGTGTGTCGATAGATTGTATTTAGATAAGTGTGATCCCACACACTCCCACTCCCACTCCCACTCCCACTTCAGCAATCGTAGATCGAATGGCAGCAGCAGAATTCCTATTATTACATGCAAAAAATGCAAACTACGTAGTCTTCCCATTGTTAGAATGCATCGAGCGAGTTATTATTACTATTAATCATTTGGATGTTAGTTTTGCCATCGAACCCCAACATAGAACAGCATCTAAAATGTACAATCAGCTTATAGCAAAGACTGATTAGGCAAAAACACAACACACAAACGACATGCGGCAACACACTTCATGGAAAACGAAAACAAAAAGCAATCAAAAATATCTGCCAACAGTTGAAGCACTCACTCGACGGCACATGAATGTTTAATACTTTAACGACTTGTTGTTGCATTACAATTGTACCTAATTATATGTATATGTATATGTTTATATATCTGAATGTTAATTTTTAAGACAACGCGTTTCTTGTTCGATAAGTGTGTGTTTTCCAGAAAAAGAACCCACAGAAAAGCATTGCAATTGATGGATTTAGCTGTGACGGTAACCTGTAACCCACAAACAAAAATGTTGCATTTTATAATACTGTTTGTTCATTGCAAGATTAATATCAAGTCAATATAAAAACAATGTGTGTGTCAAAACCAAAGAACATTTCAATTTTTAATTTAAATTTGAAGTCTAGACGGGCTGGCAGCTCTTACAAACATCGATAGCCCCGTAATCGGTTTGTAATCGATGTTTGGCGTAGCTGCCGGACATCTGCAATCCAGGGCTGGGGAGGATAAAATCTATCGAGTCGTTATATCGGCTCGGACACATCGAAAAGTTTGATCATGGCTGTCGCTCAGCCCTAGTTTTTCCTCCTGAAAAGTTAGCAGCACTGTTCCCCAGGGATATCCACCAATTGAGTATCTGTTTGAAATCTTAGGGTCCAATCAATGCAAATCCAATCCAAGATCAATCAGTGTTGGAGATCTATCTCAACAAAATTAATGCATTATGAAAATAGAGTATCCAATGCCACATAACATAGCATACTACCGGCTGACACGCAACAAGTTGTCAAATAACGTAAATACCATGCCCACTCACGTAACGGATTATGCTATTTTTTTTTGTTGGTGGACGTTTGTTTTCGAAACAATCCAATAAAAAGACAATCATGAAAACTAACCATTTGAATGCAAAATGGATCCATCAATCGGATAAACTTGTACTTTTAGCGCTAAAAATCCTGCCTTGCCGGTAATATTAAGCAGAATATCAAAATCGTGGAAAACGTTATGGGATATGCGGTATATTTTGCAAATGAAAAGGCATGTTTGGGTATACTTCTGCGGGCCAGGCGGCATATTTTTCAATAAATTCGCGGTCACACTGCTGCCGACAAATAAAGAACAATAATTCCGTTTGTTGCACAAAAAATACATAAATTTAATCGCAATTGATAATTAATTACTGTGCTTACACATACAAAGTGCATGTGCGTGTGTGGTGGCCGTCGGTGAAACAAAATTGTTAATTAGAGCATCGAAGTAGACGCGTGTAAAAATTTGCGGAATTATCGTCGTGGTCGTGTCATTAGAAAAAGAAGAGAGCGAGCAAGCGAACGAGAGCCGCCGCGAAAGCAGCCACCAGGCCATCTCAGTGGCAGCCGCAGCCACAGTTGCCGCATTTGGCCGCCCGCACGCATAAAATATGATCAAATTGCTACGAAATTGATTTCAATTGGCGACTCAACAAAAGGTACGTTCGATAAACTGCTCATTTCCCTTCTCCACCCACCCCCCTCCATGACCGAGCCCTCTTCTTCAGTGTGCCGCCGCCGCCTCGCCTCGCCTCGCATACCTCAGCGCGTTCTCTTTTTCTCGCTTCAACGTGTTCTTTGGTCGCCATTGGACGTTGAATCGGCGGCGAATGCCTGGCTTTTGCCTGGCTGCATATTTACATAAAGCATGCGGCTTGCAGAAGCAGACGTCTCGAATTAGCTAGAATTTCGACACTCGGATTCAATCTGGTGGCAAGTGTCGCCTTTCTTCTGCCACTGAAGATATTTTCTAATTTCCTTTATTACACAGGCATACGCGCCACATTTGTGTGTGTGTGTGTGTGTGTCTATGCGTGTTCGTTCATGTTTCTACACGTGTGTGTGTTGTGTTTGGCAGAGATGAGTAATGCTGCGACTCGCGAGTCCGTGGAGCGACAGTGACAGATGTGATTTGCCAGCCAAAGGGTTTCACTAAAAATAAGTGCAATCCCAGTTGCAGCACTTGCTGCATTTTAATTAAACACTTGCTTAAATCACTTGTGGAACATTTCAACAAAATAACCCTTTGAACCTGTTACACCCTCCGATATTCGTGACTAATTGTTCGCTCATCTCTAATTGGGAAGGCAGTGTGTGTGAGACATGAAAGTTGAATAGAAAAACAGTCTGCATCGCCGCCGCGGCCGCATGGTAGTTTTATTGTTGTTTTAATTATGGTACATATTTAATCATGTCCGGGGAGCCGTTGCCCCCCTGCCTGGCATGGCCTCTTGCTCTCCGTCGATCTTTCGCTCTGTTTATTTGATTTTTTTATTACTCCAAGACAGCTGTGCAGTGTTGCCAGATCGCTGGCGCCGCAAATGTTCCGGTAGCGGGGACTCTCCCTAACCTTAAACCTGCAAATTTCGTTGATGTGTTTTTCTCTTTCGTTCGTTCGTTACACAGCAAACGAATCTTCAATGTTTGACGCCTGCAGCGAATCTTGAGAATCATTTCACCCCTCCAAAAAGAAGAACTAACGGAGTCAGCCAAGAACTTGCGGTTCGGTTCCCAAAGAATGGCGCAGACAACACAGCTGCAGCAGGCAGCGCCACCGCCATCATCGGTCGGTGCAGGCACTGCCGCGCCCGCAGCAGCAGGAGCAGCCCAGGCGCAGCCAACGCCGGTTGCTGCCACCACACCAGTGTCGAATCCATCCACGCCACAGCCACCGAGCAGCAACAATAACAACAACAATAATAATAGTGTTGTGTCACCCGCTGGTAACAACAATAATAACGTGATGGCGGCACCCGTGCAGGCATTCACACCCGCCGGACAGCCAATATACAACCAGGGGCACATGCCCGCTCATGGAGGACATCCGCATGTGGGCGGCCACTATGCTGCGACCATGCTCCAGGCACCCATTCCGAGCAACGTCTATGTGAAGACTGTCACTGCCAATGTGAATCTACATAGCTGGTCGCACTCGGTTCCCGCCTACATACCCGGAGGAGGACAGGCCCATTACATGCCCCACGGCGACATGCCACAGGACCAGCAGGTGAGTGAAAAATTACTAAAAAGAGAATCTCCCCACTAATTGGGTTTCTTCGATCCTCAGGGCAATCCATTGATGCAACAACTGCAGCAGGTGCCGATTACCTTGGCTACCCAGGGCGTCAGTCCCAATCAGCATAATCCTAACATGGGTGGACGCGGACGTTTACGTGGACGCGGCGGTAGAGGTGGCCCGCGACGCAATGACTACCATCCACGTCATCTGCAACAACAACAACAGCAGCAGCAGCAGCAACAGCTGATTCCTCTGCCCCCACAGCAACAAATGCAGCCGGACAGCGCCGGCGCTGGGGCGCCCAACATGCAGCTGCAGCCGGACCATCAGCTGGTTGCCGGGCCGCCCGATGGGCAAATGCAACCTGTGCCCTACTATCCCCATCCTTACACCTATGGGCCATATCCTGCTGCCTATTTTGCGCCGCAGCATGCGGCCCTGCAGGCTCCGCCCAATGCTGGCGCAGCGGCGGCTGCCCAGCAGGTTACCGGCCCCCCGATCTACATGCCGTTCATGTATCCTAACGCCATGTACAACTGCATGGGAGGCTACGTATACCAGCATCTCATCCCACAGCCAGAGTACCCATACGTGTCCGAGGATGGCAGCCAGCCGGGTGGCGTAGATGAGCGTGGACAACAGCCGGACGGGGGCATGCCGCAGATCTGGCATCCCGGCCCCATGTATGCGGAGGAATATGCCGACGTGCTTCAGCAGCAGCAACAACAACAACATCAGCAGCAGCAGGTCTCGAATCCGAATGGAGCACCTGGTCTCGGCGATGAGCTCAATCACAACAACTTCTCGCTGCCATCCTCGGAAACGGGCAGCATGCTGAGCCCCAGCTGTTCCGTCTATGAGGCGTCGATCCATGAGATGCAGCATCAAATGGGCGTCATGCAGATCTACGACGATGGTCAGATGGCCTCCCTGCAGACCATTCACCCGGGCGCTGGTCCAGTCCAACAGGTAAGTGATGAATCCTTCCATTACCCTTTCTATTTATTAATTGATTTCTTTCCATTGTTGCTTTCAGTACGTGGATGAGCTAGCGGAATGCGTTGTGGGACCGCCTGGTGCCATTCCCGTGGAATGGGCAGCTCCGCTACCAATGGCCGGTCCAGCAGCCATGCTGCCGCCACCTCCACAGTGGCAGGCGGGGCAGGAATGGCAACAACCGCCAACAGTGGCCATAGAACAGCAGCAGCAACCGCAAATGATTCAGGCACAGCCACCACAAGCCCCCACACCGACGCCACAGCAGCAGCAGCAACAGCAGCAGCCGCTGCATCAGGATCAGCTGGGTGAGTCCCACTCCTCACTACACCTCACAATAGTTGCAAATTGCAATAATAGATTATGGAAAGCATTTGTTGATAGCATTTGTGGGGTATATCATTAATGTTTCGCTCTTTGTGTATTTTTTTCGAACTGTTCCCATTTTCAATTACTGCCAAGTGGGAGAATCGAATCACTTGTTCATAATCTAAACTCAATTTGTTCGATGCTTTTTGTGATAAGCATTAATTGTTAGTTCATGCACAATTCTAATGCCCTTTTCTGTGGGGTATGTCGAGCTGAAAGAGCAGTTTGTGCCGAGAGGATTTCTTTGCTTTGTGCAGCATATACAAGCGTCGGCTTGTCCAAGTATCTCTTTTTATATCTCTGTTGTTGAATTTTCCATTTGTATTTTGGAATTTGTCATGGCATTCGTTATCGAAGCGTCGTGTTTATATGCAGCTTGTCTTTTTTTGTTATTTTTTTGTTTTTGCTTACTCTTGCTTTTTACGCTGCCCCAGCTCTACTTAGCTTACGGTAGTTCGATGAAGTGTTTTCTGGGCAGGTGAAGTGGAGCCGAGCAGCCACTGTCTCGACACATGAGCCACACAAATAAACAACATATTCATCAGCAGTACATGGTTCATTTGGTTGTTGCTAGGCCAGTGGCTACGGCTATGGTTATGGCTTTGGCTTTTGGTCCCCTGCCCTTATGTGGAGTTGGGAGCCGCTGCTTTCTTTGCATTTGTTGTTTAAAAATTTTCTACCCCTTCTATAATCAGCAACACAAGTGGCTTCCGTCTTAATGTTTGTCGTTTGTTTTGCACGCTTATCAAAACTACGATAGCTGATGCAGAGTTCAAGCTACTGTCCCCTTGTTCCCGCTTGGATTTGTCATCAAAACTAATTATTAATCACTTTAAGCATTTCATTCCCATTTTTGCAGCACATAAATCAGGCCATAAATGGGATCTTCTGCCCTTGCGGGGTCGATCGAACCACTTTTACGAGTCGTAATATCTTTGTAGACATTTCAAGTGCTGGAATTGACAAACCGATTGGTGTTCACTCACTGTCTCTGCAGCTAGCTGTTGCTGCACTCTCTCCCCTTTCGTTGAATGTGACACTTTTATTGCTGTTTTCGTAGCACTTGGTCCGGTCTGGTTTCTCGGGGCATTCGTATAAATAGCGCCCGATAGCAGCTACCCACCCAAGTGTTTGTCCACAGGCTAGGCGATTGATAGGCGATATCGTTGTGGCCGTGTGGCCTCTACCTCTAGTACTGTTCGTACATAACTCTACCTATAGCCAGCTCCCCAGGCTATTGATTAGGCTAATCAAATGGGGGCTCTGGAGAAGGTTTACGATGTCACAGGCATGTTCGCCACCCAGTAAGCGGTGGCGCACGACACCCCAGAAGAGCCCTCGAAGGTGGTAGAGCTCTACGCCGGTAAATGCAACATTTTAAGTCTGAAACAAAGAGGTTTTGGTTTCCACTATCTGTTTGGTTTGATCGATGGCTTTTAGAGCAGCATTTCGTTAAATCAGATTAAAGCAACGCCACATGGGCTTCCGCTTGAGTGGAAAAAGACAAATTTAATATTAAATATCGTTCAAAATTGTAGGTAAAATGTATGGCATTTTCTTTATTACTATTTATCCTCCTCCTCTTTACTCTTAATCTGCTCAAACACTTATTGTTCTTTTTGTTTGCCCTCCCATTCTTATGCGTATAACAGTTTTTTAGAACATTTCTTTCATTATTTGTTTTGTTTTTTTTGTATTTCTTGGTAGCTGCGTGATTTAATATTTCAATATTTCGTTCGCTTATTGCTCATTGGATTTCTAAATATTTCTTGAGTTGAATATTTTGTTGTTGTTATTAAAAATGTATATTGTATGTATTTATGTATTACACGTCAACGTACATTATATATTCGTCAGCTCTCCTCTTCTCGTTTTTTGCGACCTCTTTTTTTCTCTCGGTGTATAACAGTATAACAGAAGGCACAACAAGCCTTCAAAAATGTATTTTCTACTTTTATTTAAGACTCTTTTTATTTAATTTTCTTTTCTTTATTGGCATTTCCTTGCGTTTTGCTTTGCGATGTCTTTCTTTTGATGTTTCCTCTATGCTTTATCGGTATGTGGACTTTTTGAAATTGCTTCGTAAAATGAGACATAAAATTTGTAATTTATTTTTGTTTTACAAATAAGTTTTTAAAATTGAAAACAATTTTAGTTTTTTATTTTTAAAGTTCCGCTGTGGTTTTTTTTGTGTTTTTAGTATTTGTAGCATTTTTTGTTTCTTAAAAAATACAAAATTTATTAGTTTTTAATAGTTGTTGCCGCCGCCGTCGACTCTTCTTTCTTTAAGTTTTCTTCGGGCCACCCGCTTCGGATCCCTACATCTAGAGCTTCTACAGACACGTACATACAGATATACTATTTCTAGCACTACTCTTTGCTACAGTTTACACGTTAGATTTCTCCCGCTACTTTTGTATGACACATTTATGTTTTGTTTAAACAGCTTGCAGTTTTTTTTCTCGTAACAACAACTATAATTCCTATAATTATTACACAATAATCATAAATCTTTAATAGTAGTAATAGTAATCGTAAAGGTTTTTTTTAATATAACAAAACAAATAATAGAAATTATTTTATACAAATATTTTGTGTGTTTTTGTTGCTGTATAACAGTTGCAAAACTATAATCGATATCATTAGTACATCAGTTTACCCTAGGGTTGGTTGCTTTTTCGTTCTTTGCTTTTTTTTGTTGGTGATTTATGAGCTTTTAATATTATATTTTATTAGTAGCCATAAAAGCATAAGGTTTCTTCCCCTTCGCCCGGAATCTTATCAGAAAGCTAAAGCCAAGTTTCTTGTAGAAATTCCAGCATAAAGCAATCCTCCTATATGCTGCTGCTGCTGTTAGTAATAGTTTCTGCTGCTGCTGCTGGGGCTTTATATTGTATATATATTTTATATATATATTTATGATCCTTGTATATAGGTTTTACTTTTGTGTGTGGTGTGATTTGTGTGTTTTCCCCACTCTTTCTCTCTCTCTACAATACTCTCGACCCGCTTTCTGTTTATATAAGTTATAGAAAAATATCTGGCTGGATCTTTCAATCGTTCCCTGGTGTTTTCCCCCTCTCTTTCCTATGTAAATTCATCTCTTTGCTGTGCGCCACATCTCCCCTTGAGCTGCCCTTTCGAATACTTAAAGCTTTGATTCCGATGTCGTTGCTTCTGCTGCCTTCTTCTGTTGTTGCGGGAACATCGGCTGTGGCGGCTCCTCCTGCTGTGGACTGGCCAGCGTTTTAATGATCTTGGGCACTATGGTGATAGGTTGATCCTCGTCATCCTCCGCTTCTTCATCCTGCTCCTCATCAATGGGCGTTAGAGTCTCCACGTGGACGGGCGTCTCATCCGAGGGACTGCAGCGCTTCAGACAGGGGGCCAAGAAGCTGGTGATCGTCGAGATGCCAAACAGAGCGCCTGCCATGTAGAAGGGCAGATCGTATGTGTGCGTTATATCGTAGATGGCCCCAGCTAGAGGTGTACCAATCAGGGCGGCGAATCCTCTGAACAGGATGAGCAATCCAAAGGCATTGGTAAGCTTGTCCAGGCCGAGCAGATCGACCAGGATAATTGACGTTAGCGAGATGTAGCCAGAGATAGCCAAGCCAAAGAATATCGACATCGTGATGTACGCCGAGTAGCTGTAGCACAGCGGAGTGAGGGTCACGGCGATGGTCGACACCAGCAGGCAGCAATTGTTCAGTAGCAGAGAGTTGACTTGCGGCAGATCTGCCACCCAGCCGCAGAATACGCGACCCACAGTGTTAGTGATGCCGATGATGGACAGCAGCATGGCGGCATCTCCCTTGGGTATGTTGTGCTCCTTGGCCGCATCCACCAGATACACAAAGGGCACATATAGTCCAGCCATGCCAAAGATATTCGACACTCCAATCAGCATGAAGACGGGATCCTTGAGCAGACTCACATCCAACATGGTGTTGACCACAGATTTAACCGAATCGGGAATGCCCAGGCATGGGCACAGGTCGTACTCCTCGCGATGCTTTTCGGCGTCTTGCAGGGGATCCAACTTCTGGACACTTTGCATGCTCTTCTCGTACTTCGTGAGGGATAGCACAGAGTTTCGATAGCCAGCCAGGGATTTCTGTGACTGATACTGGGGCAGATTTGTGACGGAGCCCGAGTAGAAGATGTCCTTTCGGGACATGGGTCGCACCATTTTGCCGCTACCACTGCTGCCCTGCCGCTGGGAGAGCGACATCTTAGAGGTGGCAAAATCTCCTCCACCGCCTGCCTCCAGATCGTTGCGGGACGTGGCTCTGATGGCCGCCAGCGATGGTTGAAAACGTTCCGAAGCCGAGGTCTTGCGCACGCGATTGAACGAAGGCACGGAACCATTTTTGGGCAGACCGTGATGGTCGCTGGCCAGGAAGGCGGGCTGTGAGGCGTTCCTGGTCATGGATCCGCCATCCTGCGAATGGTACGGACTGTGATCAGATTCCGAGCTGCGATGCGGACGACGTCCGCCCCGTCCTCCGGCAGAGAGTTGGCCATTGCTGTCGGCATTGGGCGGGGACTGAGTTCCACCTCCATTGCGATGCACATCCACCACCTTGGACTCGGTGATTGTTGGGAGCGTAGACACGGGATGCAGGCCTCCCGCCTGTTGGGCCAGCAGCTCCAGATTGAGACTCGAATGAACGCCAGGGTCCGCGTTGAGGGGCATCTTAAGTTTCCGCTCCATGGTGCCATCCGGCAGCTGGACCATGAAATGTGAACCAGCAAAGGAGCCACGCTCCAGCTGCAGCTGCTTCTCCTCGTACATGCGCTGCATCAGGGGCTTAACCTTCTTCTTTTTAGGGTATGTGAGGGGTCGCATCATGGCGCCAAAGATGGCACAATTGAGAATAAGGCCGGCAAAGATGAGAATTGCATTCTTCCATCCATACTCCTCCAGCAAGTACGTGGCCAGCGGGGCAAACGCAAAGGTGCCAAAGCCCGAGCCACACACCGCAATGCCCGTGGCCAGCGAACGCTTCGTTTCGAAGTAGTAGCCCACGGCCACCACCGCTGGCAGGTAGATCATGCCAAAGCCGAATCCTCCCAGGAATCCATAGGTGGCCATCAGCATGCTCACCGAATTGCTGAAAGTGCTCAAAACGAAGGCGATGCAGGCAATGATGCTCCCAGCGATGCACACCGCTCTACAGCCATATTTGTTGGCCAGCGCCGAGACGATGGGTCCAGCACTGAGGTACACTCCGGACAGGAGACTGCCCACCCAGGCGACGGTGCCTTTGCCCTCGTGAAAGTAGGCCACAAACTCCTCCAGAAAGATGCCGAAAGTGTAGGCAATGCCGTCGACAATCATGTTGCACATGAAGCTGGCAAAGCAGATGACCCAGCCATAGCCACCGTCCGGCGGTGGCGGCAATTCTCCATACTCGCTCTCATCATCCTCATCCTCGTTCTCCTCATCGTTCTCGTCCTCTGGAGTGTCGTTCTGTTCTGCGGTCAAGTGTGCCGCCTCCTCGCAGGCCAGTTCACTGTCCGTCCTATCGAACTTGCGCAGGCGTGCAGCAGAGTTCCCCGACACAGCGGTATTACTTCCGCCATTGGTATCCACCATAATGCAGCGGTACTTGTGATGATGCGTTTATTCCGTTAATGCACACGAACACGCGGCGGAGTTAAAGGAAAGAGTGCAAGTGCAAGGAGAGAGAATGGTTGGGCGAAGCAACACGCGAGGAGGAAGAAGTGTGTGCGCCCGCGCCTCGTCTGTTCCCGTTCCCGCTTTCGTTTTCGACTGCGATGCCGATGTCGATGGCGACGATGTCGAGAATTCCGTTGCCAACGTTGACTGTGTTTTTATCTTGTCTGCTGCTGTTGCTCTCAGTCTCTCACGCTACGCTATCGTATCGTTCTGTCGCTCTCTGGCTCTGGCTCACCCCCTCAGAACGGCAAGCAGCATTTGCCACTGTGTTCTCTGACTCTCTCCCAAGCTTTTGGACTTAGTCTCTTCTAATATTTGCTTTTACTCTCACTCTCTCTGTCTTACTGCGACTGCATGCGCCGTTATTTGTGTGTGTGTGTGAGCTTGCTGGCTGTTGTTTTTGTCAATTGTTATTGAGTTTTGTTTTTGCTTTCATTTACTTTTGATAAATAAATTTATTTCTTTATTAGTGATAGATAGGCGTAGGCCGTATGTGCATATATTCAAAATATCTATAAGGTCTCTGCTGCTGGCTATTGCGGCTCTCGTCGCTTGAGTGTGCACTTTGAGCTTTACACTACAAATTTAGTTAATACTTTTAACTTTTTAAAAACTATGTCAAGTTACTCTTTGTGCCTGTGCTTCTATTGAGAATCGGAATATTTAAAAGGTTTTTAAATTGTTTCGAATATTCATTGATGAGAATTTTTGTGCTATTTATTTGTATTTGCAATTTGTCACGTTTTGTTCTGTGCTTTTGCTGCTATTTCTTGTTGTTTGCTTTACTTTTTGTTTTTACCGTTGCACTTGCAGCTGTATCGCTGAGGTCACGGCAGAATGTTTTGTTTTGATAGAAGCTTCAGCTTCCTCCTCCTCGAGATTTCCCTGACTTTGCACTTTTTTATGTTCTTTGCTTTCTGCTGTTTCCTTCTGTCTTTGCTTTTAGTTTTTGTTATTTCTTTGCCAGTCGTTGCCTTTGCATTTGCTTATGTTTCAGATTCAGCTTCTGCTTCTAGTTCATGTGCTTTTTCGGCACTGCTGGTTTTTCGGGGGTGCTGTACGTGCACGGTACGGTACTCTTGATGATAGGTACGTAGCGCTGTACGTCGTAATAGTCACTGCCACTGACACTGCAATTGTATAATTTATTGGTGTGTTTGAGTTTTGTTGAGCATTGAATTTCGGTTTAAAAAACGTCCTCCGCCCAACGGATATAACGGATGAAGTGGCCGCTGAAAAAGCGTTCTGATCGATAAACGGCAGAGCGGCGGTGAAGCACGGTAGAACCACACCACACACGGCACTGTGCACTGGGGAGGGGAGACACTCACGCCGAGCTTACGTGGTTCTCATCGTCAACACGCGTCCGGACACTTTCAGCTGCATTTGCATTTTCCGACCCAAACCCGCAGCTGTTGTTGTTTGATTCTTGTTGTAATTTTTAATTCAAATAATTTTGACTTTTTCTCTGTGCTGCCCGCTTGAACAGCAGTGTCGGGCGACGGATGGGGGGCGGTAGGAGGTGGTGGAGATATATAGAGAGATGCCAACGAAAATAATAAGGAACACAGAACACACGTAGGTCCGCGTCTCGTTCGCTCCGTCAATGTTCCACGTTCTGTTCTTGACTGCTGCGCCGTTCGCTGCGGAATGAAAATTCGTCGTAACCAAAAGCCAAGAGGCAGCAGCAGCAGTGACAGTGCCACTGCCACTGTTATACGATATACAAAGCACACATAGTAGCAGCAGCGGCAATAGCAACAAAGACAATTTGAAAAACGTAAAACTGCAAAAGCAAAAAAAAATACAAATGCGAAATGCCTGTGAATGCCTCTCTCTCGTTCTGTCTCTCTGCGTTGGAATGCATTTGAAGTTCAAGCTCACAGAGCGCAAGCTCCATTCTTGCCAGCGAGCAGCCATGTGGCGGAAGCTCCTCTCTCGTTCTCTCTCAGGTGAATGCTTGTTTGTGGCTCTCTTTGGCTTTGCAGGTATATTCTGATGATGTGCCTTTGGCTTTGCAGGGGTTGCCGTTGCTTTTGATTCTCATACGCCTGAACAGCTGATTGAACAGCAGAGAGTCGAGCAGAGCAGAACCGATGAGGAATTCTCGTACAGAGATTTGGGCAAACAACCCCTACGTACCCAGCCTCGAAAGGGGTGGTATTTTCGGAATTTGTTGTTTCTGTTGCCGAGGGAAAGCCTGAAAAAACCGGTAGCCGCTGGCGCGCCACATGGCGACCAAGCGACCGTATAACAGTTTCTCAATATACAGCGTATGCCCTGAAGCAAAGAGCACGCTACAAAACTGTTGCGCTCTTTAGTTGCGATTTAGGTTAAAGGTTAACCTTTCTGTCCGACCAACTAACACCCCACTCCTCCCCCAAAAAGACTTTTACTTTTCAATCCTACGCATTTGTGTGTGTGTGTGAATCGGTTTTTCGTATGCCGCCTTTTAGGCGCCGACAAAACTACCATTCGAGTGCGAAGATTGTATAATAAGTACATTATCTTAACGCATTTCCACCTATAAAATGCATTCGACACGGACACCGAGATAAGACCCCTCCGCCGGCTCCGACGCCGCCGGTTTTACCCTCCTCAAGTATCACAATATTTCAGCCCTTTACTTTTTCTGCGTCTCGCATTTGTTGCCAGGCCATAAAAATCGTACAAAAATGTGCTTTGCTTTGGTTTCTGGTTTATAACAGTCTTGTTGTTGTAGTTGTTGCTGGGGGTTTTTTGTTGTGGTGCCATGTGCTATGGTCGTAGACGTAGACCACTTTTGTATTGGCCTTTTTTTGTTCTTAAGAGACTCTTGAGGCGGAATGGCGCTGTGCCGCTCTCTTGCTAACCAAGTTAGGGAGAGACAGAGCGAGAGAGAGTGGGGGAGAGGAGTGTTCTCTCTCAAGGGGTGACTTAAGAAGTGTACTGTCGCTCGGTCTATTAGTCGTACTTACTTTGGGTGGTTGTTGCTCGGTCAATGTCATTCATAAAAATTCCATGTCACAAACATACACAGATACACTCTTGGGGGCACACACACGCCACACACACACACACGTGCATGCATGCACTCGATATTATGGGTCAACGCCAGAGGGCGCTATGCCTCTTCCTGCCAATTGCCTTTGATTCCCTCTGCTCTCTGTGCTGGCTTTTTTCTGACGTGCCTCCCTTTTAGTGCCATAAGTTGATTTGCAGGCTTCCTCTATGATTAGCGCATTAGAAGAGCTCAAACGGCCAACGCCTCCACATTTTCCTTGAATATAATTTTTTTTGCTGTGAAAAGGAAATTGCTATTTAGTGAAAGGCGCGTGCATAAAATCCGCTCAAAGGGAAATATAATACGGCAGGAGCAGAGCAAAACTGTAATGCCACAGCAGCGGCAGCCACAGAAACAGCGCGTGTGCCTCCTGGCCGTATAGGATTAAATTATAAATGCATGGAGCATAAAATGAAAATCGCAGTACAAGCCAGGACACGGCTTAATCAGTGCTACACGTGGCACGCGGCAGAGCTTGACCCATGTCATCGGATGGTAAAGTGGGGGCTGAGGCATTCAGAAGACACGCCCCACAAGCGGCAGCAGGTGTCTTTAAATTAGTTGCACCATTTGACAAGAATACTGGGTGAATTCCAACACTGTGGGAATGGGGCCAAAACCCACAGATAGAACGAAAGAACATTCTAGAGTCAGAAAGGAGGAGCAAACAGCAGAGGGGGTAAGAGATGAGGCCCTACAATATATCACAGATGTTCGGAATGAATGATGGTAGTACAACCATCCATGACAATCCTTGAGGCAGAAGGTCTCTCAAAGAGAAAGCAAAAGACAGAGAGAGAGAGAGAGAGAGAGAGAGCGGGAAGCAGCTTAATGCTCTTGCCACATCTTGTGTTATTTTCTTTATTCCAGAAAAAAAAGGTTGAATGAACCAAGCGACGGCCATGACGATGACTCTGGGCAGTTCAATAAAAGCCACGGCCCCCACACCAGAGCTCCCTCTTGTCACTGTGCTTCCTCCACCTCTCAGGCGAAGGTGCTAGGGGGGCATTTTCTTTGTTAATGAAAATGAAAATTGCGCATACGACGCGTTGGGTGCAGTCAATGTGCTTTGTTTGATTTTTTACGCTATTCAGCGTTTTCTTTTTGTCGCTTTTACTCTCTTGTTCATTTGGGATGTCGTACACATAGATACATAGATACACATGTGCACAGGTACAGGCTACATCGCATAGAAACACGAATATACATAGTAGTAGTAGATAATATGACGCAGTTTGTGGCTGCTGTGACATGTTTTACCTTGCTCTCTGACGTTCCGTAGTCAATCGCCCGCGCTCAACTTGTTGCTGGCTTTGCTTAGTATGCAACTCACTAGAGCCGCTCGAGCCTGGCCTCTGTATCTGTCAGAGGCATTTGTATCTAGCCCATGGCTGAATGGAGCCACGCTCCATGCTCCACGCTGTACGCATTTATATGTTAATGATGTGGGAGTCAGTCCAACAGAAGTGGGTGAGGTGAGGATACAGAAAGGATATACATTACAACAGACGCGTGTGTCCTTGGTACATCTCTTCCCCTGTCGCTCAAATGTCAGTTTACCTTAGCTTCCAGTCGATGCGACTCACTGACCCTGCCCGGTCCTGCCTCCCTTTTATGACATCTCTCACTTTCGTATATAATTTCCCCCGGTGGCATATCATTTGCTCCGATTAACATTAACAGTTTGTTGCTTTCTTTTTTGTTATTCCTCCTATGATGATGATGATGATGAAGCGAAGTGCTGCTGCATGCCGGCAAAAGCGAAGGCGAAGGTCGCTTATCCGTTGTAGAATTATGCAATGTTCACTCTCGCAATCGGCATCGGAATTGCACCCGCAATTTCATTTATTGAGACACAGACAGACAGAGAGAGAGAAAGTCTGTATTCTCTCTGTATTCTTTGGGTATTATTTATTATAAATTGACACAAATGAATTCAATTGAATTGCGGTAGAAACAAAACAATCGCCAAAGAGTAGCTACAGGCTACAGGGTGTCTCTGCTGTTAGCTTTTAGTTTCCCCTGTTGCCAGGCGCAGGCTTTTCCCGCCTTGTAGATTAGCTATCATATTTCCATGAACGCAGCCACAGAAAACACAGTGCGGATAAAGTACTGTGAATGCCACATAATAGTAGACCGATGTTGGTTATGATTCGAATCAATAGCAGCGCGGTCGAATCGTTACGCATACAACGCCTTCTCTTGGCCGCTTACGAAACACTCCCATTCCGCTTCCATTTCTCATCCTGTGTTCACTGCTCTTTCACATGCACTTTTCCACCGCATACACATATCATATTCCCATTTGTATTTACTATAACTCAGCATTTGGCTCCGCTATGTGCATTCCTTTGTTTCCACGCTTAACCCGACTTTGGACGGACTTTGGTTTGTTTTTCTTGTACCCCTTTAAGCATTGGGTATGGTGATTTCAAGGGGATGTTTGCAGACATGGAAAAGGGGTAAACTTTAGAAGGTATTCGTAGAAATAACATTGGTTATTTTCAAAGTTCTTGCATGATACCAGCACCGATCTGATGGCATTTAGGGTATCCAAACCTTCGACCATTGAAGATGTTACCCTGTTTGGTTCTTTCATTTTTTTATTTCCCTATTTTTGTGTTGGTGTGAGTCAGTCAGTGACTGATTAACAACTAATCAACAATTTCATGTATTTGTACTCGTATCTACTCGAATAAAGAGTGACAGAGAGAGAGAGAGAGAGGGGGTGGTGCATGGGCCTAAGAGATACATTTATATAGAACAACGCTACATATGTATATCTATATATTTATGTATGCTTTTATGTATATTTTCTAAGTCTTGTGATAATTGTTTTGTGGTCAACGAACGCGTTTTTGTTTTGATTCCCAAATGAACCATGAAACTCGATTGTTTGTTCACTTTTCACTTGCTGTTGATTCTCTCAATTAAAAGCGCCCCCATATCGTGTTTGCATATTCATATATCTCTCTCGCTTTGTGCCAATGGGGGCTATGGGATCGAAGCTCAATAAGCTCAAATTACTCATAGAGAATAGAGTAGAGCAGAGCCTGTGTGTGTGCCCCTCAGGCGCTGGCGATGCTGTTTGCCTCTGCTGCTTCTGTTGCTAGCTAATAAAAATTGAATAAAATCGCGCTTTCAATAACAGCAACAATTAGATTGATCGCGCGGAGCTTCATGTGAGATA
Organism: Drosophila guanche; assembly: GCF_900245975.1. Classification (NCBI taxonomy): domain Eukaryota; kingdom Metazoa; phylum Arthropoda; class Insecta; order Diptera; family Drosophilidae; genus Drosophila; species Drosophila guanche. The sequence continues at coordinate 2,018,589 of NW_022995751.1, read as the reverse complement.
TAAAATGGGGCTTAAGGGGTGTATTCTCGGTATGTCCATAGATGAAACACTAATTTGACCCATTTTTGTTGATTATTTTGGATTGGATCGCGGATACCAAATTTGTTACGAAATTCAATGAAGCTTTAGGAAACTGTTATACATTACACACTGTTATACTTGCGAGGGTTGTTATAAAGGTTTCTGTATTTTAATGAAAGCAAAAGGAGAATCGTGTGGAATTTTTAAAGATTTTTAAATGTTATCTGGATTTATTTTGTAGTTTTTGTTTTTTATTTGAATATTATCCAATTATCCTTTTATTAGTATCGATGATCTAGTGTTTTTGTCAACTTTTGTCAGTAAATTTATAGTAATTTTCAATACGTTTATAGTCAATTTCAGTATTCATATTTTTTGATGGTTTCTTTTGGTTTATTTTTGAGCGATTCTTAATTAAAATTCGAAGTGCAATAAAGATATGTAAGAGAACTGCCCTACTCTCATGGATTGTGTTCCATCACCCTACGCTCCATTCTTCTCCCTTTTGTTCTTCTATTTTCATCTAACGCATTTGAATGGCAAATGGAAATTAAGTACAGTCTCGTATTCTCTTGCTTTCTCGCTGTGTGTGTGTTGTGTTTTCGTGCCTAACAATTTCCTTGTTTGCTATTGTTGCTGCTATTGTTGTTATTTCTGTTGCTATTGTTGGTGCAGTCAACTTATTGCAATTTACCTGTGCACTCATGTCTGTAATTATCCATCCAACCTTGTGACAGCACACGGATCGAAGCCCACTGTTTCTCACTCGCTCTCACTAGCTGTAGAACCCCCCTCTCGGGTCTATCGTTATGGTAACGTATATCAAAAGCTGTTGCTATTGCAACCCAAAAGCTAACACCCTGGCATAGATTTTTGTTTCATATACTAGATATAATATTTATTTCCACTATTTGTAATGCATTAATATCTATGGCGGCAGCCGCTGCTGCTCCACCACATATTTCCATGCAAATATGTATCTCCCGCCTGTGGTTGGTTTTTATTTTCGATTTTGTGCTATATTTATTGAAGTATTTAATAATTCTGTGAGAGAGTCGCTCGTTAATTGCTAATTGAAATTAATTAACACATTCTGAATTCCATGGATATCTATCTCCCGCGTGTTGTGGGAACACTCGGGGTAAGGTTTTCGCTTGCTCTCCGGCTGTCATATGATGTTTAGCGTAGGGGGAGGCGGTGTGGCGGAGGATGGGATATGGATGGGGCGGACACTCCGTAAGTAGGCGTTTAGCACTGCCTTCCTTTCAATTGTCGAACGAAAGCACTTCGTTAGAAGTACTCCGCTAATTTGTGTCTAAATAAATCCTTTTTTGTAGAGCAAAAGGAATTGCCACAAATATAAATGTTTGGATATGAATTTAGTTTTAGCACGTTTTAAGTTACGTGTTAGAAATAATAACAGGTACATTCGCTTTCCAATAGATATTGTAGCTCCCTAAAAATTTGAGATATTTTTAATCGTATATAAAAGAGTATCCCATTGTATGACCCATTTCCCAAGCCTGCAATTGCATTTTATTGATACATCACTCTGAAAGGCGTTGCCCCATACCATCTTGGGACAACAGATTGCTTCTGTTTTGTCACCGCTTGTTAGGATGACATGGGGATGTGGATCATGTGAATATTGACTCATCTCCCGTTGCTCCCTTTTCTCACCCATCTGTTGGCTTAACCTTGTTCCTCCTCGTCACCCCCATCCCTCTCTCTGTTTTTGTTTTTCACTTTTCCCATCATTTCTTATCACATCGCATGTCGAATAATGTAGTTTATCTTTCGTATTCCCGTATCTCAGTGGCAATCGAGTTCCGAAGTTCGCTTATACAATGGTTGGTCGGGGCGGGGGGAGTTTTATTGTGATTTAATAATCATTTTTGGCTTGGCGGCTTGTCGATTGACGAATAAATAGTCTATTTTCCGTGCTCTCCCCCCACTGCCACACTCAACCTCCGTGCAGTACTCGAGTTTTTGACATGGATTAGTTATGTTTTCTATTTGCACTGATAGCGGCACCCGACAGGCAATCTGTTGGGCACAAATTGAAGGCCTGTTGGACTGCCAGTCGGTTGGTCTGCTTATCACTTAAAATAGTACTTTGTGGAGCAGTAAACCAACACAGCAACAGCAGAGCAACACAAAAGAGTGTGGGCTACGTCAATAACTCTCTTTGTTGGGTTTCTAGAGAATTAGCGGAAAATAAGAGAGAAAGGGGCAGGTCTTTGGAGGCTGGAGCTGTTGGATACACTTTACAGATAGTTTGTTCTTATAGTTTTTATAGCTTAAGGAATGGCTTCTTATAGCTTCTTTGCTGTACATTTTTCTGGTTGATCCACCAACCAAACGGTTCTTTCTCTCTATCCATATTGATTTTAACTACTATTTGCCACACATTTGCTGTACCAAAGATGGTTTCCTCTTATTGTTAACTTTGTGGACGAAAACAAATCAATTTAAGGGTCGGCACACATTTTAAATGCTTGGAAGAAGAGCAATGTCTGTGCCATCGTAGCATCCAGAAATTCATTATGTGTCTGTCGGCTGTTTAATGATGGAACAGAATTCGATCAAACCCACATTCAAGTGCTTCGCTCTGCTCTGCTCTACTTGCTCGCTGAAGTTGAAGATTATTTTAGCATCGTTTAGCATTCAATTGGCATCAATTATGGGAAGCGGCGGGATATTGTAAATTAGTTTGTGGCATGTGGCAAAAGAAAATGCTCTTTACTGATTGTTTATCTTCCTCTTATTACCATTTCTTTTGCAGTTGTTGAGAAGAATTTGATGAATAATAATAATGAAGTTCCTTTGGAGGAGATTCTGAGCAATGAAAAGCAGCAGCAAATCGAAATGGAGTATCAGCAGCAACAACCGGCGCATCCACCTCCACAGCAGCAGCAGCCACAGTTGCCACAACAAATTGAGAAGCAGGCAACGAAAGTGGCTACCAATCAGGTGGTGGCAACAGTGGCACCTCAACAGCAAATGCAGAAGCAACAGGCGGCTCCGCAGCATCATCAACAGCAACAGACATCGCCCGTGGTGGTGCCACAGCAGCAGCAGCAACAACAGCAGCAGCAGCAGCAGCAGCAGCAGCAACAGCAGCAACACCATCAGCAGCAGCCACAGAGCGGCTATCAGGAGGTGCAACATCAGCCACATCAACAGTCTCAACAGCAACATCAGCAACAGCATCAACAGCAACAGGCGCCACAGCAGCAAGTGCGAAAGCCGCCACAGCAATACAATCAATCGCAGCAGCATCAGGTGCGTCGCAAGTACTCGTCGGAGTACAATCATCATCACCAGGGAGCAGGAGGTAACAGCAGCAGCGAGACGGGAATACAGACAACAAAGAGCATGTCCTGGACAAACTCTGCGCAGCACAAGAAGTCCACGCAGTCCGTTTCGGTGACGGCATCGCCCAACAATGTTAATAATGGACCAGGAGGAGCTACAGCAGGAGCAGCCACAGGAGGAGGCAGTGGAGGATTCAACAAATCCGGCAGCTACAGTCACTCCACAAAGACGTACACCAATCAGCAGCATTACCAGCAGCAGCACTATCAGAATAATTATACGAACAACAGCAGCACCAGCAGCAACAGCAGCAGCAACGCTGGCGGCAACAACAACAGCAGCAGCAGTGCCAGCAACAATCAACAACAACAGCAGCAGCAGCAACAACAGCCACAGCAACAGCCACAAGTGCGCACCTATGGCACGATGAAGGTGCCCTCGTCGCCAGTGGCCAGCAATGCCCCTTTGCTGGAGAGAAAGAACAGTCAGCAGGGAGGTGCCACAGTAGCTGCAGCAGCAACAACTACCTCAACGGCGAGCATAACAGCAACGCCAAGCCATTTCCAGCAGCAAGAGACGAGCAATGCAGCGGCAGCAGCAGCTTCTCAGCAGCAGCAGCAATCACATTACCACCAGCAACAGCAGACACAACCTGCCACACAGCAACAATATGCTGCACCGCCAGCGGCCGCCACCAAGACCTACAGCAGCTATGCGGCCAAGCGACAGCACACTGTTTACGAGCAGCCAGCCCTAAGCTCCGTGGTATCCGCATCTGCATCCTCCTCCACTTCCGCCAATACCCAGCCGCAGATGAATCTGGCCCCGCCCGCACCACCCGCTTCGCAAAGCAATCAAAACAGCGCCGAGAGCTCGCAGCCCTCGTGGGCGAGTCTGTTTGCCAACAAGAAGCCAGTGGCCAAGGTGGCACCGTACGAGGCCAACAAACCAACACCCGCACCGGCGCCTTTGCCAGTTCAACCGCCTGTGCAGCAGTTGGCACCGCCACAGCCACAGCTACCAGTTCAACCTCAGCCGCAAGCCACTGTGGTAGTTGCAGCACCACAGCCTCAACCTCAGCAGCAGCCACAGGTGCAGCAGCAGCAGCCACAGCCCCAGACACAACCTCAGTCTCAGCCACAGCCACAGCCTCAACCTCAGCCACAACCACAGCTGCAGGCCCCACCAAAACCACAATTGAAGCCGCAACCACAACTGCAGCCACAGCCAAAACTTCAGCCCCTTTTGCCAGCCCCAACCGCTCATCAGCAACTGCAACTCCCAGCGCCAGTGCCTGCGCCCATCACACCTTTGATAACGCCCGGAACGCTCTCCTATTCGGCTGCCTCGGCACAGGCGATGCCAGCGCCCAGTCCCTCGGCATCCATCAAACCTCTGAAACCAGAGCCTGTTGCGCGTCCTTCGGCCCAACTCGATGAGTGGACCAACAAATATGCAGATTTCCTGACACGCCAGAAGACTAATTTGGCGCCCATCAGCCTGCGTCCCCGAGGACTAACCAATCGCTCAAACTATTGTTACATCAACTCTATACTCCAAGCGCTGCTGGGCTGTTCGCCGTTCTACAATCTGCTGCGATCGATACCCAAGCAGGCGGCGGTCCTGAGTGACGTGAAGACGCCAACAGTGAATGCCATGTGAGTTTGGGATAGAAAGGGGAACTTGGTGGGAGCCGAGTGCCACAGACAAGTCAACAGACACCAAGGCACCTTGCTGGCGTTTGTGTTACGTTTGTGGCAGACTAAATGTCGCGCGGCTTCGCTTTGCGTTCAGTGCGTTGCCTTCGTTCTGACGGCAATCGCTGAACGTTGGAGTCGAGCGCACGTGCGCTGTTCTTTCAAGGAGAGTTCTCCGTTTCAATGGAAATTCTCTGTCGAAACAGACACAAACATCAACAAAAATCTCTACCTCTTGGTTTGTATTTTAATGTTTGTGTTTCTTCTTTAATAGGATGTCTTTTATGACCAACTTTTCATCGCTGCCCAGTGGGCTGCGTCTACGTTTGAACACTCTCAACAAGGCGGCCCAGAACAAGGGCAAAGATGAATTTGCCGGCACGGACCTGCAGTGCGATATTGCCTTTGAGCCCACAGATATTTACAAGCTGTGGAACGACAGCCGCGAGGAGCATGTCGAGGGTCGCCAGGAGGATGCCGAAGAGTTTTTGGGTTATGTTTTGAATAAACTCAACGATGAGATGTTGGAGGTAAGTCACTGATAAAATATATTAAAATACAATAATTAATGGTTTCTCTATCTGTTTTTTTAGGTAATTAAACTGATTGCCAAGCCCGTGCCACAGCAGAACGGCCAAGAGCAGCCGGAGCCCGAAGATGGTGGCGAGGTCTGGCAGGTAAGTTAATGTCTTATAAAGGGAATTATTTAATTTAATTGAAATTTCTCGCCCTAGATGATTTGCAACAATCGAAACAAGGGCAGTGTCACACGCCAAACAGATTTTGGACGCACTCCCATCAGCGACATCTTTCGCGGAGAATTGCGCTCCCGTTTGCAGCGTGAGGGAGAACACTCCACGGATGTGATTCAGCCATTCTTTACTCTACAATTGAACATTGAAGTGAGTGCAGTAGAAGGAGAACTCCATGTAAAGACGTACTAATCCTTTAACTCTGTTTTGTTACAGAAAGCTGCTTCTGTCAAGGAAGCCCTAGAGATCCTAGTGGGTCGTGATCAATTAGAGGGCGTTACGGGTAGCAAGACCAAGCAGGAAGTGGTGGCCTGGCAGCAAATGACCCTCGAGAAGCTACCAGTTGTACTGATATTGCATTTAAAGTACTTTGATTACCGATCCGATGGTTGCACAAAGATCCTAAAGAAAGTCGAGTTCCCCGCCGAACTGAAGATCGATGCCAGTGAGTGCTAGTCAGTCTTTTATGCTGTATCCGTGTACTAATCATCTTTCTTGTAGAGATACTTGGCTCGAAGAAAACCTCCCAGAAGCAGCGTGCCTACCGCTTGTTCGCAGTGGTCTATCATGACGGAAAGGAGGCCTCGAAGGGGCACTACATTACGGATGTGTTCCACACGGGGTACAACAATTGGTTGCGCTATGACGACAGTTCGGTGAAACCGATTAGCGAGAAGCAAGTGCTGCAGCCGCATACGCCGCGGGTGCCTTATCTACTCTACTATCGTCGCTCCGATACCATCCAGCATGCCACACAGCCGCATCAACAGCAGGCAAATGGAGGCGGTGCATCGGGAGGCGTTGTGGGAGGATCAACATCCAATTCGGACGCCAATAAGTGAAAGAAAACTTGTAAAATATATCAGATACACAGATAACTATAAGTGCTAGGCGATAATGAGTGAGCGAGAGTGAGGGAGCGAGAGAGTGAGTGAAAGAATTTGGTTTTTAGATGCATATACGTTATACAAACAACATAGCGATTAAGATATACATATATTCAAGTGGTAAATTAAGCCAAAAGTCCAAAGCGCATGTGTGCGAGATGTAAAGAGTGTGAGTGAAGCAAGGAACCATAGCTCTAAGCTTAGGAATTAGTGATTAAGATGACACATTGAAACGAATTCGTTGTACAAAGTGGCAGAAGAAATTATTGTATAAAAACTACCGAGAAAAGGCAGTAACATTCGTAGCAAAGAGTAGCGAAAGTGAAACGAACACTCGGTAAAACTGAACAGCGATAGAAAAAATATCATTTATAAATTAGTGCTAAAGAAAAACTAGCTACACCCCAATTTACCAATTTTCTGTAATCATTTAACCATGGCACAAAAAAAGTAATCTAGCCATTAACGTTAGTCAGTGTATAGCCCCTCCTGTCCCCCCTAGAATTCTTCGATTTATGACAAAAGATTTAGTGCTGTAAATAGTATACAAAATAACTATATATTGTACTGCAGTTTTACTCGTGTGTGGCATGCAGCATGTGCATTTAGACGCCCAACAATATATGGAATGCTTTGAATATGCTTTAAAAAGAATATATAGAAACCAGAAGACTCTCTTTCGATTGGGAGCAACAACCAGATCATAGAACCCACAACAGAAACACGTTCATTTTGTAATTTATTATTTTATGTTGTTTAGTTTTACTTAGAAATCCGTTTAAGGACAGGCGTATATGATATATTATATCCATATATATTACACAAATTGTTATTCATAGTTAGTCAAACGTCCAACGAGACAGATGGGTACATACATAATACAGATTTTTGGATTCGTTGTGTTTGCGCCTTTATGATATTCGAACACCACAGTTTGCTTAGGTCTAGGGTCGCATATATGTATAGCATACTATACAGGTTTATATAACTTCTTAGAGAATTGCTTGTGGGGATTGAAAGGAAACGAAAATGAGAACTAAAACAAAACAAAAACACTAATCAATCATTTACATATATATTTTCATAGGCTATATAACTCCATATATATTATTTATAGATATCGTGCCAATGTTTAAAAAAGAAAACAGCTAAAAAACAGAAGAAACACAATTTGTAAAACTTGTCAAAGCCTTGTATAGTCATTCGGCTAGACGATAAGTGAGAATATAATGATTATTAATCAATATATATACAGACCATCATCATCATCGATATATGTGCTGATAACAGACAAGTGCTGACATTCAAATGGATAAATGATTCATGGATCCATTTGATTGTCATTACTTCTGAAACACAAAACAATTTATTCTTAAGATAGAACACACATACAGAAATGACTTACAGATAACCAATGTAAATCGATATATGTATAATATATATATTTTTATGTTATACATACACACCAACACACACACACACACAGCACACATATGAATTAATTGTAAGCCCAATATAATAGGAAAGCATTTTTTTTATAGAAACTATACGCGTCATCTATGCGCTCTGCTAGTTAAAAAATAGGTTCCTACAATTATACGAGAAAAATAACCGATAAAAACCACAAAAAAAAAACACAAAACACATAAGGAAAATACCACAAAAAACAAGGACAAATGTTAGAATCGTAAATGGAAAAGCGATAAGCGAAACAATAATATTAATAATATAATGGATGTAGTCTAAAGCCAAGCTAAAAGAAAAACCATCAACAATTAACAACAACAAAAAAACAACTAACATTATAATACATTTAACTATAAATACAATTTATACAAGAAAACAAAAAAGTAATACCAACCAAGCAAGAAAATTGGTGGCAAAAGACCTGAAAAATGTATCGGAATAATGTTTATACTATATTAATAATGTATGTATATTTTTGCAAGCGAAATTATAATGTCAAACATATAAACGAAACGATAAAGAATAGGATAAAGCGATAGATCGATCATAAATCGGTAATAAAGACGTAAAACATTTTCGCTTATATTAAAGTATAATTTTTGTAACCCTATTTTTGTTATGTAACTTATGGAATACTCCAAAAAGTAATGTTTATTGTATTTTTTTTAAATATAGTCCTTGTTTTGTCCTTCCCAGCCAAGTGTGGTAGTGCGTTTCATAGCTGTAAATCAATGAAAATCATGAATTTATAGTTTAAACAATGAAACATCGTTTCACCTTCTGCCTTAATTCAAAGAAAGCCTTAAATCAGTGACCGCCTTTAATGATATATGCAACTATTTCTTTTGACACACTAGATACCGACTTGTGCTTGTGAAACGCACTGTACACTCTCTAAATTCCAATATTTTTGTCGTTTCTGTTCCATTTATCGTGTTATATTTTGGTAATTGTTTGTGTGAACCTTTTAACATTATGTTTGTCCCCATGATTTAATGTATGACTTAGCCCTTAAGTAGTTTCTAAGGCTGTGTAACTAAACAAAACTAAAAACAAGAGTATGTACTAACAAAAAAAAACCTATGGCTTACGGACATATGTTTATCCCTTTGATTGGTTGTTGTATTTGAGTTTAGCGCCGTACAATTTTTGTTTATTTTGAATATGATATCGAGGCGGGATAAACAGAAATTGGCAAGTGCACTTACTAAACGTATAATGAAATATAAATGAAGTACATAAATAATGAATCGATTATAAAAGTCTAAGCTGTAAGTACGATACAAACTAATATAACGATATAACAAAATGTTTTGTAAACCATTTTCTGAGCCTTGAAGCAAAAGGGTCAACGAAAGGGCTGGAAAATGCTCAAAAGCAATGGCCAGAAAAGCAACATAAAGTGTAAAAGAACACACACAAAAATCAAAGTTAAGCAAAGCTAAGAAAAAATGAAAGCGAAAGCTTAAATATTTAGTCCACATTTTAGTCTAAACAAAAACAAAACAAAGAAAAGGTTAAAGCTAAAGTAAATCTACAAACTAAAATCTACAAAAAAGTAAAAAACGATACACGGAAACACAAATTGTAACATGGATTTGCTATAACAAAAAAAAAAACGTAAACTAAACAAACAAATGAAAATGAAATGAAATGATTATCTAGCAATAAAAATAAACCGAATGATTTCATTTACACAGATCGATTTTGTGTGTCGAGAGAGAGAAGAGGCATGCGAGAGAGCCGAGCCATTTGCTAATTTATGCCGAAAATGGGTCAACACCTGAATGTGCTGGCTCCGAAAACCAGTTTGGCCGTTGGAGATGGGCTTGCCGATGATCGGGCGTTCCAGAAAGTGAGAGGAGACATAATCGGTGATTTGTATGTGAGTTTTTGGTGATTTCTTTTCTGACGACATCTCTTTTGACTGTGACTTGTGTGACTCATTATGAATGCCAAACACAATCCCCGCGACTGTTTGTTAAACCCGTTTTGAGCAAGAGAGAAAGAAGAGTGGGAGCCTCTTCAATCAGCTGGCAACGAAATGCATTCGTTGCGCCGTTCAAAACATTTACGAACACTCTCCCTGGCAGTGATTGCCTGGAATCCAACACGGAATGTATCGCAATGTGCTCTGCCTGGTGCTGGGCCTGGTCATTGGCATTCGACTGACGGATCTCTTCGATTACCTGCGACTCACAGATGGCCGCGACTATACCCTCACCCAGGCCCCTGCCACGCCCCAGATCCACAGCGAAACAAAGACTCTAACGGAGACGGACATTGCCGCGTGGCTGTTTAATGAAACGCGGGTGCTGTGCCTCGTGCTGACCATACCCCAGTGGCACAGCAGGAAGGCGGCAAAGGTGAAGAACACATGGGGTGCACGCTGCAATAAGCTGATATTCCTGAGCAGCGAAGAGGACAAGGAACTGGGAGCCATCGATGTGGGTGTGTCTGAAGATCGTACAAATCTGTATGCCAAAGTTCGCGCTGGCTTTGAGTACGCGTACAAGCATCATGGAGAGGATTACGACTGGTTTCTCAAGGCAGACGATGATACGTGAGTTGCAAAGTTGCAAGTTTTAATCTCTCTTTAACACTTTTCCCTTTGCAGCTTTGTCATCATGGAGAATCTAAGGTACTTTCTTTACCCCTACGATCCCGAGGCTGCTCTTTACTTTGGCCACAAATTCCGCACGGATTTCAAGCAGGGCTACATGTCCGGTGGCGCAGGCTATGTGTTGAGTCGTGATGCCCTGCGCCGACTGAATCTCTTTGCTCTGAACAACACTCGTTTCTGTCCGGAGAATAAGCAGGCTGAGGATCGGCAGATTGGCAAGTGCCTGAAGAATGTGGGTGTGGTGGCAGGAGACTCCAGGGATGAGGAGGGACAAGAACGGTTTTTGCCGCTGTCACCCAAGCATTTGGTGCCACATTTTCCAACCACTGGCTGGATGAGTAGCATTGTGTTCTATAAACCAGTAAGATAAGCTATTTCCATCATAAGATATCGTTCGATACTAAAGCTATCTTTCCTTAACAGACGGAGACCTGCTGTTCGGCCTCTGCCATCAGTTATCACTACGTCAAAGACTTTGAGTTTGAGATCTACGAGTACTTGCTGTATCGCCTGCGCGTCTTTGGCAAGCCCTTGCCCCAGCGCCCACTGCCCGTGCGTTTGCCACAGCAGCAACTGCAAAGACAACTGGAGTTCTGGTCCAAGGAAAAAACCACAAATCCCAATAAGCAAAAGGGATAAACGAAGGTTCCATCAGGAGTTATGTTTATGTGAGAAAATCCTTGCCTTGTTGTGGAATTGTTTCACTAAAGTTTCTTTAATTACAGACAGCTTTTAGATGTGGATGCAGAGGGAGAACTCGGACTCAAAAGTAGACGTAAAACCTAGTTAGAATTTGTTTAAATTATATGCGCAAGTGCTGGTGAGCAAAAGCTGTAACAAATCTGTGATTCGAATTGAATTTGCCACGCTTCTTAAGATGCAAAAATAACATCTGGGAGCTCCTCTACAGGTGGGGAATGATGACCAGAAAACGTTGAATGACCATAGCCTACGGCTCTCCATGGATTGAGCATCGTTTTAAGACAGAGTTTTTTGACTTGAATAGCATGAATTGTTGCAGATGACGCGAAAATAGAATAAGCAGCAATCGGAAGGACAGACCACAAGACTAAAGTGAAATTATCATTGGATGGTTTTGATTTTATCCTTTTGATCTTGCTTTACAGTGGACTATTTGCCATTTCCTTACTTTATCTCATCAGAGTGTTCGCTGTGTAATCGCTACGTCTGGGCTTTAGAAATATTTTGGATATGAAGGAGAACTTGATGTTGAAGTAGGATCTTTTCCTACCTTATTTTAGTGCCGTATTTTCCTATAATTACTATATCCATTAAGCTGTGAAATAAATGTATTATAAGACAAGAAACATTTTCAGATCTCAACCACTGTAGCCGCTGTGCATCCGTAAGTAAATGCATTTGTTGCCCCTATTAAGTGTTAAGCCTCTCCTACTGTAACCAGTCAGTATTCAATCTGTCCCACAATGATTCGCAATGCCTTGGGGCTTGTGATCGGTCTGATCTTGGGCATTCGCCTCACGGAGTACTGGGACTACAGCCACATGAGATCCATAACAAGGATGGTAATCCCCGGGTCCAAAGACAGGGTCTGGCTCTTTAATGAGACTCGCGTGCTGTGCCTTGTGCTGACGAATCCTTTGGATATTACGAGAATGAAGGCCAAAGTGAGATCCACGTGGGGCAAGCGGTGCAACAAATTGATATTCATAAGGAGCCAGATACAGAAAGGATTGAATGACAGCACATTTGCCAGAGTTCAAGTCGCTTTGCGATCCATTTACAGGAATCACTTCGAAGGTTATGACTGGTTCCTCAAAGCTGATGCAAATACGTGAGTGACTATCACTGAGGAGTGGCCTTTCTGTGGTTTGTATTCAGCTTCCTGAGTTTCAGCTATGTCATTATGGAGAACCTGAGACGTTTTCTCTATCGCTATGATCCGGAGTCTTCGCTTATATTTGGCCACCGACAGAGATCGGACTTTCGGGCGGGATATATGCATGGGGCAGCGGGCTATGTCTTGAGTCGCGGTGCAATGCGTCGCTTGAATTTATTTGCTTTTAATGGCAGTAATATGTGTGATCCCAAGCTACTCTCGTTCAGCGCTTTGGAGGATAGGAATCAATCCTTTACAGCATTGGCAGGCACGCATATCTCCTCATTAGCTGTAGACAGAGCCATGGGTCTGTGCCTGAAGCATGTGGGTGTGATTCCTGGCGAATCTCGCGATGGCTTCAACCAAGAGCGTTTCCTGCCACTCATGCCACAATGGCTTATGCCTGGAACTGCCACATGGAAGCGCTACGCGGACACCATTTACTTCAAACCGACGGTGAGAGGCAGGCAAACTGCAAAAGATCAATCAGGATAAATCTTTTTTCGTCTTTAAGCCACAAAATTGCTGTTCCACGACTTTAATAAGCCTTCATTCAGCGAATGGTGTGGCCTTTGACCTTCTGGAGTTCTTTCTCTACAAGATGAGGGTGTTTGGCGACCCCAAGCCCGAGCCCAAGTTACCGCAACGGCTGGGCTTCAGGGAAATGCATTCGCTGCTGCGCTATTGGTCCCAGGTGGTGTCTGATAACCTGGAAAAGCCAGCAGCTTAATGTAATTGCTACACTTTGTGATAAATAAACCAAGAAGCAACCACGATGAAGATTTATTCCCATCAATAAGGACAAAACAATTGTTGTCTTTGGCTCCAACAACTCTCCTGCATCCGCCTTTGGGGGGCGGCTTTCCTGTCCGATGCCATTGCTTTGGCCATTTGTCAATGCGGCTGCCCCTTCGCTTTAAAGCACAATTTATCAAAAAGGGCCGCGTGCCACATACTCCCTCCCCAAGTCCAACCCCTCCTCCTGCTGCTCACCTTTGTTGGATTAGCAGGGAGGAAAATCGAGAACCGGAAAATCGAGTGAAACATGCCAAACACATGAAAAATACCTGGGGATCATTGCATTGTTATTTATGAGGCATCGAAATGAGGCTCGACTCGGCTCGAAATGAGCGACGCGGGGAGAACAGGAACAGCACTCGAGGCATGCGGCACGCGAGTGCCTTAACTATTCGGATAAAGGATAAACTCGTTTTTTGGCAAAGCAGGGCAGCTGTTTATGTACCGCTATCTAGCGCTATCCAGAGGGTAGAACCATGGAACGTGCCGCCGGTCGCTGAACCTCCTGGCTGCGCCTGCGCCCTGCCTAGCCTTCCTTTCATCGTTAATATGTACATAATTCCACATTTACATTTAAACAAATATCAGACGAAAGGGAGCTTTTTCCCTATAGATCTATTATCCCTATTCCGTATACCCACTCCTAAGTTCCATGTAAATGAGGTTGTGGCAACACACACGTGTGCAGTGCCGCCTGGCCAACAGGCCGTGAACAGGCTCCTGGCTCTTGTTCCCCGCTGTCAGACAGATTTCTGGGTGGAACTGCTATCAGTGCCGCCGTTGCGATAAAGGTTCGGCCAGACAGCAGCTGCTGACTTTTCCATGAATTTAGGGGAGTAGGATGTTGGCTGTAGGGAGCAGGAAGTAGGGAGTGCCTTTTGTAAACACATCGGGACTGAAACAAGATATTTTATGTATGATCCATCGATGTATTTTATGATTTCTCCTGCACTGCGGTTAAATTCTACATTTTACATTGCATTTTATTTGATTCAATATGACCGCCCGCACTTTATACCCCTCTCACTCGCACATGTGCCAAAAAGTGGCCCATAAACCTTCGCCATAATCTTGTGCAGGGGGAGAGGGCGGAGTAGAAAAGTTCGCTCTCCTCACTTTGTGCTGTGGAGAGAGCCGGAACTATGCAGATTTCTATGCATGCCAATTAGAGTGCACTTAGAGAGAGTAGCAGAACAGAGAGTGGGAGAAAAGAGAGCTAAGCCGCGCACACATCTCGAACGTTCTCTCAGCTTCCATTCTTCTCCCGCTCTTCAGTTCAAGTGTTTGTTCGCAAGTCAGCTCCACGTTGTTTTGCAGTTTCTGGTCGGAAAATGGTGAAAATCTGTCTGGAAAAGTATGGCGCAAGTGTGTGTAGTGCAGAGCAGTGTAGTGATGTGCAGTGTTGAGTATTTTAGTGCGGTGTAGTGATTTCAAATAAACACATACAACATAACCCCAAATTAGCAGTGCTGACTTAGTGCGAATCGAGTGAAAAATGGCATAAAATTGGCTGATCGTGCAAGGAAATGTTGTGATAAGTGTGAAGTGGCAGTGCATTAAGTGAAAATATATATTATATATATATATTTGATATGGATACCATGCGCTTATGTTTTTTTTTCATGTGAAATAATCCACCAGCCAAAATGCCAGCGGTTCCGTTAGTTATGTATCTCCAGTTTTCGTTTGGCGTTTCTACCAGTGTGTGTGTGTATGCTCTTGTGTGAAAGGAATGAGAAATGAGAGGAGCAAAGTAAAAAAGTGGCGTGATCTAGTGCGGGTGCTTATAATGTGAAAAATTGCATAAAAGAGGCTGATCTTGCAAGCAAAATGTGTTAAAATGTGCAGTGGCACTGCATTAAGTGAAAATACATTTCAGATACAGATTTAAAAAAACTACTTCTTTTTCTTTTAAAAAAATCTACCAGCCAAAATGCCAACGGTTCCGTTATGTGTGTAGTGTTTTCGTTTGGCTGCTCCATCAATGTGCCAGTATGTGTGCGCGTGTGTGCAGAAATGCCAACGGCAGAGGAGCAAAAAGGAATGAGCGAGCGCTGTTTGTCTTTACTGCTCTCTTTCCAAGTGGCACAAAGTGTAAGGTGCGACATAGTACATCTTAGAAATCTGTTCTCTCTTTCGTTCACACTGTCTAGCAAAAAGAGCGAGTGTGCGTGGGAGTTCGCCCTCTAGTACCGCACCTTATATTGAATGCACTCTAAATGTGTGTTCTTATTGGAATTGATCTCGTTCCAATGCGCAAAAGAAGAGCGAAAAGAAAGAAGAAGAGCTCTATAGTAAACCCTCCTCTTTGCCACGCCACTGTATAGTCGAATGGATTTGTAAGCATCCATCCACCACTTAAAGATCTACCTAACCACCGTCTGGTCAGACACACCTTCTTCTTGCTTTTCAAAGGACAAAACATTGATTCATTCCTCTCCATTAACCTCTCGAAGTTCTTCCCCCATTAACTGCTCAACTGCTGCCTCATTGGATTCTCAAATGCCTCCTTAAATGCCGCCTCAAATGCTTCATTGCCTTCTTCCTGGGCATCTGACTGCCTCACCCATCTAATTAGTTGCATTCCTCAGCTTCGACTTCAACTCAATCCTCCTCAATCCTGCCACGCCTTCCACAAAAAAAAAAAAACAAACCAAAAGAGAAACAGGGAGAGACAGAAAGGACTTCCCTGGGCGACATAATGTCTGGCTGGAACAGTTTACACACATTTCAACGGCGATGTCTTATAATCAATTTAATGGCTTCTTCCCCCTGAGAAAAGGCAAAGAATACGAAGAGGTCTCCCCTCGATGAAGAGAGGCTTCCCCTAAGACGAAGACGGCAACGGATGAGGAGGGTAAGAAGTCGTGAAGGGAGGGGCAGGGCGTTTCAATTTGTATCCTAAAGTGAAACCTACAATTGGCACCGCTTTTGCTGCCAAAGGAATTGCCTCTTTTATGGTCTCATTTTCTGGTTTTCTTTCCCCTTCCTGACGCAAACTCAATTAAGTGACGAATGAATGAATGAATGAATGAATGGAGGGTTCCCTAAAAGGACAAGGCGCCTCCGCCGAGGGTCCTGCGAGGCATGTAAATGCCAGCACACAAGGAGGGGGGAAGAAATGGATGGATGGTTGGATGGATGACTCAACAATGTCTTGAACGTGTTGCTTTGCTTTCCTTCCTTCCGGCAAAGGAATGCCTGCCGCGCTGCTTCTTTCAAGGAATGCCACTCACAACCCTCAAGGAAACTATCAACCAAGCAACCCCTAATAATGCACTGACTTCTTGGCGGTGGCGAGGGTTTCTGTTCTGTTCTGCCTTGTACCTTGTTCTTTGGGTTTGAGGTTCTCGCCTTCGTCGCCTTTGTCTCGCGAGGGTTCCCTCTCCTTTGTGTCTCTGACGCGTGCCACAGAAAAGGGGAACGGCTAGGGCTCCGGACATACCTGTAGCTGGGAGGATGGGTTCCGTTTCCACAATTCTCTGACTCATTGGCATGTCATAAGGCAGGAAGTGCACGTACAAAAATTATTGAAAATTATAGTAGTGGAAAACTTAAAAACAGAAACCCCAACAGAACGAAGGACACGTGCAGGACATTCGTATGCAAAAAAGGAGAGGAAGTGGCAGCCAAGCGTTAAATTGAAGCCTGTGCCAAATCAATTAAAAAACGAAAAAGAAATAATACTCGCAGTATTTTCTCGTGCCCCAAGCTGCCGCTTGTTGTTGTTTGTGCGAGTGTGTGTGGCAGTTGCATGGCAACATTCTGTTGCAAGGAGGGGGTTTTCCAGCCAGCCAGCAGCAGCGGTGGCATGGCAATTGGAATGCTGATGCAGTCCTGCAGCTGCCGCGACGAGTGCTCTGTGCGAATGTGCCGCATACAAATCACAAAAATCAAAATACCTTTACACATGATTTATCCCTGAAGCACCGAAAGCGGGTTTGGCATGCTGTCCTTTGCCCTGTCTGCCAGTGTCTGCCAGTGTGTGAGAGTGCGGCAGCTGCAACCCAACCCAACCTCCCTTTGCACCGCCCTCCCCCCCTGTCGATCGACACAGAATGCTTATACTTTTGCCCTAAAACCCAATCGAAGCTAACAAACAACCCCTGGGTCTCTGGTCTCTGGTCCAAACCCAAAAATCAACATTTGTGCCCTCCCTTCACCTCCTCATTCTACTCCCTTTTTAATGGGGTGGCTGCATCCCCTCTGCATTCCCTGCATCCCTGCCTAAAGTTCCAATTTTCCAGACTCTTTCTGTAGTTTAGTTTCGAAAATTTAGAAATTATATAGCAAATCTTATCGGTTTCGTGCTCAATTGAAATATTTGTTTGTTTCCTTTGTTTTGCAGCAGCAGCAGCAGCCACAGCAGCGGGAGGCGGAGGTCTATCCTAATTATGTCCTGTGTCCGCATCTGCGTGTGTCCATGGGCATGCCATGCACCAAAAGCGAACAAGGAGAAGTCTCTTCGACTGGAACTAATGTCGGTGGAACGAATATGCGATCGAGTGAAAGGTACAGAGTAACTAATTTACAACAGACATCTGCCGGTTCTAATGATTGCTATTAATGCACTTTCTCCCAGGAATCGCAGGAGCTCAGGCACTTGTTCGAATTGAGAACTTTAGTGGGGGGATAACTGTCATTTCCATGCATCATGTCTACCCGAATTCCGTGAGAATTACCCGGAAAATGCAATTGTTCGAATGGAAAACAAAATTAGACCAGAATGCTGTCCATGTTGCATGTAGAATTTCCCAGGAAAACCACTCGTCAAAGTGCACTTGCACTAATTGCAATTTCTGGTGAGTTTTTCTTTGATTTATTATCTGTGAAATGTTTTCACTTCGATAGTCGTATGTGTATGTGTATTTTGAGTGGGGTTTCTGCTGCTGTCTTGAACTCCTTCCCTGACCACCCGCTAAATCCATATTTAGCAGTGAGCAATCATGACTAAGGGTCATAAATAGACCTACCTTTATCTTGACACACTACCTTTTTTCTATTACCACGTCTCACTATGTAAAGCGTCGGATGTTTACTGTTTACTTGAGAGTGTCTGATAAGAGGCTTCCACAGAAAGCAGCGGGGCAGATAAGCGCGGGCCAGATATCTGGCTATAAAAGCGGCCGGGCAGAACAGCATCCATCTAGTCACAGAAAATAGATACATCAGAATGCAGTTCACGGCTTGGACATTCGTAGGACTCTGCTGCCTGGTGGCTGGCACCTTTGCCGCACAATTGGCTCCCATTCGACCTGCCGCTGCTGCTCCTAGACCCGCGGCACCACCCAGCACTTTGGCCCTCGAGCTGAGGAGCATCTTCCGGCAGATACCCGGCAAGCAGATCGAGAAA
Source organism: Drosophila guanche (assembly GCF_900245975.1). NCBI lineage: Eukaryota > Metazoa > Arthropoda > Insecta > Diptera > Drosophilidae > Drosophila > Drosophila guanche. The sequence continues at coordinate 1,999,815 of NW_022995751.1, read as the reverse complement.
CTCGTACAGGCGTATCTGCTCAACGATGAGGAGTTCCAGGCTGTCATCCGGGACATCAATTCCCTGCAGGCCTATCGTTTGAGTCGACAATTGCTGGTGCAACCCGAAGTGAGGCAACTGCTGCAATGGCTCTCCCAGCAACTGATTTTGTCGGGCAGTTCTCTGAAGATATTCGAAGACCTCGAACTGGAGATTAAAGTGCTCAACAAGTATCCCCACGCATCGCAGTTGGTAAATGGTATCCGCGGCTTTGAGTTGGATTTCTACCAGATTTATCCGCTGGAGCTCATCCGCTCGCTGCTGGAGCCAAGTGCCACTCAGTCGAGTCCCGCTCTGACGGAGCTCTGGCGCCGTCTGGTGGCCGTGCTGCCTGCCTACGAGCGTGTGATTGGCTCTCCGCAGGGAAAATTGTTTATCCAGAAGCTGCAGGCACGAGGCGTGGCTGTGCAGGATGTGGATGCCCTTATACGTTATCAGTTTGGCTGGAGCAATGCCACTTTGGGGGGCAACAATTATCCCAGCTACGATTATACCGATTACTTGGGACAATCTTCGTACTACTAAATGTTGTAGATTCCAGTCTGAATCCCTAAATAAGCATTCAACTTTTGAAGTCCGTGTATTATATATTTTTATATTCCTTTACTAATATTCACTTAACCCAAATATTATCTCGTATACCCAAATATCAATCTTTAATTTGCTTTGATGTGTGAGTGTTGAAGAAATACCAGCGCAAATACAAGTCCCATCTGTGCCATTGAATGGCAATAAATATCAGTGCCTGCTCAAAGGTCGCGTGGGGCAGAACGGACAAAACGCGGACAGGGAAAGGGACACCCTCGCTGCAAAAGGTATCCATGGCAATGCCATGATTAAGTAACAGATGAGCCATAGCCGTCTGCCCGGCCCAGCAATGTGTCCTGTGTTCCGTGGGTCGCACATGCGATTTAATTGAAACAAACCAAACAGGAAACGGCGCTATACAGAGAAGACGGTGGCAGGGTGCATTGGTAGAGCTCCGTCGAATGGGGTTGCTTTTGTAATGAAGTTCCTCATTAAGCGGCGACGGGTAGAATCCCTGAAATCGGAATTGCAACGGAAACTAGTTAATGCTCTGTGAGGCCCATTGTCAAAAGCAGAAGCGCAAGTCGTGCAATTTTCACACAGCAGCAGTAGCGGCAGCCGCGGCATTGAAGGGGAATCCTGTGCACAGGATCTTGGCAAACGAAGGGAGAATATTCTCGCCCCTTTTTTGCTTTCTGGCCTCGCTTTTTTGCGGTGAACGCGTCCAATTGGAATTTTATATATCGCATAGTCCGTCAGATAAGGGGGTAAAAATGTAATATTTTATATGCGACCCCCTCCCAAGTCCTCGGGCTTGGGTTCTGGTTCTGGCTCTGGCTTTGGCTCCTGCTCCTGCTCGTGCTCCTGCTCCTGGCTCCGAACCCTCCCTATGGACATTCAATGCACTGTGACTGACATGCGGCGGATATGCGAGTACGAGGCTTAGAACCGTGCGGAGTTCTCCTCCTGCAGCGGCAGTGTGGTGGTGCAGTGCCACCCCTAAGCAGTAAAGTAGAGTGACGCGCGAGTATTTTATTTAAAAAAAAACCCCCTATTGAAATCAGCAACAGCCTTAGAGACCTCAGAACTCAGAACGCTGAATGCCCGAACGGGCGAACCGAACGCGGTGCAGGCTAGAAATCGCGCTACGCTTGAGCTCTGCTTTATGGCCACTAGATACAGTGGTAACTAGCTACAGTGGAGAAACATTCTATGGGAAATCAGAGGAAACTAAAAACATTTTGGAAGCAAACAATAATTTGAAGAGTAAAACAATTCTCGGATTGGGATTTAGTGGGATAATTCTTATTTTTGGGATAATTTCTTAAAGGGAAGTAGTCGGAAAACATCTTTGTATTGAATTCAAATATCTCAAATGTCGAAATTCCATGGATGCAATCTTTATTTTAGTAATTCTCAACCCTCCTATCGCTCATAGTCATGCCTCACTGTGTCTATGCACCCTTCGATTGGTGGTTATGCTGCTGCTGATACGCGCACTCGTATGTGGTGGCTCGTGCGTTCTGTTGGGTTTTTGGTGTTTGAAAATGCACCTGGCTGAATTTTCAGCTTCGATTGCTGCTTTCCATTGCCTGGACCTGAGATTCGGGTGGTGGTTGGTTGGTTGCTTGATTCGTTGCATTGTGATTTCCATGCCGCACATGCCGCTGTATGAGGCAGGGTCGGATCCTGTATGTGCCTGTGCCTGTTCCTGTGCCACGGAGCGGCAAGGACATTAGCAGGCGCAACAACAAATGAGCGTTGGTCGCTGGTCGCGTGCCCGAAGCACTTCGACACCCGACAGAATTGTGAATTGTGATTGTTTTTCTGTGCTGTTTTCCTTTTATGCCTTTACTATATTTTATTTCTTTCCTGCTCTCGTACCCCCTCTCTGGTGCTGCCTCTTTTGCCTTTTCCTTTCGCGTTTGCTGCATGTGTGAGTGATTTGTATGCCCCTGCGGCGCTGCATGATTTCGGGTTGACTCGTGTGTGGTGGAACACATCTATAATTATGTATCCCTTGAATGCATCCAATATTCCTCCAATTCTTAACTTTTACTGATTTTTCGGGTGCTATTTGTTCACTTCGGGGAGGATTATCATGCAAATTCCTTAAGCTTTTCGGACAAGAAATTTCTAAAAGAATTGAAGTAATTTGTGGCACTCTGGGGGAGGCAGCATAATCCATTCCTTATGGCAGGAATCGCCTGAATCCCAATTAAAATATAATTCACGCCCTTGGAAATCCAGAAATCAGAGCCAGAAATTGCTTAAAATTATGAAAGCGAAAAATTTAATTACAGCTCAGTGGCTGATGCTGCTGGCAGAGAACCCTTGCGGCGGTGTAACCCCCAAAAAGGCAGCAAGCAAGCGGCATCCAAGCCAAAGAAGCAACAACAACCCTTCGACAATGGGGCAGAGGCAACATGTGCCACAAGTTGAGTGCATCCTCTCGAGGAGCTGGCCAAGCAGCAAGTGCTGTTGCACGCGACTCCAAAGAGGCTTTTGAGACGACACACAGAAATGGATGCAACGAATGCATTATGCCGCATAAACGATGCATTTTCGAACATTAATTATTGCCAGAGGAGGAGCCCAAAAGGGTAGAGTGGTGGCCTCTTCCAGAGCCTCATGTGAGGTGGGAGCAAAAGAAGGAAGCAACAGACAGACAGAGTCGGTGGGAGAGAATGGGAATTGCACTTGAAAATTACCATAAAAAGATGCACTTAAGGGTTAGGCATTGGGGCGATACAAACAACAAACAAAATGCGTAGCTAAAGAGCAGCAGGAGGTAACAGAAAGTAGCAGCAGGCAGGCAGCAACAGGAGTTTGGGGGCATCATCACTCCTTCTCGCCATGGGTTGTCCTGGTTGTCGTTGGTGTTTTTGAGTGCAAATTTGTGCCAAGTATGCCTTGGAGCGCAGAAATCAGAGCAATCAGCCAAAGGATTATCAGAGTACACAAAGAGAAATGGGGTAGCTGCAGAGAAATGGAAAAATGAAAGTAATTACATGTAAGATTTTAATGGAAAGTCGATTCTTTGAGGCATTGCAATTGTTCATTCATCTCTGCAGTTCTGTATAGAATGTCTCAATGACTTCCTAATTAACGAGTTGTAGGGAATAGTCGCCTGTGGTCCATGTGCCATTAAACAGTCCTTGGCGCTGCCCTAATTTTTTTTGCCAAAGATCTGGATATCATTTCCATACAGAATGATAGATGTCCCATTAGCAGTGGCTCCATTTGGGAAAGCTTTATAGAGGAATCGATCAATAAATGAAGGATCTTTCCCACAACAAATAATGTCCATAAATTTGTAAATCTCTAACAATAAAGGGATCATACCCACACGGGGTGAACAGAGAGTGAAAGTGAGAAAGATTTATGTGTGTGCAGAACTTTGCCTTAAACCTTATTCAATTTCTGGATAATCTTCTTGCTGTTGATAGACAGACGACACCCAGAACCCGAGGATTAATCATAAGCATCAAGCGGTAGAATTTCCCCTTTGACTGCTTTATTTTGAGTCTAAATTTTCTCTCACTTTATTGATGACAAAATAAAGCAGCAGCAGCCGCGGCTCTACAAGAAGAACTTTTTGTCAGGACTTTCTGCCTGCAGGAGGGTTGCCTGCCTGCCTGCCATCGAACATGGGGTTGGAATTTGCAGCATGTAGTGTCCTTGCCTTGATTCCCAGATCTAAGTATCTTTCGGGCAGCCAGCACAATGCTCGCGTGGCTGGCGCACTTCTGAGACGCGTCTCGACTTGCCCAGGCTTCGGATTCCCTGGGATTCGCTTGGGATCTGGTTATGCTATGGCCTTAGCTTTCAACTGACATTTGGGCAGGGGGGTACCGTATATGTATGGATTCTATTTGTAATTCTAAGCTGCATAGCAAACACACAACACAACGCACACAGATTGATTGAGAAGAGGAACAGAACCAGAGCCAGAGCCAGAGCGAGAGCCCACCCCATGCAGGACCCTGCTGCGATTGGGATCGCTCTGGGAATACTCTTTGGACACGAGACTCCTCTCTCGCTCTCTCTCTGTAGTCTGTGCTCTTCGACCCGTTTTGGGGTGGTGGCGCGTTGCCATGTTGCACGTGCCTACCGTAAGAACAATGGCGTCGAATCGTTCGTTCTTTACTCGTACCTCCAAACGACAAGCAGAATAATATGCCATATTTTCTCTCGAAAGCCCTTAACAGGGGGAATCGAAAGTGCATTCCCTTTCATGGCAACCACTGCCGAAGCCGCAGTCGTTGCTGCCACGGCAAAGCACAGGGCAGGCATACAGATACACATATACAATCCAGAGTACACACAGATACGCACAGACACATAGCAAATTGTTTATACTGAAGTTTTTTGTTGTTTTGCTTTTTTGGTGGTGGTGAACTTTCGACGAAGCCAAAGTTGCGTTGGGTTGTGTCTGTTGTTGTATGCCACACGCCGCATGATGTACCTACCCCACCAAAAGCAAACTTGACAACGAGTTTAGCCTTCGCCTTAGCCGCCACCATTTGTGGCAAGAGGACGAGAGGCGAGACTCGAGACTCGAGACTGAGAGAGAGAGCCACACATAAAAAACCTGATAAATGCAGCTACACGCAGAGAAATTCGAGGATTGGAGATCCAAATCATGAGCTGAATTGAGAGTTGAGGAATAAACGAAGCTTCCATTTCCAGGAAAGACTTGCAGATCCATCAAAAATATGATAAATTATTTTACACTTGAAGAAATTCGATGAATGAAGATGCCTACTCCTAATGAATGAAGATACGTTTAACATTTCGCGACCTTTTTGGCACATGGGACACTTTGATTTCTATGTACCTTCCCTGTAATTCCTTGCCACAACAGCTGTTTTTCCTTTAGCGAGAAAACAAAGCAAAGGAAGGATCCCCCCGAGAGGAAGGTTTTCCTTTGGTTGCACGCTCAACACGATCGAATTTTCAAACAGGGGATGGGGTCTGGGATGCGGCGTCAGCTGTTTTTGTAGCAAGAAAAGGTACAAGATATTTACATTGTTTGTGCGATCCAATTTCCTTTGGAATTATTTGCACAAACACTAAAGGAAGGTGCCATTATCCTTTCGTGGTGCGTGGCAAAAAGGAAACAAAAACAGCTGCTGACCACATGCCAATATCCATATACTATTTGCATGGCATTGATTTCTGCGAGTGCATTGTCCTTTAAAGGAAAGCCAGAAAGATGATTAGAAGCGTGCAGTGCTTGGAGGATCCAAGGTAGAATAAGGTCAGGGTGAAGCGTTGGTGCAAAGATTTGCCCCAAGTGTGGCATTGGGCCTTACCTCCATTTGTATGTAGCTTCCAGCCAGAGGACTTTCACTGCCAACAGGACTTCCCCCTTAGCAGTGGCTCTCTGTCTCTCTGTGTTTGTGTGGAAAAAAGGGTGACTAATGCGTGTCTGTGTGTGTTTGTTTGTGCCTGTGTGTGTGCGAGTGATTGCTAACAAAAGATTCCGGCTTTTGCGGCTGCCGGCAAAGGTCTCGTACCTCTGCTAGCGCCGATGCCTGCCAAGGACCTCTGCTCTGCTGCTGCTGCTGCTCTGCTGCTGCTCTGTTGCTGCAATGGCTAAAAAGGACAACGAACGTGGCGTCGGGGCGGCTCTGTTGGGGGATGAAAGAGCGTTGCGTTGCGACGCGACGCCTGCCGCTTTGCCGGCCGGACGGGAATGATTTCCCTTTCGGTTTCGCTTTCCTTTGACATAAATAGACGTGCGGGGCACCGCTCTCAGTCATTCGCAGCAGAGACGTTGAGCGGAACACGACAGCCAGGAGAACAGGAGATCGACCGTTCTTCGCCCAAAAGGAGCTTTGCCTCAGCCTCAGTTTTGCGCCTCAGTTCTTGTTCTTCTGTTGTTAAGTTTTCTTTTTTGTTGCGCTTTCTATTTTCAAAAGTTTTTCCCCGTTCAACAATCGTTCATCAATCAATACGTTCATCATTCGTCGTTCAATCTGCGTTACGTTACGTTCACGTTTACGTTTTTAAAGGTGCAACACGCGTTCAAGTTTCTGTTCTGTTGCCCCAACATTTCGTTTGACACGCGGCGGCGGCGGCGGTGACGACGACGACGACTCTCAGTGCAATGGCCACACAAACGCAAACACAGACACAGATCCTGCTGCCACAGCAGACACAGACACAGACATCGACACTGTGCCACCCGCATAGCATTGGCATCCAGCTGCAGCACAAGGGCATGCCCCATGGTCTGGGTCTGCTTACCACAGTGGCCTCGCTGCCGCCCAAGTACCGCAGTCGCTATCTGAATCTGAAAAGCAAGTGTGAAATTCCGCTGGATCTCTCGGTGAAGCCACCAACGCCCACAATGGAGCTGCAGGAGGAGCACGCGGAGCTGAATCCAATTAGCGATGAGACGGATGTGCCGATGGCCACCACATTCGCTGAGGTTTACAGCACCGAAACCGTGCTGGAGGAGGAGGTGAAGCAGCAGCAGCAGGAGGAAGAGGAAGAGGAGCAGCAGACCACCACCACCATCACCCCACCACAGAGTCCTGGTCCGAGGTTGAAGCGTAAATTGAGCACCAGCGATTACGAGCTTGACCAACATGTTGCAAAGTTGCCAAAAACACAGGAGGAGGAGCAGTTGGAGCTTCCCTCAACCAGCAGAGCAGCAGCAACGGGAGCTCTCGTGGAGGCCACACCTGCCAAACCTATCAAAATCTCAGAGCCACCGCGAACCAGCAAGGCAGCGACATCGGGCAAGTCCTCGTCGCGGAATAAGGCCACGCGGAAGCTGAAATTTGATGAGGAAACAAGCTCCCCGGTTTCGGGAACAATCATACGACCCCTGGAGGACATCACCGATGGAACGATGCAGTACAGCAACGGGGACATTGATCCCAAGTACAACATTGTGGAGATCACCGAGGAGACCAAGGCAGAGTTGGCGGCCATCAAGAATGTCATTGGGGACTATGTCTGCCGTCTGTGTCGCATCAAGTTCGAGGATGCCTTCGGTCTGGCGCGGCATCGGTGTGCGTGCATTGTGCTGCTGGAGTACCGCTGCCCCGAGTGTGGCAAGCAGTTCAACTGCCCTGCGAATTTGGCCTCACATCGGCGGTGGCACAAGCCCAAGAAGGAGGCGGCGGGCGTGAAGAAGGAGAACCAGCAGCCAGCAAAAGGTGGAGGAGCCATAAAGAAGGTTGCTGCGGTTGAGGAGAATTCCACTGGCGGTGGCTTTGATTGCTCGGACTGTGGCAAGAAGTTCAAGAGGGCGGCGTACCTCCGAAAGCATCAGCTGACCCACGCAAAGAAGGGAGCAGACGTGTCCGCCAAGGAGATGCCACAGACAACCATCAGGGCGGTGTTTAAGGCGACGCCATACAGGGGAGGAGCCTCCACATCATCTTCCTCCGGTTCCTCATCCTCTTCGTCAGCCAGCAGCATGCACTCGCAATCCACGCATGAGGATGAGGGCGTGTACGTTGTGGCCCCTAAGACCTCAGCCACGAGGAGCAGCAGCAGCAGCCACTACGGCGGCGACTACGACGCCGACTACCTGTCCGACAGCAGCTCTTCTGCCTCATCGGCGGGCTATGGCCGCCTGCAGATCGTGGAGCATGGCCTCACCGAGGAGGAGAGCATTGCGGCGGCGGCACTCACGAATCTCAGGAACTGCGCCTCCGTCATTCAGCACACAACGATGGCACACTAAAGGGAAAGAGGGAGAGAGAGTGAGTCCAACCCCCCCATTTGTCCATGAGTGAGTTTTGTGGTTGAGTTTTGCTTAAGTTTTAGTTATAGTTTACGTTTTAGTTACAGTTTAAGTTTTAGTTATTAGTTATACTTGCGACCCCTTGCCAGAAAGGGGGGCGGATCTACAGCTGAAACAAACCAAAGAATTTATTTAGTACTCGAGGCAAACAAACCTCCATTTTATCACTTAGAGACACATTAGTTAGTTGATAATGTTTGTGTTTTGTTTACGATTTAGTTTCCATTCTCCAAATGAGTTCAATTCTAGTCAAACTCTTTCTCCTTGGCGAGAGAGAGTACCCTTCGAACTTCAGTCATACATTCCCCCTTGTCTTTAGTATTTAGTCAGTGTTTAACCAAAGAATATGTGGCACTAGTCAGCTTCAATATGATCTCGTACCAGGCAGCAGGCATTTCCATTTACCTCTAGTCATTACGCATAGATACGAGTACTCGTAGATATCTAGTCATTTAGGATTAGAACAGAACAGAAAAAGTCTTCTAGTCAGTGAGCAGTCAGTGCAATGAAAAACCTTAAAGAACAACCTTATCCTTCAACTATTTCTTCAAACATTCATACATCTCATCTCATCTTTAACCCATCATCATGTGTGATGTCTAAATCATTCCCAATCAAATCATCATCTACCCCTTCGACATAATTCTCCACTTGTCATTCTCTCACATCATTCCTGTTCTCATTAATCCATACTCACATCATTTCTACCCCTTTATTCCATCTTTATCTTCCATTCTCATCTATCATTAATCATCTACCCATTCTGCCTCACCATTCCCTTACAGAATTTCCCCTTTTTTCCTGCTATAACTTTCCCACATATCATCCATTTCTGCAACCTTGAAAAACCTTCATGTCATTCTAGTCATTGCATTCCCTCTAGTCATCATCTAGTCATAGATATTTTAGTCACGCTTTCATTTCGATCTCTCTATAAGTTTTGTACACCACCAAAAAAATATATCTTTCTTCAATTTCGGCAACAGCTTTAGTTCTACATAAAATATTCTAGAAGTCTCTAGATATTTTTCCAAATTCAGGCGAAAATTGTGCAGTAATAGTTCTTAAGTTCATCCAAAAACCCAAAGCAAAAACCAAATCTTAGTTAGTTTTAGTTTATAAAAGGTAGGAACCAGTGTTGGTTTACCAAAACCAGTGTAGCTATAAACCAAAAAAGTCGAGTGTGAACTCTAGTCATTTTTTCATACATAGTTAGGATCGTGTAAGATGGGGAGTGCTCCGTCTGTATAGAGCTGTGGGCCTCCCCCTTCAATTCTTCATAGCCATTCCAACACCAACAACCAGTTATAGTTTTAGTTTAAGTTTAACTTTAGTTTTTAGCTTAAGTTTAATTTTAGTTTATGGACATTATGGACCAGCGTCTCACTACCAGTCAAAGTATTTTGAAAACAGTACAACATCCAGCTATAGAACGGACACCCCACACCTTGTCTTGTATTACAGGTTGGGTTATCTATCCTGTGTGCCAGAGGCAGAACAGAACCAGCGGTTGTGTACTTAATTACTTGCTATAAAAACCTAATCACGGAGAGAGCAATATCACAGCATTATTGTTCCTTCTAAAAAATGTTTAATTTAAATGTAAAAATTCGGTTGTAACCCCTGTAACACACCAGAGTACAACGAAACAATGGGAAACTTTCGCTCAAAAATAGCTTATAAGTTAGGCTACAACAATATTAAATATACAGTCTATATACGATCTACGTATAGGTATATATCAGTGGATAATCTCATATCTAAAATGGTTGATGATCGATGATTTTTGTGATATTAAAAATGTAAGAAGCTAAGCCTAAAGTTTACAAAGAAAGAAGAATTTTATACGTATTTGTCTGCTTGCTCGTTTGTGCATTCAACAATAAGAAAACAAATACAACAAATATTTTTTATATACCTAATATTATAGAAACCCTCCCCCTACATACCGCCCATATACATATGAATTTACATACCCTCAAAGTCCCATTAGATTATATATTTTGATAAAAACTTCATTAAAAAATCTATAAAAATTGAAAAGCGTAAATATTTTTGGAATTTAAATAAAGAAAACTGAACAAAACAAAAGCACTTTTAATATTGTGGCACTTTTAATGTTTTAGCCGAAGGCATAAGTATTTTTTTGTAAGACTTTCCATCTATTGATTCAATAATCCTTGTCGATCTTCTGGTGGGTTTGTCTCGTGCTGGGGGTGGCTCTGCTTTACTTTTCATGGATTCAATCTCTTATCTGGAAACCGAAGCATATGCACAGGTCCTGGAACAGTCTCTATCCATCCCACTACTCGCTCTGATGGGTCTCGATAAGCCAACATTTCCATTAAAAATCCATAAAAATAAGCACATAAAAAAGGGAAAACAAAAAACTGAAAGCACAAACTTGTATGCTTTTGGTTTTTTATCAGAGGGCCACAAACCCCAGATAAGGGTCGGATAATCGCTTTATAATTGTGGAGAAAGTACCTACCATCCCCACATCCACTCAATCTCTCAACCAACCAACCAACCAACCAACCAACTAACCAACCATGCATCTATATATCATCAATGTGTGTGGCGTGGTGTGGTGTGGGGAAGTGGCACAAACATCACTTGAAAACCCTCTCTAGTATTTCATGTCCAATAATAATGATGATGAGGTCCAAGAGGATGATTTTTCGTTTCGAAATAACGCTGCATTTTCGTAAATGAAATGCCATTAAAGGCCATTGACATGGCCCATCGATCTGATGGTTTTCAGGGGGTTTTTGGGCTAAAAACAAATACCAAAACATACGCGCCACTCGTCGAACGGAAAGCGGAAAACGGATATCAATGTGTGGACAGGAGGTGGAACATACTCTATGTATGGGAAGTGGAAGTGGAATTGTTGGACAGATGCAACTTGCGCCTAAGTACACAAATAATCATCATACTAGGCATGGAAAAAAGGACTCTCTGTCTAGGGGTGCGTCCTGTCAGGGGGTGCACATGGGGGTGGGAATGGATTGTGGCATGGGTTGTGGGTGTGGGTGCGGGTGCGGGTGCGGGATGCGATGGACCAAAATTGAAACCCTAAACTTAAGCAACTAATGATGCCGCGCTCTCAACGGAAATGCCTAAAAAACTGTTTAATCAAACGAGAATGCATGACAGCACGACACAAACAAAAAATATGAGCAAACAGGAAGGATGTATGTATGCGAGGGTGCAGCAGGAGCAGCAGCAGCCGCAGAGCAATGGCAGAGGGTGAGGGCGCTGTGCGTGTGCGGTGTGAATCAATTTAAAGCGTCAAAAGAGCCATATAACGATTTACGGAGATGTCCTGCACGCCTCTTCCATCCACAACTCAACGTCCGACAAAGGGTGTTCGCGTTCGAAGTGAAATTATGTAAAATCATGTCGACAAACTACCCTCGCACAGCAGGGGGGTTGCAAATGCAGCATCTGTGCCACCAAGAACCTGGAAGGAAGTGGAGGTACCTGAAAGGTAGCGTACCCTGATACTGAGGCAAGGTTGCAGTTTTGCACCTTGGCCGTAGGCACGAGGCATTCCTCTAGTGTGCAGACCAACTGAACCCGCATGAAATGGCATGGATGCCGGCGGATGCCCAACAAGTTTCAGGTTTTCTGCGGGTTTCAGCTGTCTTCCCCTCTAAACATATCACCAACGAAATGCGGAATTATGTTGTTCCGAAATCATCTTGAGTTTCATGTTGCGCTGCTAATTTGCACCTTGAGAGGATCCACTCAGGGTTCGCGTCTCGTCTCTAGAGTCTGCAACATTTGTTAGACGCTTTATGCAGGTCCTTTGTCCTTTGACCCAAGTGGCCGTATGGTTGTAATTTTTGTCGCAGATTTATGCCACTGATTAGTTTTTATTCTAAGTGTCGCTCGCCATTCGCTGAGAGTCCTTCTCTGTAATTACCATTATCCTTTCATCTAACGGTAACGGCAACAACCGGCATAAAAGCTCTTAAAGCTTTTAGAGCCCGAACGCAACCCTGTACCCTGGTGTCTGGCAGCTGTCACAGAAATTGCAACTCTGCAAAGTCCTGCCAGCAAGTGGACATTTCCCGCCCCCTGCCAAGCTGTCAAAGTGGAAAATAACGGTTTATCGAAGGATATTCTCTCCAAAGGGGAGCCACGAATGGATGGAGAGCGACGCACGAATCAGGAGCCGGAATTGCCATCGGTCTCGCACACCTGACATTCATGTTGTGGCGACGCTGAAAGTCAGACGTGTGGAGCGCATCCTTCTCGATTCATCCACCAATTCGAATCGCAGTGCAAAAGTTTTTGTTGAAGAAAAAGAGTTTGAGGAGAGACACCAGAAACCCTCGAGGCGTCGCGTCAGTGAACGGTACGGTGTACAACGGTGCTTGGGCCATCCCTTTTCGCGGCCAATCCTTTGTGTGAGTGAATGTGTGTGCTGGTGTGTGCTGGAAAAGCGTAAAATCCTGGTGTTAATTTGCTGGAAAAGCCACCGAAAAACATGAGACATGAGACTCCCCTTTCAACAGTGAGGGGGCGGCGTCGGGTGAGAAAGCATGTGCGGGCAAGGGGTGGAGACGGGACAGCCCAAGAGTGGGTGGTGCGGTGGTGTGTGAGGGGTGTCCTCCTGGGGGGAGTCTGTGAGAGCAAAAGCTTTATTGATTAAGAGCTTTTGTCCTTGCGTTTAAGAGAGAGAGAGAGTGCGGCAGAGAGCGTGAAAAATAATGGTATTTTCTCAGGCAAAGAAAAGCTCCAACGCTGCCTGCCATTGCGTGTGTGCTTTGGCTACCATTTTCATACAACAATTTTCCGACTTTTCTCAGTCATTCTCCCGTCTGTGTTTTAGGGCGGTTCCGCCACAGGCAGCAAGCACCAGCCAGCAGTCGCAGTCGCAGCCCCACTTCGAGTAGAAGACAAGTCTCCACCACACAACAGTTGAACGCGTCTGAAAAAATCCACTTGCCACTTGCCACTTGTACGTCGCGCGTCATCGCAACCACAAAATAATAATCAAAATGTGCAACATTTTTTGGTGGCATCAACGATTAAAACTCTCAAAATTCCAAAGATCTGCTGCCCGAAAATTAGACTTTAAAAGCATCAAAAAAAGAGACAGAGCAAAGAGCGTTTTGTTATTATTGTTTGAATGTGTGTGGGGCCCACGACTTTGTGCTCCTTTTTGCAAGTGTTTTCTGTGTGTGTGTGTTCTGTCTATGTGTGTCTGCTTGTGCCTTGTGCTTTATGTTATTGTAAAATGCAATAAAAATGCAAAAAGCTAATGCAATTGCCACAAGAATTACAACCCAAAAACACAGACTACTCCACGCACGCACACGCACACAAACACACGCAGACAGTCGTAGAAAATTTCAGTTTAAGAAATTTCTCATTTTTCGCGTAGTTTTGATTTTCTTCGTTTTGCGGGACTCTGCGGGCCCTGGCTGTGTGTGGCTTCTATCCCCATGCCTCCCCGCTTTCCGCAGTGTATGTGTGTGTGACTCGCTCTCTCTCTCTCTCTCTCTCGCTCTATGTGTGTATGTGTGTGAGTGTGTGTATGATGTCCTTCGTCCTGCTTACGTACGCAGACTGAGTGACTCGATTGAGGCGAATGGGCTGCCTGAATGGCTGGCAGTGTCGCCGCCGCGCGTCTCTCAGAGTCTCTCGTCTCGTGCGCTGCTCCACACAGCTCTTCAGTCCCCCTCTGAAATGAATGCGTATTCAATGAGCAATGAAATCCGTGACACATTCGCGCCTTCTTTCCGCTGCTCCACGCCTTGTCCCCCCGCATCCTCCGCTGGCCTTCTGCTCCACAGATTTTCGGGTGATTGCGGGGGCTGTGGGGTTTGGGGTCTGTGCATTTTCCATTTAATTTATTTTTTATTACTTGGCATTCGTATTGTTCTTTGTTCTTTGTCCGATTTTCCGTTTTAAATAAAAGCGATATTAACACCCATAACCTTTGACATTTAAGGCTCCCCCACCCGACGGACCCACCGACTTGTGTCTGTTAAATGCTGTCTTGTGTGCTTGTGTGCCACATGTGTGGCACAAACAGTCTGGCATGGGTGGGTAAAATATTTCATGTATTTGGATTACTGGTCTGGCTTCCACTTTGGGCATTTCCTTCCTCACATTCCTTGAGTTGCAGTTGCAGGACTTTCTCTCTGAACTTTCGCTCCTTCTTTGTGTTTTGTCTGTGTGTGTGGCTTTATTATTTTGATAAATTCCTGATTTTCCATTGTGTTTCCTTTTTGTTTTTGCAGGCATCAATAAGTGAAAACCATTAATTGAGAATCCGTGTTCGTACTGCCAATAAAACTTCGCCTAAAAACTATTATGCCAATGTCAGTGCCTTCTTCGGTCTAAAACGGTGGACAACCACAACTTGGAAGAAACAAACAATCAAACAATAAAGTGTGAAAACTTGTTGAAGTCCGTGCGAGAGTGTATTCCCCAGGTGAGTCAAGAAAATCTGTCAAATCTTTACCACAAATCTTGGGCAAGAATATTTACATAGAAGGAAAGGCATTTTACCATACAGAAATCAGCTGAAATGTTGGGAAAACAATGAGGACTTCGCTCTAGCAAACTCCTCAGCCTTTTTACCCAAATGAACCCTTTTTTTCTGCCCCAAAACTGCATTGAGAAAAACTTAAAGTGAAAGTTTAGCCGTAGCATCATTTGAAGCGCACACTTCCCGTCGGCCATCTATCCGTTGGGCGGCAAAATATTTTACAAACAATCAGGAACAAAATGTCTATTAATAAGCAAAAAATAGAAAATCACAAAGAAAAAATGCCAAACACGAAATTGACCCGCAAAACGGGAAAAAGCCAAAAGGGGAAAACAGTAAATAAGTGAAGGAAAGAAGTAAAGTCATGGAAAGGGAGCCAGCCAGGGCCAGCACAATTTTCTCAGCCATCAAAAGTTGAACGAAAATAAGGAGAGAGCCAAAAGCATTTGCTTGGGCGACGGAGTGCGTTTACTTAAGCAATCAACTCGACCTCAAATAAACACACAAACACACAAACAAAGGCAGCCACACACAGACAGACATGCCACATGCTCAAATATACATATACTATATCTTCCCGTTATATTATAACAACTAAAAAAGAAAGAGGCCGCCGCTGCCGTCGCCGCAAGAAGTTTGTGTGCGGAAAGCAGAAAAACACAAAACCCTTTTTTTTCTCGTATTTTTTTTTCGTTTAGCCATCAAAACGCAGTGCATTTGGTGGGTAACTATTGCTGTCTCTTACATTCAGTATCTCCTGGTCTCTTTTTCTCTCCTTTTCTGTTTATTTGTGTGTGTTCTTTTCCTATTCGTTTTTCGGAATCAGAATCAGAATCCCAGCGAAGAACATTTCACACGCGTGCATAACAAAAGACGTGCAAATTTTCACGTCAACACAACAGATCCTTCAATCGCACACACACACGCGTAAACCACTTGCAAATACACGCAGGCACACACACAAACAGATGGAGAGAGAAAGGACACGAGGATGTGTCAACATGTGTAGCACACTTTTTTTTTGGGAGGCTCTTACATCCCAGCATTATTTGCACCTTTCCGACTCGACTCGACTCGACTCCTCCTGCTGCTTCTGCTGCTGCGGCATTCCCGAATCCCCACTTCTGTTGTTATCCTTTTGTATTTTCTTGTCCTTTCTCGCATACCGTTTCGGCCGTTGTCCTTGCCAATTTTCGAAGGGAACTTCAAAGCTTTCAGCATCTCTTCTCGGTTGTTTCTGGCTATGGCTGTGGCTATTTCTCTGGTTTCGACTCCTTTTCTTGCCTGTGTGGCCCTTAAAGTGGTTATGATGATTTTGAGTTGATCGAGAAGGCTATGGAGAAGCCCACGATCGATCGATGAGTGCAATATGCAATATTCTAAGAGGGGGGCTTCATTTCATGGGTGAACTTTGTGATTTTCAATTAAATGGAGGACCTTTGAAAATTAATTTAGGAATTAAAGTGTTCCGCCGCGAGTGACAACCATTTGGATGTGTAAATTGCAGATTGCATTTTTTGTATTTAAGAAGAATAAAGTATAATATTTTGAGGGGCCCTCCTTTGTCGTAGTGCAACGGACTTTGTTCCACCACGACGAAAGGGAGCCCTTCCAAGTGTAGTACTCATCAGAGGACTAGCCGAAAAAGTGCGAGTGTGTAAAGTAAGAAACCATCGAAGCCATAGACACAATCATTGAAAGCCTTGCTGGTCATTCATAATTAATGTAGGATATCCATCTACGGGTTTTCGAGAGGTAGCAAAAGCTTCGTTCCGCCCGAAAGTAGTCTGAATTTTCTTCGTTTTATTTAGGGTCCACATTTTCTTTTGGTTTATCCATTGCTCTGTTCTCCCTCGCCCTCTGCATTATTTTCTACTTGTTTCTGCCTTTATTTGTTCTTACTTGTTCTTCTTTTATTTCTCCTTATTTTCTCCTTTATATTTTGTTTATTTTTTGTTGGTTATCGCAAGCCCAGCGATTTGTATCTGCGAGATGTACGGGGAATGGAGTGTGCTCCTGCTCCTTCTCCTTCTCCTCCCTTTCTATGGTCGTTCCACTACTCTCTGCTTGTGCTGCACTCCTTCCCTTTGCCTGACTCTGATCTATCTGTTTCTCCTTTCGTTCTACATCTCCCCCTGCTCCTCTATCCTGCTTTTGCGGTTCCTTTTATGATGTGCGCATAAAATATTTGTCATATATTCTTGACGAAAAATCTGCTGGATATGCCCCGCATATTGGATTTGTTTGTTTGCATTTGTATCTGTATCTGTAGCTGTGTCTGTTGTATCTTTTGTGTGTGTCTCCCTGTATCTGTGTGTGGCCTCCATTAATGTTTGCCCTGCAATCCTTTCTTTTTTTATTCTCTGCCCCGGCCGCTGTGTTTTCTGTGGGGCCACGCCCCACAGCGTGTGGCATAATCTATGGATCTCGACCCTCTGGAGCCTCTATCTCTTGGTCTTTATAGCCATCTATCTATCGTCTCGATGTCTCGATGTCGCGTTTAACGAACTGTGTCATTTACACTTTTTGACAATCGACAGAGTCGCTGGCAGGCAGCAGGCAGCAGGCTAGGCATCGAGGCACACGGCATCGACATCGGCATCGGATTCCCCTTTTTTCCGTGTCAAAAAGTAAAAATATTTGCCTTCGAATTCGCTTGAATGCATTGCCACGTTCCCTGCAGGGTCTCTCCATTCTCTCGCTCTCGCTCTCTCTCTCTCTTCTCTTCCCCTCCCCTACACCCACTCAACATTTCTCCTTTGTTGACTTTTTGGTTTGGGAACCGACGACGATGCTTTGACGTCGATTACGCAAAGCCAATAATGAAATGACTTTGGGGTTTTGATTGGCAAAACATTGCGGGCTATAAATGTGCACACACAGACACACCCACACACATGCAGGGAGGGAGGCGTGGCACTCTGTATGTGTATGTGTTTGCGCTAAAATTCACGCTCTATTAATGGCGCTTTGTATGGGGCATCCAGGCATCGAGGCAGGCGACATCGGCATCCAACAGCGTTGGCTGCCTCGCTCGGTTTCCATTTCATTGTGTGATTTGTGCAGCGTCAACATTAGCTGCGGCCTCGACCAGCGCCATCGTCACTGGCTCCGCTTTTGATTTACCCTCTTAATTAGCCATCAAACAGGGGGGTTGGGGTGGTAGGTAGTGAGTGCCCGGAGAGGTTCATTGCAAAGTCCCTTTCTCCAATTGATCGGTGATAAATATATCGTGTTTCGAATGGCATTCGATTACCCTTTCCTTGAAGCAATTTGTCACATTACGTGGAGTACTGTTCTGCGATACATCACTGCTGGAGTAGGGTCCTCCTCCCTCTTCAATGCTGAACTGTGCCAAATTCTCAGTGTTCACCTTTCTACAGATGATTTTTAATGTATTTTCAACGATTTGTTATTTATCCTGCACGTTTGATAATTCTTTCTAGGCTCCTACTTATTCTCTTTAATTTTCTGCATTTTATTTGTCGTTTATTTATCAAATAATTTCCGTGTTCCCCATCAGATATTCCATAATTTGAAGCTATTCTACTTGCAGCTCTTCAGAAGTCTCCAATCGACATGTCCTCGTTCCGTTCATTTGATTTCTCTTTGTTTTATGTCTCTTGGTTCCTTGATTTAGTTACTTTCTTAACCACAAAACAGAAATGAAACTGAATAAAACCCTACCCTAAAGACAGGTTTATATTCCTCCACTTGTCACATATTTCCATTCGTATCCCATAACTTTGTACATTTCCTGTGAATTTTCTTCTGAATTGTTTCATCATTCTTTACCCACTTCTTGGGGAAGTAGTTTCTCTCCTCAGGCATCCTTTGCTTTACTGGCGTTTCTGTTGTTCACCTTTACACATGATATATGCAGCACCCACCAGTGTTTCCCAGTACACTATTTATACCCCTATTTATGCTACATATGTTTTGGGCCATAAACAAGTTTGTTTTACAGACGTTGAATAAATACAACGCGACGGGAGAGTGTAGTGGGAGACTCTCAATCGCTAGGGGTGCCCACTGGCGCCTGTGTCTGGCTCTTGTTCGCTCTCTCTCTGGATTCCAATTCCCAATCCGATGGCACTCCCACACCTAGAGACAGTGGTGCTCCTGCTCCTCCACCTCTTCATACTCCTTCTTATGGCTTTTTCTGCTGCTGCTGCCTCGTAGCCTCTCCTGCTGCCTGCTGCCTGCTCCTTCGCCCTCTACTCGCAGCTGCTCATCGCGCTGGCAAGCGATGCCGAATGCCCCATCGAATGTTTACATAACGCCGTCGTGTGGCACAAAGAACGTTAGCCAAAAAAAAAAAAAGAAAGCAACCAAAAGTCGAATGCCTCCTTCTCCATCCGTCTGGTGTCAGTTCCCTCCCTGTCCCTCCCTGTCCCGTGTGCTGTGGATATTTAGTTACCTCTCTGCGTATAATTTTTGGTATTGCATTCAACTTTCTAATATCGAAAATAAATAAATATCAAAATAAATCTGCACAAATGTGGAGCGAGCAGCAGGCACTGAAATTTATAAATAAACATTTATTTGGCTCATTTGTCGGTTTATGGAGGGTTTCTCCATCCTTTTTGGCCTTTCAGCAGACACATTTATCGTAATTGCAATCGCGATATGCGATGCTCTGCGCTGCGCTGCGCTGCGATGCTGTTGCACAACTCGTGAGCTACTTTCAACAGATATTACAGATAGATATAGATACAGCCGCTATGCATATACTACATGGAAATGTATGGAGCACAATGCAGAAAAGGCATTTGAATGCCCCACAGTCCCACGTTTGTCCCAGCCATCTTTTGGGGCACTCACACAGAGCCGCTCGCCTTTTAGTTTTTTTTATTTGTTGGTCAAACGCTTGGGGAATAATAAATGTGTGTGCCCCAGCATCATTTTCATAGTTCATTTGGGGCATGCCCCATCGTATCTATGGAGCGTGTCCATGGATGGGTCTCACTTTTTTGGGGGGGGGCATCACATAATCCTATAGAAGTGCCTTTGTCGTCGTCGATGAAGTGTGACGTTTATTAAACTCAATTTAAAAGAATGGTGGCTCATTTATTTTATTACTCTGCTGTCAGTGGATGTTGCCACATGCCCCAAAACATGCCACACCCCACTCCCGTACTCTCTGTGAAGTGCCTCCTAAAGTTACACACCGACAAAGACACCAAAAAAGGTTTTTCTCTGTGTGTTTGCGCAGCAAAAGTAAATGTTGATAGTGGCACACATTTCCATGGCCCGAAATTAGTAAAAGCCAAAGCCTGCCCCAGCTCTTCCCTCTCCCCCCTGCCATGTGTGTGTGTCCCTCCTTCCTCGTGTGTGTATTTGTTTGTTTGAGGCATAACAACCATTTGTTATTGATATTGACAGCTGCAAAATAAATGAGCAATTTCCATTGGGCTGGGGCTCCTCTCAATTTTCTTGCCTTTCTTTTGGGTTTCGAGTTTAGCCCTTAGATGTTCCTCCTCCGTTCCTGTGGATTGTTGTGCAACTTTTCCCTACTCTCTCACCGCGGCTCCAAGGGCTTGTTATCCGCTCATCTTCTCCTCTTCTCTTGTTTTGCCCGCTTGGCCAATTTTCCCCCTCAGCAAGTTTCCCGCCAGTGGCAACACTTTTTGTGTGTCCATTGGTCCGTGGGGCAGGCAGTTTTTTCGAATTGTCAAAAGGTTCTTGCGATGGTTTTTGTTTCGCTTTTAAAGCTAGGGCAGGGTATGATGATTTTTTGGAGATGTTTTGTGGCGAAAGCGCGGATGAAAGACTGATCCATTGATGTTAGAGTAACGAATCATATTTAAGGGGGGAACTGATCAGCCTTCGCATATTTGTATCTCTCCTTTGAATCCCCTTGAAAATGGGTTTCCATGAGCATTATTTTGAGCTGCTCTCTCTATCATTTTGTACCTCCACCCGTCAGCAACAATTTCTGTCACGTGTGCCTTTGCCTGTCTTTATGGAAAATTAATTAATAATAAATAAAAATATATACCTGCAAATGCATATTTAAGGGCATCAAAAGCTTCGACGGCTGAAACTCTGTTTCGTTTTAACATTTTTTTTCAGCATGAAGCTCGTTGTCGCTGCATACAACACTTTTTGCCACTACGTGCCACTCGTCCATTTTGATAGATGGAACCGCTGGCGGCCATTATGCAACACATAGTACTACCGCTTCCATCTCTGTCTCTCTCTCTCTCTCTCTCTCTCTCTCTTTCCCTCACTCACTGCATTTGTATCTGTTACTGTGTCTGTTTTTTGTGCATTTGTATCTGTGGTTTCTTTTGGCATAACTCACATTTTGCTTACAGCTTTTGCTTTTGCTTTTGCTGCTTGCTTACATATTTACCCAAAAAATGTAAAAAATGATGCAATAACAACATGCAACATGCAGCAGCAACAACAACTGTGTCAGTGACAGCAGCAGCATCCAACAACAGCAACGTGTGGATGTAACAATTTTTCAAACAGTGCCACACATAAGTCTGTGTCTACCAGCTGCTGTAATGTGTTTCCTGTTTTGTGCAGCGGATATGAGGCATCCATCGGAAATGTGTGTGTGTGTGTGTGTGTGTGCCATTGGCCACACTCTGTCCTCACCTCTGACCCCACTGACGCCTGTGACGCCGCCTGTGCTGCCCTCTCTCCTTCTGCATTCCTGCATTCTGTTTCGTTTTTTGTATTTGGTAAAAAGGTTGCCACAGACAACCAACAACACAGCGAGACGCTAGAGAGAAGCACTTGTGACCCCTCTTATCTTTTGCGGACAACGCAAAGGAAAAATATTATGGAACGACGCCCCAAAGAGCGGCGGAAGGGGTGGGCAAAGCGTGGAAATTGTGGGTGAAAATATGACAATGTTTTTGTGTCTGTTTTTGCTTCACTTTTTAGCAAGCAACGAAATTGTGGCGGACGGGGGGGACATCCTTTTAATTTGCAGCAGAAAGCATATTGCCGGGCATCCTTTTCTCTCTCAGTTGCAGTGCACCCCCCACAGCTGCCTTTGCTGCTGCACCTTCTAGTGGACCCGGACCCGGACCCGGCCCCGGCCCCGGGACCCGTACTGTCATTGCCAGAGTGCAAGAGGAGACCCCTATTGGCGGTGGTGCTGCTGCCTCTCTGTGCCTCTGTGAAATTGAAAAATACGCGCGATAAAATGCTTGACATGCCACGTAATGCGTTGCAAATATATTGCCAAAGTTTTTTGTGTGTGTTGCTGTTGTTGCTGTTTGGATGTTGTGACATTGCCTCGCACAGCGTGCAACTGCAGCGGACACACCAGAGCGACAGAGAGACACACAAGAGGAGAAGGGGCACAGATAAAAGGAGAGGGACAGAGGACACTCGCAGGGTGAGGGTGAATTGGTAGAAGTTTTTAACTCGTGGCGCCTCCGTACCCCCCCCCCCCCCCCCCCCCCACGTTATTATTCATTATTGAACTGCCAGAATGTCCTGACATACGCCAAATGCCATGAGAAAGCGACCAAATGGCCAAAAATGGCAAAAGCACAAACCGAAAACGAACTTCCACTCAACTGAAAATGCGATTGCCACTGCCACTGCCACAGCCACACTGCCCCGCTCCTTCCCCCTTTATCCTCTGCCACACTGGTGCATTGATTTTTCTTTCTCTCTTTTTTAGTTTTTAGGTTTAAATTTGAGAGCCAAAGCAAGGCTAAAACTAATTTCAAATTATTTGGCATTGGAATGTGGGTGGAGTCGGTGGAGCGGTGTGCGGGGATGGGATTGTGTAGCTTGTGGCACACTGGCCATTAAGTGCTGCCGCGGAAAAACTTTGTCCATTTGACATCGCGATATTTGGACCCCACAAAACTACACTGCGAAAACTAATTAGCGACATTTCGGGGGATTACATTTAGAGCAGACTAAACGAAAATTGATATTCGAAATTGCAGATAAAATTATTTTAGCCGCCACACGGATACATATTAAGAATACAGCTATAAATGAAGCTTTTAACTGGCAGCTGTAGCTACATTTGTATCTGGATCTTTCTCTTTAAAAATTGGTTTTTCTGGCTGCTAAAAATTCCCCAAAAAGTGTTCCATTTTCTCTCGATGTAATGCACAAAAACAAAAGCAGTTAATAATGCATCGCATTGGTCGCGCTGGAAGTGCAACAGAAGTGCAAAGAATTGGAAGCCTCGACCCTCAATTAGAGGCATTCACTTGCGGGTGGGTGGGGCGGCCCTTCCATATGTTCACAGCTTAGTGCTGCTGCAGCTATCGAAGGACAAGATGGCCCATAAATATGCGGCTGGCTGCCATTAGAAATTTATCCTCTGCATTCTCACTTGCTTTGAGGTTCCTTTTGGCTTTTGCTGCTCTCTGTTCTCTGTTCTCTGTTCTCCAGCTTCTCTCTCACACTTTTATCGCTTTTGGCGCTGCCTTTGACGTCACCTTAATTAATGGGTTAATGCGACGTCGACAGAAGTAGAAGCAGAGCGACAACAGCAGAGGTAGAGGACGCTGGAGGAAGGAGGCACCAACGACAGCGTTTGGTAATTAAGCGACTTTGTCGTTGTGCCACCCTTTTTCTGTGCCAAATGAATTATGTGTCTCTCCATTGCTCTCATTTATATGTAGTAGAAAGAACTCTCTCCTGGTTTCCCCGCCGCTCGCACTCGCACTCGCACTCGCACTCACGACCTGTAGTTACCCTCGAGGAACTACAACAGTAACTTGGCATTGATTTAATATTTTATTTTAATTAAAATTGTGCACATTTTGTTGCATGCCGCAGAGAGGCACACCGAAGCAGCAGCAACGGCAGAACGTGACTCTGGACGGGGCATTATCATGCTATAAAATGTCATAAATTAATTGTAGATGCAATTTTTGGACACTTTGCAACGTACAGCAACTCTCTCCCTCTCCCTTCCCCTCTGTCTAGCTGCTTCGCTCTGGTACTCGTTATATAGCCATTCCTTTATGTAGTATCTCTTGCATATAATATGTCCCAAGGATGGACTACAGATCCTTCGCTCTTCTCTCTCCGCTTGCGCTGGGTCCAGCAATAAGTTTTGCATGGGGGCCAGAGCTGCGTATACGTAATATTCTAGCGCCTTGATGACAAGCCGCGATACGGCAACGGAACGTGCAGGCAGCAGGAGGCAGAAGATGGGTTTAGTAACAGAGAAGGCACAAGGCAGGGTTTACTGGCAGTAGATCTGGGTCTGGGCTGGGGCAGAAACAGAAGCAGGTCCAGCGACTGGACAACGACAGCATCTAGAGGACAATGGCAAAATGCTGCTGCTGCTGCTGCTGCTGCTGCTGCGAGCCTGCAGGTCGCCTGTCTGCCTGCCGCCTCTTCATTTACGTAATGTAAGCAATTTATGAAAATTGCCAGCAATTTCGTAGATTAAACTGCAACCAAAGTGCAATTGCGTGCAAATTTCTCTCACTGTATGGGTGTGTACATGGCTATGTGTGTAGGGAATCTATCTGCCTGTGTGTGTGTGAGCTGGACAAACTTTTGCGGCACTTCAAAAAAGGAGTAGATTAAGATAATGAAGCTGCTGCTTGCTACTGGTACTTGCCACTTGCCACTTGCTACTTGCTGCTGCATTGGCAGCAGCCACTCCATCACTCGAACAAATTAAAATTAAGATGAATTATGGTCGTGAGAGTCGAGACGGCTCCCAAGGCGACGATGAGAAATTCAAACTTAATGCGAGGTAGGGCTCCATAAATCAGTGTATCCATTGCTTGGAATGATCAATGGACTGAAGATTGAAGGCACACGTATCGAAGGACAGCTTCATCATCATGTTGAGTGGTGCATGGTGTGTGTGTGCCAGCAACTGGTTTTTGATGGAAGATGGCAGCAAAGAGTTGTACACAGTACAAGAAAAATTATGCGGGGCAGAGGGCTTCAGGATTGAAGACTTTAAAATGTGAAAAATGCGGAAAAGTCATTCAGATTCGTGGAACACTTTCTGCCCCTCTCCACTAGCCATTTTTGGCAAGAGCTTGAGCCAAAAAAAAGTGCAATAAAAAGGGGATCCAAGTCCAGCTAAATGGTGCCTCTGTCGTGCAGCAGCATTGTCACTCTCTGCCCCTCCTGCCACTATTAGTTGCAGCTGCCAAAAGTGATGAATGTCTGAAATGTAAACTTTGCTACCGACAAAATAACAGCGCCAAAAGCTTAGAGCCAAAAAGGGTAACTCTACCAGCGGATGAAGCCCTCCCCGTGCTCCCCCCTAGCGAATGGAAAAATGCGAATTGAAATGCAAAAAACCAAACGAAACACAACGCCTGACGAAAATTGCATTTCTCCTTTCTTTCCCATACGAGTACGTTGGCTGGTTCGTGGCTTTCATTCTTTTCATTTGACTTTTCCTTTTAACAGCGCGAAATGTTCCTTCTACTCTTTGAAATTGTTGCTCCTTTATTTTTTGTTTCTTTTTTTGATTCTGCGGCCGCAGCAACGAAAATCCAATTAAAGCCCCTGTCGTTGGCTCATGGTGGGGCAAGGAGATGTCTGGTTGGTGGCAGGGGCCACTGATTGAATGTCAGATGCGATGCGCTCAACGATATAGGGGATATAGGAATCATAGGAGTACGATGTGTAATAAAGCGGAGATTGCCTCAGCGAGGGAATCACCGAAGCGAAAAGATTTTTATGACGGAAAGGGGGCAGAGATGCCTGGCTGCTGCTGCTGCTGCTGCTTCTGTTTTTTATCAAAATATTTCATACTGGTTACGCTTTTTTTAAAGAGAGATTTTTGCCGGAGAAATAAATGCAAAGGCCAGCAGAGGGTATCCTTTAGTGGTTATCCAAGGACCTATCCAGTGGCAAGCTCATTTGGTTACTCATTTTAGTTACTTTAATATGTTTGCGGCTCATTACATTTTTCATTAAAAATTAATTAAAGTCGCCAGTTAATTAGGTCTAAAGCGTATTTATCATTTCTCGCTGTGCCGCAGCAGGCAGCGCATTCCGCGATGTGCCTGACAGGCGCGCAGACACCGCTCCGCTCCCCGAAAAACTTTTGCTCTTTCAGCTCTGGCTGAAACCCCTTTTTGGCATTGCTGCTGCCACAATGTTGTAAAGTGTCATTAGTCTGGCATAAATTAGTTTCCACGCCCCAACCCTGCCCCCTAAAGCGCGAAGCTGCTCTGCTGTCAAACATTTTTGCGGCTTTTCTGCCTTTCGGCATGTAATTTATTGATGAATGATCTGGGAACTGCTAGCTAAAGATGAATGTGGCATACGCAGGGCGCACGAGGAGACGCAGGTGGACTCTCTTTGAAGTCCTAGCAAACAATGGCTGGAAGCCAAGAGTCAAGTTGATAAGACGCTTAGAAGCCAGTCGACAAACTTCAGAGTGGAAACTCCACTTTACCCCCTGCAGGAGCGAGTGGAGCCACAACAACAAAAGCTATGGCTAATATTGTAATAATAAACAATGGGGACAAGTGCTTTAATCGCTTTTGCCTGATTATGTTGCTGCTGCTGCTGCTGCTGCTGCTGGCAGAGGGATAAGTGGTTGCCTTCTACTCCTCCCGCTCCGCTTTAGAGGATGATTATGCCACAGCCTTAAGACCCAGGCAGAGCTTGCATTGTTGCGGTGTTGCCTTGGAGCAGCTACTCTCCTCCATTGTTCGTACGCTCGAATGGGGGAGACTTGGCTGCCAGCTGGATAGAAGACTCACTCCTCCTCCTCTCTGCCAGGAATTCGCCACAGGTGGAGAGTGGAGACTGCTCCATCATGAGTGAAATGTGTCTCGTTGGTGTCTCTTTCTGAATGATGGAGACAGCAGCTAATGGGCGGGGGTGAGCAGGCCTTAAACGCTCATTAGACAGGGGATGATGAGTAGGGGTGGGGGGCATTAAATTAATTGCAAATCCTGCAAAACTATACACAAAACAGTCTGCCCGAAGGCATTGAGGCAGGGGAGCGCTCCTCTCGTTACTGAAAAGCAAAAACTTCCACAAAAGGCCAAAAAGTTTGATGGCAACTTTTCGACAAGAGCGAAAGAGGGAGGGGAGGGATCCCAAGCACTCGACATTGCATTCATTGCTAATTTGGCTTTAATTGCATAAATGTTGCGCTTTTTCCTAAAGAACCAAAGCAGCAACAAAACAGCCAACAGAGAGTGGGCGCAGGGGAGAGCCAGAAATGGCCATAAATTCACTTTGGGGGGTTCAAAAATTTCATAAAACGAGCAAAAATGCAAAAGCAAAAATCTAGGAAAAACCCAAAGGAAGGAGACAGAGAGAAAGGGACACAGAGAGGGAAAGCCAGTGGAATTTTTGTGGAAATTGTTTCGTTGGAGTGCACTTGAAATTGAAATTTTGTTTTGCTGGGCAGCAGCAGCAGCAGTTGAGGCTGGAGCCCACCTTATCAGCCAGACTGCCTGGCTGACAGCTGGCAGTGTCCATCATTCATTGGGGCATATCATTCGAGAGCGAATGCAAATGCAAATGCTGCCGCTGCTGAAGCGTTGCACAAATATTTGGACAGCAAACGAAAAAAAAGGCGCACGTAAAATTCTGCTACTTAAATACGAAACTAAGTGAAAAAGTTCGACGAGGGGGGAGAGCGGAAGAGGGAGAACCTAAGTAGATTTTTGAAAACTAAATTTAATGAATGCCAAACGAAGTCTCTCTCTCTCTCTCTGTCTCTGTCTCTGTCCTTGTCCTTCTCCCACTTCTGCCTACTTCCTCGTTCATATTTTATGAATTGCAAAAACTTCACAAAAAGCCAAAAAGCGCTTTCATACAAATATTATATTCATATGAGGGTGGGGGTGTCTTTCATTCTCTACACTGTACACTCCGCCTCCCTCTCCTCTCTCTCTCTCTCTCTCTTTTCGCCCACACTTTTTTCCATATTTTACTCAACAAAACTGTTGTTGCTGTCGTAGTGTGCGCGTCTGTTGTTTCTCCCTCTCTTATCTCTTTCTCTTTTTTTTTGGATAAAACAATAAAAACTTTTGCTGCATTAGGCTGCATTTTAGGTGAAGCTTCATGTGTGTGTCTCGCTCTCACTCTGTGTGTGTGGGAGGACAAAGGACGAAAAACTTATTGACAAAACTGTCATTAGCTTGTCGTCCAACTCGAGGCAAAACTTTCGCCACCCACCCCGCCACCGCCGAAAGGGATTTAAAGTTAAGCGACCAAACGCAAAAATGTATTCAAATATGCAACAGCACAGCGGCAGGGTGGCAATGGGAGGGGCAGAGGGACATGCCAACAGCCAGAAAGAACAATCATAAAAACAACTCGAAACAGGTGTACGATGGAACGACATCATCATTGTCTCTGTGTGTGCCACAGATGCCATTTTACACTGGCCAAAAAATAGGAGAAAATATATGAGAATTTGCTAATTTTCAAGTATATCAAATAATTGAACTAAAAGTTCGAACACTTTTTAATGATTAAATATTGTAAAACATTTTTAAATACTTTCAAAAGAAAAGGAAAAAGAAAAAACATTCAAACTGTGTTTCAAAAATAAACTCTTGTTTTTCTCAGTGTATTTGCTAACCCTCACACTTACGAGTACTTGTCCCTGCGTTTTTGGCTCACGAAAAATGTTTTTGCCAGAGAAGAAAATTTATAATGCGATAAAACTTTAATAAAGGCAACAGCAACATTGCCCGTTCCCTCCCACCCACTCTCACTCACGTTGGTGTCTTTTAAGGGGGCGTGGCATAAAAGTAGTTATGAGTACAACAACAGTTAGACTGACAGCTGTGCAAAAGAAGAGAGAGGAGAGGCAGAGCAGATCCACAAGGAAAGGAATGGAAAGGCACGAACGCACTCTAAATTGTATGTAATTGTGCAGAGTAGAGAATGTAGCAGCAAGAGTACGGGGAGGGGTAGGAAAGATTGCAACATTTGCGTAAGAATAGGTATGAGTGTGTGTGTGTGTGTGTGAAGGAGAAGTAGAAGCAAAAGAAGAAGAACTCCTTCTTCGGGTAACTTCGAGGAGGAGTAGCAAAAGTAGTTATAGAAATGACAGACAGCTGCATGTCTGATGGGAACACACAGATAGACATAAAGAGGGAGAGAGAGAGAGAGAGAGAAAAAGATTGGGGACAAGTTATTCCCCCCACAAGCCCATCCCGCCAGCCAAAAGAATCTGCAATCCTTTGCGGTGTCCCAGGCAGCTGGAGCAGTCGGCCCATGAGGTGTGTGCTAACGAGCAGACGACGACAACGACAACGACGATGCCACTTGACTGACGTCGAGGGAATAAAAGTGACAGCCCACTGGGATACGAAGGAGACAGAGATACGCCTGAGAATGCATGTTTGCTGAGATGCAAGGTGAGGATTAGAGAAATTGTTGCAACAGAAAGCACAGACAGAGAGCGACCGAGCTGATTGCATAGAAATGAAATGAAAGTTTTGCAACTAATGTGCCCAAGATATGGCGGGAGCACAGAGGCAGATAGATTGTACATTGAAGGATGGCAGGATTGCTTTTGGGTTCTACAATTTATGAAGCTGCTCCTCTGCTAAGTGAGTGAAAATAAATGCCCCTGCCCCACCCCTTTAATTTCTTATTTATATGCTAATTTCTGACAAATAAAAGTGCACAGCAAAAATGCGAATTGAATCTCAGTGGGTTGTTGGTTGGCCCCATAACTTTTGTTACATATTCTGTCCCTGTCCCTGATTTTTTCTCTGACATTTGCACATCCCTTTAGTCTTTCCCGTCTGTCCCTCCGAGTGAAATGTGCTTAAATTGCCGTTTAAGTGCTAAATGAAATGTTGGCCGCACGCAGACCAGGAGGCGGCATTTTAATTTCGTGTTAAATTGTATAGGCAATTACCCAATGCAAATGCAATAAACACTCGGGAATTTAATTCCATTTGAGAACTGGCGCCCAAAGGCGCCACAGCCAGGCAGAGTCTAGGACTACTGGCTCTCTGGCTCTCGCCTCCCTGCTTAATGCTCAAAGCTTTTTACAAAATTAAAGTCGCGACAGGATGCAGCAGCAGCAGCAGCAGCCAGAGACGAAGCAACAGCAGGACACTGCATTCTGCCAAGTGTTTGCTATCAAATTAATTGGCACTAAAATTAGCACTGGAACGGCAAGGCTTGCTGCTCCGGCATCCTTGTCGAGTTTCCTGATTTAGTTGGAGTAAAATCCGCTTTACTCCGCACTGCAATATCTGCTGCCTGCTTTGCCCCGAGGCGCAGGATCGTCCCGCTCCGCGTTGCTGATTTATTTTCCCACTTGCACCCGCTAAGTACACGGATTTTGCATTAATGCAGCACTCACATGAATCATTCATTGATTTAATTACAATGATTGCAACCGGCAGCAGTTGCAGCTCCCCCGCCAGTCTAAAGCAGCTCCTGGGGCCTGGCAGCACCAGGTGCCAAGTGGCTGCTGCTGGCTGGTGGCAAGTGGCAAGTGGCAGCTTCTGGTCGCACCTCGTAAGAGCAGGAAGAGCGTATAAAAGAGACACAGACAGACTTTAATTAAAAGTGCTAATGCAAAATAAATAAGCGAAGGGACGACTGCCGCGACAGGAGAAATCAATTTGTGCTAATAAGCAAGCACATTGAACGGCAGGGGGTAGGGAGGGGCAGGGTTAATAGAAAAAGAGAAAAATGTGAAATGGAAATGCGAAATGCGAAATGCGAAATGCTGTTCCCCAGGAAACACTGCAG
Organism: Drosophila guanche; assembly: GCF_900245975.1. Classification (NCBI taxonomy): domain Eukaryota; kingdom Metazoa; phylum Arthropoda; class Insecta; order Diptera; family Drosophilidae; genus Drosophila; species Drosophila guanche. The sequence continues at coordinate 1,969,300 of NW_022995751.1, read as the reverse complement.
GAGCTGCAGGGTACGTCTGTCTGCCTTTGACAACTCGGATTCATTTTGGCTCAAAGGACATTTGCAGCATTCCCCATACACAGCTGGACACTGGACAAGGACAAGCATCTGCATGTCGAAGCATTCAATGGGATTTTCATCCTGCCACCTGTCCTTTGATGCCACACAAATCCCCGTTGCCAAGGACCAACCGGAGCACCAATGGGGCACACCCCCAGACAATGCATTCAATAATATTTTTTTGTAATTTCCCTCCTTTGTGTGTGGCACAGGCAGAGTCTGTCTGACTCTCTCTCTTTCCCTGTCTCCCTGTAGCATTAGCCGCATGTTGCAAAGGGGTTAAGCTATTGCTTTAATGCTGCCCCATGGCCTGGCCCGTGCTGTTCCCTGCGTCCTGCGCCCTGCGCTTTCATGCCACTTGGATTTTGTGCCTTGTGCAGCGACGTTTAATAGTTGAAAGGTAAATTGCACAGCATTTTCCTGCAAGGAAATCGGTGGAAACACTTCCGCTGCCATGCCGCCATGCCCTCGTTCCCCCCATCACCCGTTCTCTCCTCCGCCTTTGGGTTGTCGGCTTGTCGGCCAGCACGGAAATCATTTGATTCCGTGCCCCATGCCGTGTCGTGCCTTGCCCCCGTCGTCTAAGGCGACCAAAGCGATTTTCCAAAAGGAGTTTTCTTTTATTTTTATGTATATAGGGGCATTGATCTAGGTGCTTTCCCCCCCTCATGTAATGCGCTTATGCTCGTATCGGCAGCTGTCAATGGGCTTGCGGCAAGTTTTTATTGTCCACAGAGATCTGTCCCGATAAGGCTTATATATCCTCTGTTCAGGACAGTGACACGAGCGGGGCGATGGGGCGATGGGGCGTGACGTGGCGGGGCAGTGCACACAGATAAATTGCATTGACAGTTGTGTTCGATTCTGGGGGAAATTATGGACGTATAATTCAAATTAATAGCAGCTTATGGCACTCGAATGAACGGTTTTAACGGCCAAAAAGTCAGTCGAGCAGCAAAAGCGAGTGCCAAGTGCCAAAAGCCACGCCCCAGCCACGCTCGGTACAGTACACCCCATGCTGTGGACAGAGAGGGAAACAGAAATAGAGAAAGGCTACGGAAAGAAGGAGAAAGTTCCGATTTTTGATACTCTTTTATGTAGCTTTATTTGGGTATTTTTTTGTTGGTATTTTGAGGTATTTTTATGTTTTTTTTTTTCATTATTATTGCTATTTTTAATTATTTTATTTTGTTATATTTCCGCAGTATTTTGTCAATATTTGCCAGTAGGAATTCCTCTGCAAATTCAATCAAAGAACGAACCCTCTTTGTAGGGCATGCATAATCCTTCGAAATTGCTGCGAAAATGTTATTCAATTGAGCACAAAAATCTCTGTGGGGCTTGGGGGAAATGCCTTTAGTGCTGTTTGATTTTAAAAATTGACATTTGCTGCACCGCAGACTCGCAGACTGTGGCTGTGGCTGGGGTTGGGGTTGGGGCTGGTGCTGTGACTGCGACTGTGACTTTGGCTTGAGTGGCAGTGGCAGTGGCAGTGGCTGTGATGGCGTATGCGTAGTCTGCATGCAAAAGTCAGTCATAAAACGGCCATCAGCTTAAACTGTTTGCGGCCATAAAGGTTAACAGCAACAATATACACACACACACGCACACGCACACAGAGCGTCGTAGCACTAGACGGGCAGCGGATGCGAAAAAAGCGAATCAACTGCTTAAAATTTAAACGAAACAATGAGCTAAACTGTCCGCCCACTTGCTACTGCCACACACACACCATCCAGCGTGTAAGAGAGAGAGATGAACTGTGTGAGAGGGAGAAGAGGCATTCCAATGCCACACGCAAGTGACGGCCATGAACGCGTAAAAATGTAAAATTAACACGCAGCTTCTGGTTTTAGTTTTGTGGCGTTTTTGCAACAAAAAGGGAGGTGCGACAAGGGGGGCGGCGTAGGGCTTGGAGCAGCAGTAGCAGCAGTGCCAGCTGGACAACCGCAGCCATAAAAACCACACAAAAGCAAGAATGAAGTTGTTGCCGCTGCCACCGCAGCTATGCGAGAAAGAGCTCCTACTGGCTGCTGTTGCTGCTGCTGCCACAAAAAGCGCTTGAAAAATATGTTAACCACAGTTAAAACAGCGCCAGGTCAACCGTGCAACACACACACACACAAACAAAGAGAAGCTATAGAGAATAGAGAGTGACAGAGAGATAGAGAGAGAGAGAGAGAGGTAACACGCTTGGCATGTTGACAAATGTTGCAGAGACGAATGCTGCTGCTGCTGCGGCACTGCTTGCCCACAAAATGAGCATCAACTAAAGGTATGTGCCAGGGAAAGGTGCGGCAGGCACTGCTTTACAGGTAGAAGCTGACCTCGTGCCCGTGCAGCATGCCCCACCGTGTCTGACAGTTTTAGTTGCGCTTAAAAGCATGCTACACTTTCTAATGCTCGAAGCGTGTGCGGGAGGAGCATGAGGAGGGGAAGCAGGAGAGCCACCACTGAGTGATAAGCTGAATCCTGGCCCCAGCTGACGTTTGTTTTAATGCAAGTGTCATCCTGCAGTTAGTTGTCCCCGCAGATAAAAGCAAAGAGAGAGAGAGAGAGAGAGAATGAGAAGTGAGTGTTAAAAACTTTGAGAACAATGACATTATCAAAGCGTTGCAGAAGCAAAGCCAACAGAAGGCAAGAAAACGAAGATAGAGCACTACCAATGCCATTTGTGGATTGAAATTTCAGTTGAAAACTAAAGCCAATTGATTGATAAAGAAGTGGATCGTAGAAGTGGAATCGCGTTTCATTAGGTTGCACATTCACACTCACTCATTTGGCATTCAATGTGCTCTCGCTTTCGATTTTTTATTGATGTTTTTAATCAGCAGAATGCCGTTTTCCCCGTATCCCATTTCCTGCCGCAACACTTCAGCTGCTGCTACCAATCTTAGGAGCAGTTTCCAGCTGCCTTTGTGGGTCTCTCTCTCTTCTCGACATCAGCATTCAACTTCACTTAACTTTTATTGCATTGGCAGTGGCACAGTGCCACGCCGCAGTGCCTCACTGCCCCACACCTATTTCATTAACAAAGTTTCACACACTGATGATGCATGTTCCTTCCCACACACAGCACACACCCAAACTCACACACACACTGCATCTTTGATGTGTTGTGGATGTTGCAGCAATGCCAGAGTGGAGTGCCACTGCCAGTGCCATCGGAGCTGCTCTCTGCGTGAATTCAATTTGATTGACGTTACGAGCTTCTGCTACTGATTCCAATTGCAATCAATTTACTTTTGTGTGTGCTCTCTCTCTCTCTCTCCGCCTCTGCTCCTTCGCATTCGCATCCGAGTTGCAAACTTCATTAGAAATCTCTCTCCTACAACATCCTGCAGCATTCGCCATCCTTTCATTCAGCTGTCCCTCCAATCTTCAGTGGGGTTTTCTGCCATCCTGCTGCTCGTTCCCAGGGTTTCTTTCTCGTCACGATGCTGCTGCCTCCTCTCACCTCTGCCTGCAGTTAAGTAGCCAAAAGCAAAACCAAACCCAAACCCAAACAGAGAAAAAAAAGAGTAAAACTTTGTGCTGGGTGCAGAGGGAAAACTTCTTGTCGTCATATGTGAAAAGTTTGTCTGCGGCTTGGGTTTATTTTGATATGGCCAATGAATTGGGTGAAAAAAGTTTCGTTTGATATGCAGCCAGCTGCCATGAATTATGGTGCCTCCTCCGGCCACAACGAACACGGCCAGAAGACTTGTCTCACACAAAAAAATATTAGCCGGCTATAATGCGACTTCAATTGCAGTCTTTTGGGAGCCAAGTAGGATATGGCGGCTAACGATATGGGAATCAAACGGAGACGGCAAAACTTTTGGCACTTTTATTGCATTTTGCTGCTGCATTTAATGGAGGAGAAAAGACGTTGCATCCAATGACGAAGGCTGATACGATGCTTCTGGCAAATATATTGCTCTTTGAGGCGCTGTGCGATTTGAAAAGGAGATAAAGAAAAAGTTGGTTCGAATTTCTGGCATTGCTCTTAGTGATTTATTGGGCAATGGAATCGAATGGAGAGAAGACAATAATTATGTGGATTTAGCTGGTTTATGATTTGGATTTGGGAACCTGAAGATGATGACTCTCATACGAGAAGAACTAGATTCTACCTAAATTTATTTAGTCAATCTATTTCATTCGAAGCCTGCAACTACGATGATATATTACCATTGGAAAACTAATTTTTCACTCGCTTTTGATGTGATTTCTGTATATGAGAACTCCTTCAATCAATTTGAGACAAAGAAACCAACGACAACAAGCAACAACTCGGAGGCAGCCACTTTGAATGATTCATTCCTGTGCCAAATTATTTATCGTCTTTTAGAAACAATTTCGATTCGAATTGAAATGAAATGAATATGAAAATGTACTTCGATCTGTTTATTCGTAGCAATTTTATTTACTTTTAATTCTTTTTGCTGGACTTGCATTAACAATTCCCCTCGCTCTCGCCTGCACTCTCCTGCTCTCACTCGGATTTATTATTCATCTGTGGGATAACTTTTGTAATTTGCAAAAACTTTTAATTGAACTGTCTGCCCCCGCTGCATGCCATGGCATGCCACTGCCACACCCACTCTGCCACTCTGCCACTCCTCGAACCAACAAAAATATTCGTATGTGTGTTGGCAATGTGCTGGCGCATGATTTTTTCACGCTCGTTAGTTTAAAAAGGTATTGTGTTGCACGTCCAGGATGCACTGCTGATCCAACTCCATAATAAAGTGAGTGCGAGCGAGACGGCGGTATGTGTATATAGTTTTTAATTAAAGTACACGTGTCGGGGTCGGTGTCGGGGTCGGTGTCGGGATCGGGTCGTTTCGTTTCGTTGTTGCATGATTTCTCATTTGTGAGGCAAATAAAAAGTGAACAGCGTGTAAAACATTTGCCCCGGATGAACAGTTACGCGTTGCTCGCTGCATGTCCTTCAGGTGGTGTCGCCTCCAAATTGAACAACATGACTATCTCGCTCTCTCTCTCTCGCTAGTTGCAACATGGCGTGGCAATAAACGCGGCCAGTACATTGTTGCCACACTCCTGCCCCCCTTTGGAAAAGTGCCTCTAATCTGTTTAAACTGCAGCAACGGCAGAGGCACTGGCAGTGGCAGTGGCAGCAGCAGCAGCAGCAGCAGCACCGCCTGTCGAGTGGCCCAAACGATTGACATGGCTGCTGGAACCATCAATCACTTGCCATCCTCCCAACAGCCTGAATGTCCTCGCCTTGTCCTTCCATCACGGCAATGCCCACAACATTTTTGTAACGCCTCTGCTGATCCCGCACCCTGGCCAGGCCCGAGTATAAACGGAGTGATAAATGATGGAAGCTCTTGTGATCCCGCATGCCAGAAGGTTGACTCCAATTTCCATTTACTTGCCATTCATTCAGCGCCTCTTCTGGCAGGGAGTCCTTCAACATTTGCAGGACATGGGTTGCTGGTCCTCCCTCTGTGTCTCTCTTATCGGAATGCTTCACCGCAAACAATGCAAATTATGAAAGCAAAACGAACTCCTCGCTCTGTCCTTTGGGTTGTTCAAGTGTTGACAGGGCGAACCCCAAAGACCCTTTAGCACCGTGCTGATGGCTTTTGTTACTCTTTACTAGCGGAGCAGGAATCATTATGGATCCCTTTTGTCAGTGAAATGAATGCAAACGATCCTTAAGTAAAGTGTTCAAGTGTTTTGTGTCTCGCGAGTGACTTAATTTATGTGTGAAATTCAAGCAAAAAACATTCAAAGTGAATCAGTTGGAAATCATTTCCACTGCCTCATGGATTATAATATTTTGAGGAGCTCTCCTTTGTCGTAGTGCAACGGTTCTGCTTCCACCACGACGAAAGGGAGCCCTTCCAAGTATTGTACTCAACCCAAAGTACCCAAGTGTACCCAAATCGGGAACTTTCAACGACAAAAAATCAAACCTAAAAGGGTATCAAAAGCCAACACTGCGAGGGACTCCTTTTGTTTCTTTTGCCTTTTTTTTTTGTTTTCTGTTTTGAGGCCACTCTGCTGTCAATAAAAATGGTCAAGCAAATGCAGGGAGGAAGGGAGGAAGGGAGCGGCAGGGAGAGATGGAGCTGCTGTCAACGTTTTGCAGTTATTTTATCTTTTCGCGTGTCACAATTGAAGGGTGAAGAAGGGGAGGGTGAAGGGTCGAGGGTAAATTGTGTGATCAGGTGATGCAGAGCCGTTCGTTTGGCCATTTGACTTTTTGCAACATTGCGCATACGCACTGTTGCATTTTAATTAAGGGCCAAATAGATTTTTCAGCGTCACGAAAACGAAACAAAACGAAACGAAACGAAAACACGAGCGAGCAAAAATACACGCGGAAAACCAATTAAACCAAAGCACAGCCACTGCAGCGACTACAGCGAGCGACTGACTGAGGGCCAGTCCAAATAAAATGCAATTACTGGAAAGGGCCAAACAACTGGGCCACTAAATTAATAGCCCCCGCTCGTCCATGGTACGAAGGCTCCAACGGCTGGGTCCAGTGCAAACACGCGGCGTATGCGTAATGTGAGGATGCTGCACGGACTGAGCAGGGCAGTTGTGCCAGATTTGGGCCTCTGCTGCTGCTGCTGCTCCTCCTCCTCTGTGCTGCTGTGTTGTTGCCAAACCGCAACAAAGGGCACACAATTTGCAGCGTTAATGTCCTGTCCGCCAGGTCTGCTTTCCATCCCATCCATGGCTGGGAAGGCAAATGAGTGCGGGCTCTATATGTCGCCCGTGTGCCGTGGAGAACCTTGCAAGTAATTGCAATTGACGACACCGACGAATGCTGTAGATGTAGCTGCCTCCAGGTAGGCCGTCGGGCAGGCAGTCAGGCAGCCTGCAACCCATTCATAAATGCATTTAACGTGTAATGTGGGATGCCTCGTTCTCTCTCTGGCTGCGGGTTCTACCAATGCCAGGAGGGATCTCTGCCTGTGGCTGGTTCCTGGTCTCAGTTGCTGCGCTAACAAGGAAACAATTACGCGCCGCAAATGGCATTAGGTGGCGACTCCCGGACAAGTTCCATTTGCAGTTTCAGTGGTTCGTGTTCGTGTTCGTGTCCGCACACGGCACGCACTGCCATCTACGTAATGAGCAAATGAAGTCGATTAAAGGTGTGTACCGAGGATCTGCCTGCTACCGTGCCACTGCTGGCACTCTCTCTCTCTCTCAATTCCCAAAGGGTGCAAGTGTCTCATCTCTCGCTTCTGATTATCGCCTCATGGCCACACCACACACACGTTCGTGACAGTGGCTAAAACTTGAGACTTAAATAGAAATTACGTACATGGCGGCGCTGCCAAGGTTTACACACAAAATCTGAGCGTTAAAAGGGAAAGAAAATGTACAGAGATGGGGAGTGAAGTGCGCTGAATATGCCTTTCTCTGCTTTAGTTTCCATCTGCCATTGGGTTTTAAATGTGTTTGAAATCTGTGACTCAATGGAATGGCAGCGGGTCTAAAGTGCTTTTAGAACTACAAACCATGAATAAATACATTTACGTACTAGTGGTATACCCATAACTCATAAGAAACACTGCCATTCAAGGATATAAAATGCTTCCTTCAATTCCACCGCCACATATGTATGTGTCCCTGTTCCTGTCCCTGTCCCTGTCGCTGTCGCTGTCCTTGCCGCCACAATGCGAATAATGACGCAAGTCGCGTAACGCGCATAACGAAAGTAATCGTATTTATTGTGTGCATGTTTTTGTGTGTGTTTTCCCCACAGACCCACAGAATGAATGTAAATATGAATACTCGCATGAATAATGAATAACTTAGATGAGGTGCAGGTGCAGCTGCAGCTGCAGCAGCAGCGTCGTCTTTGTGGCTTTCTGTCTGTCCCATCATCATCTGAGCACGCCCTTGGGTCGTGGCTAGAGCTCCTCATATATAATGATGATTTATTGTTGTTGATTATCTTATCAAATTTGTGGAGTATGTAGTGGGGGAGTATGTGAAGGTTTAAATGGGTTAATTTTAGCGATTTATTTGATGGAGTTGCTCTATCTTTACCTTTTAGAAATGGGTTCTATTTTGGCTCTAATTTCGGTTGCAGAATGAGATGGCTCAACCTTTTGCGTCCCTCTTTCACTTCAACAATAACTTCCACTCTTTTCCACACTCTGATTCAATGGAAATTTCTTAAGTTTCAACATCTTTCTACCACTATAAGAATCGGATTCTTTCTGTCTCGAATTTACATATTTCCTTATGCAATAAGAGATTATCTACTTAGCTGAAACTCCTTTAAGTGCTGATCCTTCTTTCTGCCATAGTTTTCGCTTCATTCCCTCCCGCACTCTCGAATGCCTCAACATTCTCCTTCCCCGCTGCCTGCTGCATTTGCTGAGATTTATGCTGCAGTTTAAGCTCCTCTCTCTCTGCCTGGGATGCCGCTTTAAATGTTGCCCCTTTGCCGCACAAGTGCCACAAATTTGATTAAATGTGCCTGGCCCTAAAAGCGTAGTTTGAAGCAGATACGAGGAGCAGGAGGGAGGGCAGCCCCACAACTCATTTAACTGTCATGCACTAAATAACGGGATACTAAATCTGCATGCCACACACACACACACACACACACACAAGAGAGAGAGATGAGATTATGGGTTTACATAATGTGGCACGTACATAGATACATTTATGTGGCATATACCATGGATGGGACCTGTAGTGTCGGTGGCTGGGCCCGCCGACATAATGAGATGACATGACACATAATGAGGTGTACAACGCAGCCAGCCCCCCGCTCTCTCTCCACCCCTTGTGTATGTGTGTGTGTGTGTGTGTGCTGCAATTTTGATGGCAGCGACTAATTGCCACAGATGCCAGGCGATTCGAAATTCAATTATTCAGGGAATTCCATTAATTTCAAATTAGTTTTGAACGTGCCAACAGAAACACTTAATATGGGGTATCAGCCGCTCTAGCCACATGCCCCACTGCCCACTGCCCCTCGCTTGCCTGGTTACTGCGTTACGGAGATGAGCTGCCACAGCCTATCCAGGGAGCACAATTTGCATCATAAATATGAGGCAGCCAGGCAGCAGCAGCCACAATCCATGTTCCCTGTTGTTGCAACTTTGTTTTAAGCAAGTTTTTATCACAGATAAGCAGAGGCAGAGAGTGGCAGTGGGAGAAAGTGGGAGTTGTATAATGCCTGAGAAATCGAAGATGTGAATGTAAAGGCGGCTTACCGCCAAATGACCGCAGCCAGCAGCCAGCAGCCCTGCAACCAGCACCCAGTGGACCTTTTTCGCCTTGCAAATTGCACACAGAAGGTGCGCTCTGGTCCAACCAGCTGCAGGCGGCTTGCAGCATGCCTGCCGCATGGCCCATTCACCGGATATAAAGTCAGAGGACAGAGGACAGGCGGCTGCCATATGTTGCGTTGTATTTAAAGTGTGTTTTCTTTTTCCTCCCATGTGTGTGAGAGTGTCCACTGTCCTCTCCTGTGGGTGCATGTGGCAGCAGCAACAGCAGCAGCTCGGATTCGTACTCGTACTCGGACTGCTCCTCCTCCTCCCCTCGGGTGCATGCCGTGTGGCCGCCTGCATTTTTTATGCACCCACATATCCACACACTGTTTTTTTCCCTTGTTCGCTTACCGCTGCCACAGCCCCAAGCCCCAGCACCACACACAGAGAGAGGGGAGTGGCTGGAGGCGGGTGTGGCATCAGGTGTCGGGGCATGCAGAATTTTGTGGCTTTTGATTGGCTTTTTTTTGGTGGTGCGGCATGTTGCTGCTGCTGCTGCTGCCACTGCTGCAACATAAAAGTTATAAATGGAGTTTAGAGAGTGCCTCATGCCCCATGCGGACAGCTCATAAATACGTCAAGTGCGGTCTCTGTGCGGCAGTCTGGGTCGGGTCTCCTCTACTGCTGCTGCTGCTGCATTATGGATCCTTAAAATTCATCCTCAAAAGTAATTTCAGAATTTCATGCTAAACAGATTGGTTAGAGGCGCCACCACCCAAAAAATGAGAGGAGGAGCAGCAGATTCTGCTTTTATTTGCTCACGAAACTGCCGCGAAATGCAATGGGGAAAAATGGGAAAACATAGACAGAAGCACACATGGAAAATGTAAATAAAAATCGTTGGGAAAACAATGTGGGAAATGTATGCCACACAGCCGCAAAGATAGCAAAAGATGGCAAGGTGGGACAATGGCATAAGGGAAGGGAGTGGGGAGCGGGTAGTGGGGTGGACTGTAGCACACACACTCATGAAGGGGCAAGCAGTAAAAGCGAAGGCAAATAAAACTAAAGCCAAAGGGGTGGAGCAGAAGGGGCAGGGGTGAAACCAACGCGCTTTATTTACTAAAAATTTTGCATAGAGAAAAAGAATAGAAGAAAAAAGGAGATAAAGGAGATGGGAACTGGAAAGGGAACCAGAAAAAAGATGCCAAAAAGTCAGCTAAAAAGGGAACCAAAAAAAGATGCAAAAACTGACTTTAAGAGAGCACTGAAAAGCAAAAACTAAATAAAGGGCAGCGTTCTTTATCGGGCAAAAATTACTTAAATTAGAAGCAAAGATGTGGCAATGCTTTCCCCGGAATTCCAGGCAGAAATATCAACAAATGGCACCACATTGTTGGGCTCCAATTTTAAGAATTGCTTAATTTTGCCCTCATTATGGCTTTATGTGGTAAAATTCCAATGCATGTTCCTTCATTCTGTCTTAATTTAGCAGAATGTCCATCAATTTGTCTGTCGTTCAGGTTTAATTTTTCAAAAATGCCATGAGTTCTGCAATGAAATTTCCATTCTCCATCTTCTAGTTTCCAAATTGCTATGATTTTTCCACCGGTTAGTGTGTGATGTTCAAGTGGCAATGGTTTTTGGGTGCATAGGTAGATAGAATTTCCGTCACAAATGTTTTCCCAGTTGGTTTATGAATACATTTTGAAGTATGTGAATACCAGAGTCTGAACATTTTCAAATTTACATGAAATACAGTGTAACCTGCAAGAGATGCCAAGCCTCTGCCTCTAGCTTAGAGCTGCCTGAGTCCCCGTAAACCCTCTAGGAATACCTTAAACCAAAGAATACTCTGCTGGGGATTTCTACAGAAAAGCTGCGCATCTCATAAGAAGTGCAGCGAATAAAAGAATGGAAAAAAGCATCTAATTTACCAGGGGATCTATTCGGGCAGCCATTCGATGGAAGCATTCGCGGCAGCGGCAGATACCGATGCAAACTTTGTGGCAAAGACTTGCTGTCAGTGCAACAAAGGAACCTCAGAGCTCTCTTTCTCTCGCTCCTTCTCTCTTTGGTAAATAAAATACTATCTGGTGGAAAAACATGAAGAGGAACAATAAAAATTTACAACCAGCCAGACAGACAAAAGGGAGCAAAGGGAGCAAATGTGCAGTGCCCCAACGAAGCGGCAGAGGCAGAGACTGGGGCAAGAAAGAGCAGCTACCAAATGAGGCAGAAGAGGAGCCACCAAAAGAGGGGCAGGGGTCCCAAAAACAGTGCAGGAAAAAAAAGAGGAACTCAATAAATTGTCATGCAGTAAAATGTGGCAAGAACGGAAGAAGAAACCGCCACAGAGTGACTTTGTTTCAGGCGATGAAGTGGATTGGTGGCACACAGGGATCCCGTGTGTGTGTGTGTGTGTGTGTGGGGTACGTAAACTGCCAGAAGAAAGTAGCAAAGTGCAAGTGGCTGGCTGGCTGGCTGGCTGGCTGGTTGGCGGGCTGCCTGTCTGTCTTGCCACGTGGCATGCAGATACGAGCGAAAAGCTAAGCGGAACGCAAGGCACATGCCAACGAAGAGGTAGGGGTGTGTGCCCCAGCACCTGCCTGTTTAATATACCCTGCATGCAGCATATATCTCTGGTTACCCATCCTGCTCCTGCTCCTGCTCCACCTCCTGGGACGATTGCTGCAGTGTCTGACCGAAAATCACATGTTTCTGCCTGTAGCGGGAAGGATGTGATTTAAGTTGCAGTGCAACAGCAGCAAACGTGCCCCCAAACAAGGCAGCCTACAACCCTACAGCCTATGGTACAACGTTGAGCTGCCGCTTGTGTGACATTTTGGCATTTCCAGTAGGTCTACTGTTGAATTTTTCATGCCCCTTCGCGCGACATAAACTTGCCTCCTGTCTGCCCTGCCAGCTCTTCTGCAGGACATGGTCTGCCTGCCTGCCTGCCTGCCTGCCTGCTTTCCTGCCTCAATGGTAAATTAAGGCGGCTTCCGCTTTATTGGCCACCGCATTCCCCCTGCGCCCACACATTCCGCACTCATTGTGGCTGTTAGGCCGCCAGTACCCTGTTTAGTTGGGGATATTATGAGCAGAAGGACGCCGCTGGAATGACATGATAGATGGCAGATAGTTGATAGTTGATTTCAGAGCAATAGAAGCTGCTGTCCGTAATTGTTCTACAAATATTCCACAGCAACAGAAAGCCTCTTCCTAGCAGTTCAAACTCTCAACTGAACACTGAACAACCCCCGAGTCCCTCCAGGGTATTGGCATCTTCTAAAAACCAAGTCAAAGTGCCTCCTTTCATGTCCTTTCTTGTAGTTTAAGTGGCTCCTTGTTGCTGTTGCTGTTGCTGTCGCGGCTGTTATTGCGGCTTCATTTGGCTTTCAGGTAAATGGTCGCTTAGCGTGGCCGACGCTCTCAGCTCTGTTTTAAGTGTATTAATCCTTTTTTATAACCTGGCCGGCAATGGCCGAAAATTAAGTACACGTAGTGTGTGCCAGAGCTGTGCTTCTTGACACAGGGAGCGTGCAAATGAGAAGTTTTCTGGCCAGCAAAATTGCATTAAAGTTGCATAAGTGCACACGGCGACGGCTCTTAATATTTAATTTGGCAAAGAGCTTTCCAAACACCAAGGATCTGCTCTGTCTCAGTGTCCTTCTATTGCATGGAGGATCCCACGCTTAATATTATCACCAACCCCTAACCAGCCCCACCCCTTTTGACTGACAAAGCGGCAAAGCCGGGACTACAGTCTCTTGCTGTGATTTTGCTCGAGGAAAATATAAATGAAAATGGAAAAATGGTGAAAAGCGCAAATGGAGATAAAAATTTGCAATGCCAAATGCCGAAAGGAAGCGACAAAAAAATAAAACTAGAAAAAAAACAACAAAACAACAGCAGGGGCAGGAGCAGTGGCAGCAATGGCAGAAAAGTGCAGCAAAAGTATTTACAAAAGCGTTATCACGCTGTGACTACCCACTGCCTCACTCACCCAACACTCACTCTTCCCCTTTGAACTTTGACTCCTCTTGCAGCTAGAAGCACTCTGCACCTCCCTGTGCCACTCACTCTATGGATTGTATCTCTCTGCCCCCACTGTTCGTTGCTGCTTTCAACACGTTCCACATTGTTTATTCTTGCCTCTGGCATTCGCTTTCTCTAATTTCTGATGCGCTGCCGCTGCTGCTGCAGTTTTTTCTCTTTAGTTAAATAAAAAGGCGCTTAAGCAGGCGATAGAGTGTAATCATGGGGCATGGGGGACCATGAAGCGGGAACGGGAACGGGAAATGGATTGCAGGGATATATAGCAATAAGGATGGCCATAAGGATTCGCCATGGGGGAACTTAGGGATGGAAAATTGTAAATTAAATGTGCATTCATCCCACGGAGATGAAGTCCCCCCCTAAGGGATAGCAGGAAACATTCCAGAGATAGATATGGGACAGATAGAAATGGAGATGGAGATGGAGATGGAGCTAGAGATTGCTTCCATCAATTTGTAGGGACAGAAGTCGTGAATCCTTCGCTATGGGAACATTTCATGCTTTATCACTTCACTATTGCCCATCCGCAACAATTTATCTGCTTCTTGGACATTCGTTTTTCCCCTCCTCTTGCTGCTGCTGCTCCTATTCCGCTCCTATTCCCCCCCCATTTCTATCTCATCTCCTATTCCATTTGCCAGCTCTTTACGAGCTCTTCTCCGTTTCCACCGCCGCTGCTGCTGCTGGCTCTCAAATTTAAAGCTCATCAACGATAGGGCGTGCTGGAGGTGGGTTTTCCCCGGAATAGTTTCGCATTTTATAACTCACTTAAAGGCGCCCGCTGCCTGCAGCCCGCAGCCTGCCAGCAGGAAGGCCAATTAAAATGGGCAGACGAGCAGCTCAGAGCAGAGCAGCAGCTGATTAACCTTGGCAGCACACACACTTTCACACACAGAACACACACACTTGCACGCTCTGGCAGGCAACCTGGCCGAAAGTATGCAATGACCGCGTCGCCAGGTCACGTCGTCGTCGTCGTCGTCGTTGTCGTCCGCTGCTGCTGTTGTAATGGTAATTGTGCGAGCGAGTGCAGCAATGACGTCATACACTCTCGTGTTCAGAGTGGCCACGCCCACGTGGCAGTGCAAAAACGTTGCCACGGTAATTGTGTGCGCCGCTGCCGCTGCTTCTGCTGCTGCTGCTGCTGCTGCTCCACGCTTCGGTGGCTGGCAATATTGTTATGACCAAAAAACCAGGTCACAAAAGGGGACAATCGTCGCTGCTGCGTCCTGCTGCAAAGTTGCCCCTCAGAGATGACTCTTTCTTCATCTCTACTCCACGGTGGCTTTTCTCTGCCCCTAAAGCAAAGCCTTCTGCGGACTCTCTGAATCTTCTCTCCCTCGGCAAGATCTCTCGCTTGGCGCTGCCCTTCAGCTTTTAGCTTATGGATCAAGATTCTTAGTTTCTGCGCTATATAATCATAGCTCATTCTCTAAAATAATTATTTGAAATAAAGAGAGAACTTTAACATAATTCCAACAGGGTTCTAGATGGGAAATCCCTCCTGCTGCTTGCCAGTTGTTGGATTTCTCACACAGAACTTGCCCCCCACACTCTCTCCATCGCTGTCGCTTTTGCTGCTCCTTTGGTGTTTTACATTTAATATTTATGCATGTTTCCCCTCTCTCTCCGTTGCAGTTGCATGCATTGCATTGCATCGAGTGCTGGCAACCGCTGCTCAACTTGTCGACTTTCGGCCGCCTCAACCGCTGACTAGAGGCCAAAGCCAGCAGCAGCAGCAGCAGCAGCAGGAGGCAGGAGATATACGATAGGACACGACAGGACGTGGACATGGCCAAGAGTCCTTAGCCATGGCTGTTGAATAATTAATGCAGTTTCGGTAAGTGCATTTTGAGCAATAGCTTTAGTTGATTTTCTTTTCTTTTCTCTTACTTTTCGTTACTTTACTGCCGAGTTTTACGCGCAGTTTTACTCCGTAGTTTAGTTCGAAGTAAACTGTCAAATCGCTTCGCGTCTCATTTAAATTCAAGCAGAAGGAGAATTACCCACCCAATCCTTCTCTGGGTCTCTCTGTGTGGGTCTGCTGGAGGAGCTTAGCCTGCTGACAAATGAAGTGTTCACTGCTCTGCTGAGTCCTGATTCCTGATTCCTGACTGGTGTCCGCAGAGTCGAGTAGCAGTGTCCTACTTGCCTCATGCATAAACCAATATGCGACATTCCCTTCGACTTTGTGTTGGCTTCCTATGGCTTTCTTTGCTAGCTTTCCTTGAACAGCGCTTACGCGCCGGAAGCGGAAATTGTCCAGCGCACAAAAGCCAACAAAAATGGCAGTGGAGTGTATTTTCCACTATTCCTAGAGCTTCAGGGGAGGTCCAGCCCGTTCTCCTTTCTTTGGTTACCGCAAATTAGTTTCCTGAAACTAAAGATCAAATATTTAGATACGATGTCATGGAAGAATTTTACACTTTTCCTTGGCGATCTTGCATCGGCCAGCAGAGTAAGGCAGAAGTGTATCTAAAGGTTGTCCCGGCTTCGCCTACATTGCCTGTAATTTATATCTACGATATGCTCTCCTGCTGCTGCTCCTCCTCCTGCCATCTGATGCTGTTGCTGGCTTTATCTTAATGCTCTCCTGATACAACATTTTCATCGTTGTCGTTGTCGTTGTCGTTGTCGTTGTCGTTCATCGTTCATCGTCGTTGCGCCTGAGCCATGCTGTTGCTGCTGCTGGGCTCTGGGTCTTAGCTTGTTGTTGTACACGCTTATAGCCATGGCTGTGTTGCCATTGCTGTTGTGCACTGCTTATCCTTATCCACAACAGCGTCTTTTGGTCGTTCTTCCACACACAGACACACAGAGAGAGCCGTCTACGTCTACTTCGCATTCGCCTTGTCGTTTTCGTTCCTTGGCCTTCTCCTTCTTCTATGCCTTCTTCTGCTTCGTTTTCCTTCCTCGTCCTTCGTCGTTTGTTTTGTCATTCAATTCAATGAGGCTAATGTCCGTTGAGGTCCTTCTGCTGTCTGTCTGTCTGCCCGTCTGCCCTGCCCTGCCCTGCCTGCCTGTGGTGTGGTGTGGTGTCTGCCGTCCATTGCTTCTTCCATTGCTGTTGTTGAAGTGCCATTAAGTTTAGTTGTCACTTAGCCTCTTTTGCTTTTATATGCCGTCTGTAGCCCCTCTGTCCACCCCTGCCTTCCTGTCCATTGGTCCGCTCTGACTCCCCCTGCCACGCCGTGTTGTTATCCTTTTGGCTTGAAGCGTCTTAAGCGCCTAATGCCCATGGCCATAAAAAGTCCAAACTAATGCTTTAAAGTGTGCCACACACACACACACACACACACACACACACACACACACACACACACAAACACATACATACACATTCTGCCTCTGAATTGTCATCTGTTTGGCGGGCCGCAAAATGTCTGGGGCATGCCCCAAAAGCGTACGTAGCTTTCGTATCTCTTTTTTTCTCCTTTCGTTGAGGCTTTTATCGATCGTTTGCGTGTTGTCTTTTGGCTGTTTGATTTTCAGCTTTAAGCAAAAGTCCATTGCCAGGGCGGGCGTTTTACTCCTTTTCCTTTTTTTGATTTTTATACGCTTTTCGGAATCGTTTCCTCTGTGAATGGTGGCATGGGGGCATGGTGTGGTGGATAGTGTCTGGAAGTGCTGGGTGGAAAATTGCGTGTTAATTTTCACACAAACCGGAGACACACAGTCGGCAGTCCACAGTCCACAGTCCGCAGTTCACGAAGTCCGAACCACCGCAGTCGCAGGAGCTTTTCCACGTATTCTGTTTGTAGTTTTGCGGTTTTTTCTGTGCTCGTTTCTGTTGCGGCTTTTGTTTAAATATTTGCATTTTTATTGTGGCCTACAGGATACAGGACGACGACTGGTGCTGTTGCTGTTCCTGCTGCTGTTGCCTCCTTTGGCTTCATTAGCCTCGCAGTTGTCTGTTGACACGGTGCTCTGTCTTTTGGCCTTTACCCCCCACCCACACTGCCCCGCGCTGCTGCATTATCCTGAAAATGGTTGCAACCCGAAAAGTTCATCTAAATGAAGTGCAACCCCAATTTCAATTAACTTTTGAATGAAATTTCTACGAATTGCCCCCAAAAACTTGCAACAGCAGAAAAAAACACACACAAAAAATGCAAAAAGTTTCCCCTGTAACTTTTGTTGTTGTGGATTTTCGCTTGGTTTTTCCCTGCTTGCTGCTGCTGTTGTCGTTGTCGATGCATTTTCATTACGTTGCATATTTGTTCGACTGCTTTTCCTCCTCTGGCTCCTCCTTCCAGCAGTTTCTTCTGCTTCATTCACTCCTTATTCTGCATGCTTTTTCCTGGTGCATGTAAACAAGCCGCGCCAATTTGTTGCCCCCCTTAACAACTGCAACAAAGGATACAAATTTTCAACTTGAAAACTTGTCAAATTCAGCAAAAACAGCGACAGCAAAAGAGAGTGTAACACAGTTGGGTCGAAGGTAGAGATACCCTGCTAGATTTTACCATGCAAAACTGAAGAAAGTTTATCTAGATTTAAAGGAAGAGATTAACAGACAGCTTAAGCAAGATTTCCACAGACTGCTTCTTTGTGAAATATTTATTTATATTTAGCTACTTGTTCCTGCCAAAACTCCACTCACATTCGTTAGACTCTTTTCTTCTCGCAGTAGAACCAACAAAAACCGATTCGGAGTGGCAGGATATGGGTGGAAATCGGAGTGGCAGGGCATGCCACATGGATAAGAATCGTTGTAGCACGTTGGTTGGGGCATAATTTAAGCGTACACTGAAGTACATTTTCCACTTTAATGGTAGGGAATGAAGTGCATTAAAAATGCAGATACAATGAACCGAAAAATGCCCGACAGGCCCCTAAAGGGAAGAAATGGCGGCATGCCAGAGGCAAAGTTTCGGGGGCCATGTGTGGCACGTATGTATGTACATACATGTGCGTATATGTGCTTGCTGCAAAATGTTCAAGTTGTCAATTTATGATTATGGCACCTCATGAACCGAGGCACAAAATGTAAATTATACGCCAGCGTCAGCTTCGTCGTCGTTGCCGTTCGAAATGAAAACTCTCGTTCGAATAACAAGGAAAATTGCATGTTGCACAGAGTGTGTGTGTGGATGGCAGGGGGTTTGTCTGGAGGGGAGTGGGAACAGAGTTAGTGTGTGGCTGAGAATTTTAAAGTTGATTTTCGATTGTTGTGGCTCTCGTGATGGCTGCTCGATGAGTGCCAGCTCCGTTGCTGCAGCTCCTTTGCTACAGTTAACGCTTTTTAATGCCGAAATGCTCTGCTCTGCACTCTCACGAATATACTCGCTCACTCGCTTGCTTTAGGTCGTTGTTATGTAAATGAGAATCGCGATTCCCGTTCAGCCGCCGTTCAATCGACAGCCAGCCATTGCCAGCCATCGCAGGTGCAATCAAATATTACGTATACGCTGTGCCACGCTGTGCACAATAGTTAGCAATAAAGTCGAGGCAGGAGGCGGAACATCAGCAAGCTGCTAAAGGGTGCAACCCCCGTGGATGGGCATGGCTAGCAAACTGTCAATTTGGTCGTTGCCATTGCCTTTATTGCTCTTTACCTTATAACAACGTTAACGTTGGAGGAGAATATTGAATTACGTATAGAACGGAATGTGTGGAAAAATACTCTCGTACGCAGTGAGCGAGCTAGGAGTGTGGAAAATCGAGTGGAGTGGAGTGTGTAAAGAGTGGAAAGTCGAGTGTAGAGTGTGTGCATGTGTGTGTGGGAAGAGCAACACAAATGGGGACAGAGTAGGTAACTGAATTCATTGAAAAATTAAATAACTGAATTTTTTAAAGAGAGTTGCCAGAGTGTGTGCAAAAAATAAACCGAGAAATGAGTGGCATACGGTCTGAGAGGTATCATTCGATTCGTCTCTAAATCTTTAGGACTCTATTACACTTTTTTGGCAGGCGGAAATGTGATCCAAGAGAGAGCTGTTCCTCTGCTTCTATGCTCTGCACCCCAAAGCCCTCATATGCACTTCGTTTTCCGTTGTTTCTTTCACTCCCTCACTCTCTCTCTCTTTCTCGTGTGTTGAGAGTGGCATAAAATTTGATTGTGATTGAAAAGTGTAGCCTACTTTCGGGCGGGCGGGCTGGCGCATATAAAATGCATGTAATCAAGCGAAATGGCAACCCGTGCACAAATGAGATCGTCAGCAAAGGATAGGTGGAACAGTGTGCAGTGAGGTGGGAGGAACTCCTAGGGTGATGAACCACTGCATTTTGCATTTGCATTTGCAAACAACGCCTCTATTTGCCGGCACGCCCACTCCACTGATGGCCAGGGGATGTACACAAACACAAACACACACACACAGACGTGGCAAGCGAACAATAATTGAAATTTGATTTGATTAGTTTTTGGAAATGGAGGCGCGGTTGTTGCTGTTGGTTGTTCCTGTTGGTGTAATGGTTGTTGTTAATGCTGTTGAACATTGTTGTGGATGATATTACCATTGGGTTTTTCAGCATGGAAGCTGATTGCTAATAGAAAATTTATTTGTTTTGGGATATGGCAGCTGTTTTTTAATGAAGTTTATTGTAGAGTTGTTGAAATTGTTGTGGATCTTGTTGGGATTGTTGTGGAAGGAGCTGTTGTGGCTGTACTTGCAGGAAACCATATACATTTGGAGGGTATTACATTTGATTCTTCGCCCTGGAAGCAGTTTACGGTTTCTATTGTTGCAATAATTGTAGATTTGTTGTCGAAATTGTAGTTTTTGTGGCTGGTACTGCACTACTTCTTAGCCGATTCTCAATGCAAAATTTAATTTAATTGTATATTGTACTCATTTCTCCGGCTGAGGCCCAACAACTCTTACCACAAATCCCTTTATAATTAAGTTTCTCGCCCACGAAGGGAGGCGTGGCAAGTGGAGGTACTGAAATCCCAGCGGAAAGCATCGGAAATTAAAAGAAAAGTCATTTAACAATATGAAAAGCAGCTCCTAGTGTCGTGGGACAGACGGTCAGGCAGGCAGACATAATTGAACTATTTGGTTTTCATAATTGAAATTTTCGCACAGACAATTCAATAATAATTAAACAGAGAATCCAGAGAAAGGAAATCGCACGACAGGAGGAGGAGTAGGTGACGGCGGAGGAGGAGGAGACGAGTCGTTGTCTGTGTCTCCTGCGGCACGTGAAATATTTAATTCAGTAGCTTATTGCGATTATTATTTGCATTCCTTTCGTGGCATGCTGGCCGGCCAAGCGGCAAGAGATAATTCGCAGCATTTTTTGCGGCCTTTGTCCACGTCGTTGCAATTAAATAAATATTAAATATTTGCACAAATATTTCTGCACAAAACCCTGTGACGAGGAGGAGGAGGGGAGTGTGTGAGAGCAGCACGTGCAAAAACTATTATTCAATATTTTTCCCCTTGAGCAGGAGAAGCAGCAAAAAAACTGGCGAAATGTGGCGTTCAATATTATTGCAAATATCGCATATTTGTGCGCTTTAATGGGCAGCCACTGGAACTGGCCACGGCGTTGGCACTGGGACACACTCTCTGCCTGATGGGGGCATATTGATAAGCACTGGGGCGGATACTGGGGTTGCAAGAGCCCCGGCCACCAGTAAATGATGAAAAATGCTCTGCATTTTCCGCACCTTTTTGTGTGGCATAAAAGAAAGAGAAAGGCAGGCAAAAAATCCCAAAGGAAGCGCAAGAAATGAAAGAAGCAACGCACAAATATTGGCTCTGGTATTTTCTGTATGAATTATGACTTCTTCCTGCCTGCCCCAACAAGAGCAGAATCCAGAAGAGGCAGAGGGTGGAGCACGGGGAGGAGGCATGAAAAGAAGGGAACTCAGTGGCGCAGATTGCAGCAAGGAGGGAGGAGTAGTCGAGGGTTTTTTCTTCATTTCAAGAGGGTTGATTGGATGAGTGGCGCCACAGACACCACGAAAGGTGTTTTGGACGCTAGTTGAGCAAATAGTTTTATTGAAACTGATATTAGCATATGGCCACGGCCACGGCACCACCGAATGAGAGGAGAGCAAAGAAGCAGATAACTGAAAGCAGATTCTGAAGTGGCTAATCAGGATGAGAGATTGGGTCTGTGGATGCCACAATTTAAAGAAGAGTTGAAGAGGCTTTTCTTTTCTTTTACCATTCCTCGAGGATTTCTGCAGATTTTTCTTTCATCGGTTTTAGCATAATGAACAAATGGAAGTGAGAACAAATTGAAGTGAAATTTCTTACCCTTGAGAGTGTTCGTTCTCTAGCCAATTATCTCTTAATATTTGAATGGAATTCTGAGCAGATTCTTTGGGGAGTGCTTGTGGGATACAATTAAGGAAAAGACACAGATTGTTGAGTATCCAATTGAATGTATTAGTAGGATTAATTAAAAAACACTTTCGAATAATAGTTTATGGTAACAACGAGTATGAAATGTTCTTCAATTTCCTCTCAGATCCCTCTTTAGAGCTCTACCAACGCCTCTGGTGGTAGTCTTTCTCTATGGGTTTTCTGGGCTTCTGTTCCCAATTTTTGGTATTGCTGCTGGTTTTTCTTTTGGCACGCGTTGGCCTCTTCGTTGTTTGTTCTCCTGCTGCTGCCCCTGTTCCTTCTGCTTTTTCTTATAGCCACTATTGTTGTTGGGGTTCTTTACGGACAACATAATAATAAGTTTTCTCGCTCTCTCTCTCTCTCTTTCTCTGTCTTTTGGTTTATGCGGACAACACTTTCAAAGGCCAAACCTGCAGCTGCTTCTCTATCCACCAGCTCCCTCCTGTTGTTGTTCTTGTTGTGGTATTGAGCGCAAAAGTTTACAGAACGCAAGGGGAATGGGCGAAAGGCGCCAAAGCAGGAGCAGAATGTGGAGAAGGAGGTGGAAAAATATTATGCACACGCACACAGCAGCAGCAGGCAGACACAAGGCACAACTACTGCCCATAAATGCATATGTATTTATGTGTGTGTTCCGTATACATATGAGTGTATTTGTGCGTGTTTGTCGGGACCTTCCATTCCGCTGCTGCTGCTGCTGCTGCTGCTGCTGCTGGCGCGCTCTTTATGGCAATGGCCGCGCGACGTCCAATGTTTTTTCGCCGCCGCCCCGTGTCCTTTACACACACTTTAAATTATTTATTTTTACACTTTTGTGCGCCCTGTAACACATTTTAAGATTCACATTCGTTGGTGTGTGTGTGTGGGTGTACAAAGTACATGCATATGCATATACATATTCTTTATTTTAGTGTCTGTGTGTGTGTGTCTGGAATGCTCTCTTCGGGGAGTATTACGATTTAGTGAAGATATTTTGCAAAAAAGCGAACGGAAGAATTCTTTAATACTGCGATCAGCTGGCGTTATGGTAGCGATTTTTTATTCTTACACAAAATGGACTCAATAAAACGTGGAAATATTTCCAACAAACCCGTAACAATCAGTAGCCAAAATAAATGCCACCAACATCCAATGTTTTTATCATATATTTTTCCATCTTTCCTTACAATAACTTTTGAAAGTGTATCCGAGAAAAGTTCTCATTTATTTGCTGTTGTTGCAGCTTCACGGAGCAGCAGCAAAAGTTGCTTGGGTCCCACGGACTGCTCTTTGTATTTGCACATGTTCCACACACGCTGGCTATCTGCCACACCCCTCCGCAGCCAACATGTATCCCCTATAGCCACACCCAGCCCCTCGAGCCTCTCACTCTTTTGGTTGCAGAAACTTGTAAATTATTTGCCTTTTGCCTTATTCCTTACACATACGCGCACAAATTGTCTTGAGTTTATGTGTTAAACTTTACATCTCATCGTGTGAGCAAGGCGGGAATGGAGGGTTGGGAGGTTCTGGTGTGTTGTGTGGGCCAGTATTCGGGTCCTGCGCCTTGGCCATTGTCGTCATTGTGGCTGCTGCTGCTTGGGTGGAGTGCGAGTGGGGGGCCGCAGTGCCTGGTGTGGCATGTAAATGATATGTTCCCTTCGGCCACGTCCAAGCGTTGGAGACGTTGCTGTCGTTGTCGTTGCCTTTTATTGCTCCAATGCTTTGTGCAGCTGTCGTGGCCGTGGAACAAATGAACGGCATAAATAATTGCAAAAGCTCACACACACACACACAGAAAGAGCTTGTGACACACACAGAAACATACATACATATACACAATCTCTTGAAACAGAAATGGAAATCGAAGTATACTCCAAGGCGTATTCTTACTTAGGAAACGTTTGGGCCTCATCGTCGTCGTCTCCGAACTGAGATTAATGAGCACAGAGCAAAAGTGATTTCAGCTCTGCCTTTGCCTCGTTCTGGTTTTATTTCAATTTGCTGTCGAGCATGTAGGCGGATGAGAGTGATTAAATCTTAGATAATATGAGACTACATCGAAGCCCAAGGGGAGTGTACATAAATGTGGACAAAGGGGAGTAAGAAGAGCGGCTGATTTGGTATTTGATTTCCTAGAAAGATTATAATTTCCATACAGAAATCTAAGAAAAAACTCAAAGTGCAGCTCCTGAAGTGTCTTAGACCAAGCAATTCTCAGACTTAAATCAAACATTTATATTCTTTCCCCTTCGGTGGTAGCCAAGTCTTAGACAAGTCAAGTGGCAAACGGCAACCGCTATCAGTGAACAAGTGTCGTACCTGCTTGTCGAAGTCTCATCACCACAAAACACTCTCGAAGGCAAAGGCAAGGCAAGGCAGAAGGCACGCTTAGCATCAGCACCCCCACCAGAGATAATCGGCACTCGACACTTCTCGACACTAATTGCCGTCACACCCTCGACAGGCACTAAGCCCTCTCCACGACCTACCTCTCTGCCCTACTGCACCGCACCGCACTCAGGTGTGTCATTGTTCTTGCCCCTTGTTGGGGCCTGATAACAGGCCGCAATCGTAATCGTAATCGCAATTCGGAATCTGTTTCGGGATCGGCATCGACATCAAAATCAAAGCCCCTTGCGATGCCTCCACTGGTACGAGCAGGAGGATTCGAGTACTCGTGTATAATTGCAGATACAAATGCGATTACATTAAGTGGCTTGTCTCTCGATACATAATAAATGTGTGTGTCCATTGTACACAAGGGGATGTTGGGGGGGAATGGAAGGCACTCTAAAGCGAAATTTGTTGCTGTGTGGTGGGTGCACCTCTTGCCGTCCCTTGCGCCCCCTCAGAGACTCTCTGTTAAATACCAGTGTAAACCTTGCTTTTACTTTTCGTTGCTTGCCTTGTTTCACAGTGTATCCAAGTTCGTTTTGTTCTCCCACTCACGGAATGTGAATGCAATCGGAGTTAAGTTAATAACATGTTGTATGCAAAGTGATGTGGAAAAGGGTAGGGGATAGTGAGAACATTCCTACCTTATCTCTCTTCACTCATGAAAGTACGCTACCTGCAACCCTCGCTGGTGAAGAGAACCCAAATATTTGTCATTTCCACTCAAATAACCGTATAAATTGTACTGCATTCAAATACAATTTCCATGCCAATAAATTAGTATATTATTAGCAATTCCATGGTATAGCTTCCGATTTATGCATCCCTGAATATATTCCATATGTCACATTCGAACATTTGCTCCACCAAAACCATCTGTGAACTGCATTCCATTTGGATATTCCGTTCCCTTTGCCGGAAAGAGTATTCCAAATTCGCTTTGTCTTTATCCATTTCACTCTGCCCCCCCTACTCCCCTCTCACTCATCATCCCGTAAGCATATCAATAACAAAACTCTGGTCTGGCAGGTTTTACAGTTTAATGGCCCTCTCTCTCTCGCTCGCTTTAATCGCTCGCTCTCACTGGCTCTGGCCCAACTCTGCCTTGGGTTCTGCCTCACGACTTTACTTTCTGCTGCCCACAGTTCTATCGCTCGCCTCAACACCGTCAGTCGTCGTCAACCCCATCGTTGTGTCGCGTCCGTGTTTGCCGGTACATTTGTTCGTACAAGTGTAAGCGTCTTTAATTAGCTATTGTTAACGTGTTTCGTTGGTTGTTGCTCTTCTCCGTTGCGTTGCGTTCCGTTCCTTCGCTATCAGTCGCGTCAGAGGTGCTAATCGCTTTACGCTCGTGTTTCTCAAGTGCAATAGTAAAGAACTTCCCGAATACCCGAGCATTATACCTCAATTTTTGGGGATTAATCGCCTGCATCAATAAATTAATTACCGCCTCTACTGTTATCTCTACGTTCCACTTCGCCTCGAGTGTATTTAAAACATAAATTAATATAAGAGAACAACCGCCGCGTAAACAAAAAAGGTAAGCGCAAAGCAAACAGAACTTGTGTCCCTCTCTCATTCGCACGCATTAATCTTTACCGATGCCGCTGAGTGCTCTTTCATCGCCCCATCTCGCTCTGAAGCACTTGTCAACATGACATGGCGCATCTATGGACGTAGAGGGTGACGAAGGGGAGAGACAGAGAAAGTGCCAAGCGAGAGTGCGGCAAAGACGAAAGAACTTAACAAGATAAAGCAATAAACGAAAATTGCAACAAGTTTGCGCCATGATGTGTTCGACGCTTAAAAACAATTGCATTTTAAATTAATTGAAAAGAAAAACGAAAAGGAAAATCACGATGAACCAGCCAGCATCAGAAAAAGAAACAAGAGAACAGCAGCAGCAACACACAATGAGAGAGGAGCGACACGAGCTCAACTCAATTAAAACCTCCACCAGCCGGCCAAACGAAAAAAAAAGATGAATTGCAAGAGAGTGCAAACACATGAGACAGCAACAACAACTACGTTGCATGTTCAAGGTATATTTGATGAGGGTGTGGTATGCAGAGATCAAGCTCTTGCTCTAGGGACAAAAATTAGCCTGCGTGGTCATACCTTACCTTATCTCAAATATACCTTGTACATACCGGTACTCGTTTTTCAATCGCTTTTTGCTCATAATTCGACAGTGATTACTATTACTCTCTCCCCTCTTTCTCTTGTTGTTTTTCGCTGGTGCAATTTTTTTGTGATGCTGTTCTCTTTACTGCTTATTTAGCTGTGTGTGTTTGTGTGTGCGGGAGTGTTTATGATTTTTATGGCACTTCCACGCGACTAAGCAAACTCCATAAACATTTATAGGTAAACCTATTACGATGCACACACACAGTACACCAATCCATATCACTTTTCACTCAACTGTATTATTTTTATGGAATCACAAATGGCATTTTTGACTCTCTGTCTTTCTGTTTTCATATTTAATGCATAATGAAATTGAAATTTTAGTTGATGTGAAATTGGAATTGAGAGCGGAAATTGTGCAGTTAGAATTTTATGTGCCTACTCAAAGATTGCCACCAGCCACTGTGGCACAGTGCAGCAAAGCAAGCACCGGTTGGCTTAACAACGTTTCCCCCATTTTGGCCAAATCCCGATTTAAATATTCCCTCTATCCATCAGTGCAATATTCAGCTTATGGCACCTGGCAACACACCTGCCTCTCTCTCTGTCTCTGCCTATTTCTCGAAACATCGAATCATCAAAATTGCATTGAAAGTATTTCAACTTTTGCTCAACAGCAAAAAGGCGCAGAGAGAGGAAGGCAGGTAGCTAGAGGAAAGCCTTGCCCGGGACTTGGTGTTAGTTTGCTGCCAACTGCAGAGCGAGAGCGGAAAGTGGGCGCTCTTAAAAATTCATTTTTTTTTTTTTTTTTTTTTTTTTTTTTTTTTTTTTTTTTTTTCTCTCTCTTTATATTTACAATCTGTTTTTAAACAATAAGTAAATTGTATAATTAATATTCAATTAACAGAAATAGCAGTTTTCCAATGAGCCCTGCTATTATATATAACATCTTTTTAGTTTGTTAAATTTATCTATCAGGGATATCGAGAATGTGGTATCTTTTCAGTCTTCTTACTGTTAGGCTATTGTCTAATAGACTTAAGGCTAAATTATTTTCGTGGTTGTGGAGTCTGTCGATGTATTTCTTACTAGTTTTCTTTATTTCTTCTTTAATGGTTGGAATATTCAGATCTTTGTGGATGTTTGCATTAGATACGTAAAACGGAGCATTGACAATTTGTCGCAAAGTTTTTGATTGGTAACGCTGAAGTATTTCAATATTTGAGTTGCTAGCAGTTCCCCAAAGCTGTATAGCGTAGGTCCAAACAGGCTTCAGTATGGATTTGTAGAGGCGAATTTTGTTTTCCAAAGTGGTTTCTGATTTTCGACTAATCAGCCAGGACATTTTTAGTGTTTTAAGTCTAAGTTGTTGACATTTTGCTTTAATGTGGTTTTTCCATGTTAATCTGCGGTCGAGATGCAAGCCGAGATACTTCACACAGGTACTTTGTGGAATTGGTGAGCCGTTAAGTGTAACATTTGGGCAGTTACCTGGTCTTAATGAAAACGTTATTTGGACGGATTTCAGGGAGTTTATTCTAATTTTCCATCGAAGGAACCAGTCTTCAATTAGGCTTAGCTCACTCTGCAGGAGTTCAGAAGCTTCATTTATAGATGTGCTTGTGGCTAAAACGGCTGTATCATCAGCATATGTTGCAACAGTGCAGTTGTTTGTAACTGGCATGTCGGCCGTATATAGGGTGTAGAGAATTGGTCCCAATACGCTTCCTTGTGGGACGCCTGAGTTGATGAGAAGTAGTGATGAACTATCGGTTTTCTGCTGCACGTAAAAGCATCTTCTAGCCAGATATGATTTGATTAATAAATAGTACGGAGCAGGTAGCCATTTCTTTATCTTGTACAACAAACCTTTGTGCCAGACTCGATCGAACGCTTGTTGAACATCAAGAAATGCAGCAGTGCAGTATTTTTTGTTTTCAAATGCCGAAACTATATCATTAATAACCCTGTGACATTGCTCAGGGGTCCCATGACCCCTCCTGAATCCGAATTGGTATTCAGGAATGA
This sequence comes from Drosophila guanche, assembly GCF_900245975.1. Lineage (NCBI taxonomy): Eukaryota > Metazoa > Arthropoda > Insecta > Diptera > Drosophilidae > Drosophila > Drosophila guanche. Next base: position 1,941,141 of record NW_022995751.1, on the reverse strand, counting down.
TGGAAAGTTCGTCTAAAATTGGTAACATTCTCTTCAATAGTATTTTTTCAAACACTTTCGAGAAAATTGTCAACAGACTAATGGGACGGTATGATGTCAATTCCGTTTCTATTTTGTNGAAATTTAAGGCCCTGCTTGACAAGAATTGCAGCACCTCCATGAGCTCTATCTGATGGATGGTCAGCTCTTACTGTGTCGTATCCAGTAACTTTAAAAAAAGATTTGCTAGTGAAGTGTGTTTCTGAAATAAGCATGACGTCAATGGCATTCGTTTTTAAAAATAAAGCTATTTCATTTACATGGTTGGAAAGCCCATTGGCATTCCATATTCCTAAGTTTAGATTTATTTGCATAGCTTATTTACAAGTAACATTATCATGTTAAGTAAATTATTGGTAAGTTGAGATTGTTTTTCTAGAAGCTGTTCTATTCTTTCTAGAGACTTGTTCGAGTTACTATTTCCTGCAGCAACTTGAGCGTATGATTGGTAATCTTTGGGTTGTTGGGTCGAATTATTAGACGGAGCAAATGATTGATATGTACCATGGTCATTTTTATTTTTGTCATCTTTGGTGTTTCTCTGGTGGTTGCGTCCGCTTATTATTTTTTTTGATATAAGATCCTGATAGACTTTACACCCTTTATAACTAGCAGCATGATCTTCGTTGCAGTTGGCACATTTTGCTGGTTGCTCTTTATCTTTTGGGCAAACGTTACTGGGATGGTTAAGAGAGCATTTCACACATCTGTGAGTTTTGGCACAATATGACTTTGTGTGTCCAAATTCCTGGCAACGATAACACTGAACGATTTCTTTAGTTTTACGGGGTGGTTCTATATTAACAACTGCGTTACCAATGAATTTAACTTTGTATATATCTAAGTTCTTATTGTTGGGCTCAATGTCTAAGTAGAACAAATTCAATGGCTCTTTGGTTACACGACTTTTAATATTTCTAATGTTTCTAACAGCGTGACCTTTGGACTCCACATCTTGTTTGATTAATTCGATATCCGTTGAGAAGTGCAAATTCTTAATAACAACTCTGAATGCCCTCTCATGTTTAAGTTGGTATGTGTGAAATTTGACAGAATCTTTAGTAAGAGTTTTAACAAGTTTCCTGTATTCTTCAATAGACTTTACCATAACTCTCACATGACCATCGCGTTGTACTTTATAAAAGAAAAGCTCTTTTTTAATTGTAGTCTCGAGGTAAACTAGCATTCCTTTTATATCACTGACTTCAGATAAGAATATAGGTGGCGGCTTGGCAGATTCAGTTAAGCTATCTTCAGTTATCATGTCCAATGCTTCGTTTTCATCTTCATTTCCATTATTTGGCGTGCTGTCGCTTAGGAGGGCATATTGATTGGAGCTGGTTCTGGGTGCTAAGTCCAGAGCGATTTTTTTCTTTAGTAGAATAGGAGAGACTTGGTTTTGTCTCTTGACTGCCTTTGACTTCAATTTTACTCTCTGCCAGTTCCAAACCGTTGTGTCGTCTTCGTCGTCGTTCATGATAACAACAACACTTTGTTATTGCTTATCAGTAACCACTATTTTGTTTGCTTTTGTTTTGTGAATCGAATAGTACTTTTGCTTTATATTTACGAACTAAAAATTCATGAGTGCGAAAAGCCACAGCACAAAGTGTGGGTGAGAGAGCAGCTGAAAGGAAGAGCCAAAGTTTCGACAAGCAAACAAAAATCATAACGGAAGGATTCCCAGTGCTGTGCTGCCTCCTCTTACTCATTTCCTCTTGCTCTCCTTTCGCCTTTATGGAATGACCATCATAGAAATGAATGTTTATTGAAAGACAATGTCATGGCAGCAGAGGAAAGAGAAGTGGGGAGCGGAGAGCAGGAAAAAGCAACGAAACTCGCGACCAGAGGAACCTCAGGAATGGCATGAAATGTGAGTGCTGGTCCCCTCGCTCATATGCATGGGCTGGGACTGGGACTGGGACTGTGACTGGGTCTGGGATTGGGACTTAGGCCAGGCTGCCTGTCACTACAGTGGAGTCTCCTCTATATAATGAAAGAACTTAATCTATGCAGAAACCACAGAGAGAGGAGTCCGATGGTTGGAATTCCCTGATGATTTCCACTGTAGGCAAATCCGAGTGATTGGACAGCGGCTTCCTGGGTTCCCCCTGAACAACAAAACACCAAAACTGCAGTCCAAGAAAACAACTGCAGAATACCAATACGAAAGAGGATGGGGCAGAGAGTGAGAGAGGAGTCTGGACGGAAGAGAGAGACTTTTGCTTTTCATTCATACGAAATTACCTGCGGCCAAGAGCTTAATGCCAGTTGGACTGCAAAATCCACTTAGGAAGTTGATACAATCAGTTTTACCTCTCTCTCTCTCTCTCACACTCTCTCACCCAACTCATAGAGAGTGAGGAAGAATCAACTGCCTCCTCCCCTGTGTGGTCTGCATGGGCTGTGGCATGTGGCATGCGGTTCTGTGGATGGATCCCAATGGTAGGTCTGGGATGTGGATGTGTGGCCTCTAGGATGGATTCATTAAAACGAATTGCAAGTTTTACGTTACGGTACGGTACGGCCTCTCGGCCATAGGAGGCAGCAGTGTAGTTGCTTCCTGCATATGCATCTCCCTCGCTGACTCACTCTCCCTCCACATGTCTTTCTGGTTCTGTGTTTTTGGTGCAAGTTGTGTTTTTGGGGTTTTGTTTTGGGAACTCATTGACGTGCAACATATACGAGTACAGGATAAGGGGCGCAGGGGTAAACCAAAGGCTGCTTCTGCTCCTACTACTGCGGTGGCTGTTGCTGCCTCTGCTGCTGCCTCTGCTGTTGCTTCTGGGGTTCTCTCTAGGTTTTGTGTTGTGCCGCAAAGTATGCAACGGCTGCTGCTGTTGGTTGCATGTGCAACACCAAAAACCCAACTCCTTCCCCAGAGGGTAACAAATGAAATTTTCGGTCAGGGCTTGCCGTATTTTCGGGTTTTTCCATCCTTTGCCACAAGTGGAAAATGCATTAAAAAGTGCAAATTAACTGGAGAATAGTCCGTGCCAGGGTTGCAACATTGCTGCTGCTACAAACGATGATGATCAGCCCCTAAAAGCTTGCACCCTAATTAGTGAAAAGAGTTTCCCCTCGCCTCACCCACACGCACACACATTCCACTTGTAGTTTCATTTCCATTTCCATTCGTAAATCCCAGAATTTGAGCTACGTTCTGTGTTAATTATTTATGCTTTATATTTAAATGCAGAGATTAGATGGGTGGGAAAAGCACGCAACATCTACATCTATCTGAAAGGGAGAAGGTAACCTTTGAGGCTTCGCTTCAGTTTGAAGTGGAGGCAGGAGATGGTACCTATACTTCCGCATTGGGAAAAAGGCATAAAGCATATCCATATGTATGCGTACAACCCACAGATTCAAAGGCAGATTCATAGGCAGAGTCGTCAGATACGCACACAGAAATAGACACGGTCTGAGGATGGGAGCTGGGCGGCATAGGCATACATATCCACAGACAAACAAAAACGTAGAGAGATTGGAGCGAAGTGGAATGGAAAGGAGTGGAGTGCAAACGAAAGCCCAAGTCTCGCCGGCGACTCAACTCGACTCGACTCGAACTCCGTGTCTGTGTCTGTAGTCCGTGTCCGTGTAACATGTTAATGAACTGCAGGAACGGAACGGAACGGAGGAGCCAACTCTGGTGTTTGCACAGAACTTAGTGTAATGTAATCCCCAGGATCCAGGACGAAGGACCCCACACACACACACACACACGAACACGAACACAAAGACACGCCGCTGCGACTCCTTCTGCCTTCTGCCTCCTGCCTCCTGAATGTGTCGAATGTTACGCCAAGGAGTAACTTTGACATTTACCCATTCAAGGCGGCTTATGAGTGCCACAACACGGAGGGCGGGGGCAGAGAGAGGATGATGTGTGGCAAGTGGCATGTGGCATGTAGGGGATGCTGTGATAGAAATTGCCTTATGGGCTATAGCCATAGCCCTGGCCACAAAACTGCGAGCCAAAGTGTGACACGAGGGAGTGCCAGAAGGTTGCATAGAAAAAGAGTTTTCATGCGAGGATTTTTAGCTGCTGCTGCTGCTGCTGCTGTTATGGTAGAAGAGAGAGAGAGGGAGTGGAAGGGGTGAAGGTGGAGTGCCTTTCCATAGAAGAACTTGCATCATGAGGTGGAAAATTAAATTGCATTTAAGGCAATTGACAGACCAAGAGGAGACCAGCCCCAGCAGCTGCAACGCATCCACATCGTGTGTGTGATGAATGGATGAGGCAGGCAGGCATGCCTCTGCCCCACGACACTCCCTCTCTAGAAAGTGGGGAGAATATTCCATAGAGAAAGGAACCTTAAAGACTTTTCGGGTCTGTGCGGTTTTCTACCCCTTTTGTGGCATGAGGTGGAGTAGGTGGCATGCAACATGAATGCATGAATAATTATTCATATTTTGTTGGCCAAAAAGTTGAGTGCGAGAGCGAGAGAAAGGTGGGTGGAGGAGGAGGAGAACAAGACCAGAGACAAGAGTCCAGGGCCACTTGCTGCACTTGCACTTTGCACCGCTGCAGTGGCGGTGGCTGGGGGAGTGGGAGTTGGAGTGGCAGTGTCAGTGTCGTATTAATTTAGTCAAGTTGCCACTTAAATTGTGGCATGACAACTGCCACAGGAGGCAGGGGAGCGGAAAGAGAGGCAGGAGGAGTAACAGAATGGATGACGAAGTGACGGTAAATGTGCAAAACTGGCAATGGCTGCTGCATTCGTGTGTCTCTTCCTGTCACTCTCTCTGCTTCACTCTCTCTTGCTCAAATTTGCATAAGATTTGCATGGCTATTAAGTTTTTGCGGCTAAAATGTCACTGACTTTTTGTCAGCCTGTCTGTCCTGTGTCCGTCTGTGCCGTGCCTCAAAAGTTTACCCAGCCAGCAAGGGAGAGAGGCGCTGAAAGATGCCCCGTAATGATTACAAATTGTGGGGCAGCCAGTGTGGCAGTGGTTGTAATTTTAATAACGCTCAACAAAATGTAATAAATAAGCAACAAAAGGGATCTAAAAGCGGCTTTAATGCATTTGCTGCTGCGATTAATATTAATTTGAATGCAGTGCAGCGCAGCTCGAAACAGACTGTGGCAGGCGGAGGAGGCGGATGCAACGGTGCAGATCCCTTAGATGAAGATGAAGTTGAATCTGTGGCTGTTGCTGTGGCAGTGGCTGCTGCGGCTGTGGCACACTGCTGACGCAGGCTGATGGAAACGGATAAAGACGCGCGAGCGAGGACAATGTCGAAGAGGGAGAGGGAGAGCTGGTGGAGGCAATGCCACCACATTATGCGCATCATTAGCCCCATTTCAGCAGCAGTTGAGACACTGAGAGAAATAGAGAGAGAGCGAGAGCAATTATGGGAGTCCACAGTCCCCCCTTGTTGCTGCATTCTCTCTTCATTCCTCAACCAATTTTCCTGCTCATTTCCACGCGGAGAAGCATTTTCTTTGCATTCCGCTTGCATGCCAGTCTTCAGATCCGCAGCTGCCTCTGCTTGACGCTGCCTCCTCTTGCTGCTGCCATCAGAAGATAATCAGTTTCTAATTGGTATCCATGACTGTGGCATGCCCCCCAATTTGATATTCTAGCTTTCGACTTGTACACTTTCCGGGGCATATTTCCTCTCACAAATATTAGATATTTCCCCCCCACACACACGCATTTCCCCTAGATTTTAGCCACATTTGCATATTCATTTCCATCAGAGGAGAAGCCTCAGGAGGGGGAGATGGGGAAAGTGCCGCAGGAGGAAGAGCCGCATCATTATCAGAAGCGTGTGTGGCATGGAAACTATCAAATTCATGGAGTAATTAACGAAACTATGAAAGGGGATGGAAGCCAAGGAATGAAGGGATGGAAGGGATGAATGATGGAAGGATGAAGGATAGATGGTTGGATAGATGAATGTTTAGTGGCAGGGGAAAGGGTTTTTGCCTTCGAATCTGACTTTTTGGGGGTACATTTCGTTGGCGTCCCTAAAAATAGAATTTAATTTGACTTTTAGCAGCAGTTTTCGGGGGCAGCCGCAGCAGCCATACACCTGTCTGTGGGCACAGGGGAGACACTCACTGGCTGACAGTAGAAGGGAGAGAGGCAGTAAACGATGTAACGATGATCTGCTGCAAAGCGTCTAAAGTTAATGTTGAAATCCACATAAAGTTTTGCTCAGTGGAGCAGAGTTTAAAGTGCGATTAAAACCACAGGCAAAGAGAGAGGGCGGAGAAACGAGACGACAGCCGAGAGAGAGATAGAGAGAGAGAGAGAGAGCGATGGGGAAAAGAAAAGCTAATGGAAGCAAGCGATTAGTGAGTGGCTGACTAATCGGATATATTAACTTTAAAAACACAGTAAAACTTTAAAGCAGGGCGGGGGGAGAACACAAAGGATTCACTTTTGACTCCACCTTTCCACTCGGAGTCTGCTGCCACTTTTACCTTCTGCTTTGCCTCACAATCTACTTTTATTCTACGACTTTTTTCCTTTTTCCTCTCTTTGCAGCTCCCTCTGCCCTCTCCACACACCCACCCACCTGGTGGCTGCACGCTGCACGGTCCACGGTGCAACGGCAAACGGAAAAACTAATTTATGGCATTAAAAATGAATATTTTCTAGCAGTTTTTAACATTTGCCACAACTGCTGCTAGAGAGAGGCGAGAGGCACGGCAAGAGGAGTCTTGCAACCAGTAGAAGGAACCTGCCGCATCAGTAGCAGCAGAAACAGCAAACAGCAACTGCATCTGAGTCGGAGGATAACGCAAGGATAATTCGCCATCTCTTTGCCCGCGAAATGGATTTCCTATGGATAAACGTAAGTCTCTGCCTTTCCTTTCTTTTACTGCCCCACCAAAAATATATTATAAAATTTTAAGTGCCACACTCATCACTCTTAATGTTGCATATGCCGCATGTTGCGTATGCGTCTGGGTAATATTTCATGCATTAAGTTTATCGGTTCGTTTCGTGTGGGGAAAAGTGATTTTAATCATGTGAAAAATGTGAGATCGTTAAAGAAGTTCACGGGGAATGCATTGATGGATTGCCTGCTGCATGTTGCAGCTTGACTTTGCGGCTGGCAATCATATTAATCATACGCCCCATGAACTGGGGACCTTGGTGCAAAGGTGGAAAGGCATGCAGCATGTGGCATGTGGCGCAAATGTGTGGACAAATAAACACAGGCGATAATCTACGAGGCAAAGTTTGGGCCAGCAGCAGGGAGAGGGATTCGAGAAGGCTCTACAGAAGGAGGAATGGAGCTGCGAGGGCGGAGATGGAGGAGGGTCTGACGCAAGTGTTGTCTTAACAGCTGCCCCGCATTGTCAATACTCTCTGGGCAGGAAGGGAGAAAGCTGAGAATAGACACATTCCCCAGACGTTAGGAGTGGCCACAGTGGGACGACTCTCATGTGGAACTCAAGGGCATAAAGCCCATTCTGAGGAAAATTTCCATCAATTTGGGGAAGATTTAAAACTATTGAAAGGGTAAAAAATGTGGAAATTCAGATTCCATTTGCCAGTGGGTTCAAAATTAGCAAACGTTGACTTTTCCAGGGTTTTCCGCTACATTTCTGTACACCAATTGTGGACAGTTTCAATCGGTTTGTGCCCCACTGTGTAATTCCCAGCGGCAATCCTTTTGGGAGTTCTATTCGGGTGTCTATCACTTTTGGGGCTCTATCCAGAGCAGAGGCTGCTGCCTCTAATGCTTATATTGGTGTTGCCTCTGTTGTGGCATGCTGTTGCTACTGAGATGAGAGCTGATTGTCAAGTGCTTGCCCCAGACACATGGCTTATCCACACAGAGCAGTGCAGAGCCCAGCAGTCTATCAATATTTGGTTCAATGTTTCGAGTTGAGCAAACCTGAAGAAACAGGAAGGAAGTGAGGGGATTCTAAGGTGGAGAGGGAATATGCCACACAATGCATGCTGCACATTTTCAAGTATTCAAGTGCATTTAAGCAGCAATAATAATCTGCGGTGAGCAGAGACAAAAGCCTATTAATGAACAGGCAACAACAAAAGCAACTGAAACAGCAGCAGCAGGAGATACTGCAATAAAGGTGTATCTGTGTGTGTGTGTGTGTGTGTGTTTTGAGATTTAATATGAATCAATGTGTTTATGTGTGTGTGAGGGTGCGTGCGTGTGGCTGAGTCTTTTATTTCATTTAATCAATCATTTAATCATTGTATAAACCATTTAGTTTAAGACAAAAGCCTCTCTTAAATGACCGCATTAAAAGGCTTTTCATCAGCGGAAAATCGTGTGTGTGGAAAGCACATGACCGAAGAGTGAGTGAGAGAGGAAAATACCACAGAAAGCGCATTGTTTTTCCCCTACCACACCTACTAAGAGCCATCCCCTAGCCCCCTTGTCTGTTGCGGTTAATTGAATTTTAAATTTGATTCCCATTCTTCGAGGACGCGACGTGACATCAAGGACTCTTCTGATTAGGCGGGCGGTGGGTCGGTCGGCCCCTCATGAATTAATAAGTTTTCAATTTTCCCCCGACGATGATTTGATTTCGCTGTCGAGACAAAAGGAAAATGGAAAATGCCAAAGGAAAACGGCCGTCAATCGGAGCCAAAATGAAGTCTGGGGATTGCATAATGTTGCTGCCTCTTGGGGAACTGTGTGTGGGAGAGCATGGTGCATGCAACCGCAACCATGCACAAGATTGGAGGCCACTTTTCATAACTTTGCGCCCCCCCCAGAATAAGAAGCAGCAGCAGCACGAGGCAAAACTTGTTTTTTGTAGTTTGTCAATGGCCGAGAAGGAGCCTCAAAGTCAGAGAGAGAGAGAGAGAAAGAGAGAGAAAGAGCCTTGCAACACACATACGCAGACAGTTCCACATGTGAATAAACTGCTCAATGCACTTGCCACACACAGACACTGCCACATGGCTGACTGCTTGCGTCATCAGCAGCAGCAGCAGCAGCAGCAGCAACATCGTCAGTGTGGAGTCCATCTCCCTCCATCTCTCAGGCCTTCATTCATTCAGCCTTGGCATGCAGTCAAAACGCAGCAGCAGCAGCAGCAACTGCCCCCTTGGCCCAGCAACTATTTTTCTATGTCAGGAGCAGAAATAGGGAGTGGTGATGGGGCAGGGACACGGGGCAGTATTTGAGTATAGAAGCAGAAGCAGACCGACCACCAGCCAGACCACGAGACAAGCGACAAGAGACAGGGCCAAAGCCAAACGAAGCATCCGAGCGGATGCAACGGCTGCCCCCCAGACGCAATTGTGGCGCAAGGTACATGGCCATGGAAGGGTAGAGACTGCTTAGACTTTGGCGAAAAACTAAGAAGCAGATGTGGCGATTTTTTAACAAATTTATGAAGATATTTCTCAATGGAGGGAAGCATTTCTATCAGAGAAAAAACTTTAAAAATGTTTCAAAAATGGTTGAAAATGCCTAAAAGCTGTTTCGTGGATATGCTTTATTTTAGCAATCCCCAAAGTTAACACCTCCAAACAGGAGGAGCCTATGTGCCTTACCCTTCATTGAATCTACCTTTCGTTGTGGACAGAGGCCATTGGGGAGATGTCATCAACTTTGGTTTGGCCTCTTCCCTTGTCCTCCTACTTCTATGCACTTCCCTTTACTTTTCTCCCCTACTACTTGGCTCCCCTGCTGCTATTCCTTCTACCTCACTCCCCTTCCCCCGCTGCTGCTGCTGCTGCTGCAAAGGCAAACAAAGAGCTTAACCTCAGCACAAATTTAAGCAAATATTTGCTGCCAAAGCCTCTGCATCCTGCATCTCTTGCATCTCCTCCTTCTGCCTCTTGCTGTCTGTCCTCCTACTGCTCCTCCTCGTCCTCAACCTCTTCTGAAGGCAACTTCATGTCGTCGTCGTCGTCCATCCTCATTGATGCAATTGAAGCCGGAAGCAGTTTATTTTTATCATCCTCCTCCTGCTCCCCTCTTGCTGCTTCTGCGGCGTCAGCAATCCTCCAGCCAAAAGCAGGTGTAAGAGTAGGGGCCATGGACATGGCACACGGGCCAGGAGTAGGAGGAAGCTGCTGCTCCCCATTTTACACGGTACAAAAATGGAGGATGGACACCCATTCCACAGAGAGAGAGAGAACGAAGCGGAGCATCCCTCAGAGCGAAGAAAGTGGCATTCATGGGCAGATGGGGCGCATGATGCATGCACGGATTTTAATCGCTTAAATGCCAAAAGGGAAATGCCCTTTACAGTGGGGGAGAAACAGGCGCTAGGGATCTGCAGGAGGAGCAGCAGCAGCCGCAGAACTAATGATGCGAAAAATGTTTACAAATCATTTTGTCAATATACTCGGTGCGAGTACAGAGGAGGAGAATCCACCAGGCAGAGAGGACAGAGAACGACCCACAGGGATGCGGATGTGGATGTGGATGTGGATGCGGATGATGATGAAGCTCTGCACTGACGAGGATACACTCGCAGGATGTAGGGATGTGGCTGTAAATGTGGCCAAGGGATGTGCCCATGGAGTGAGAGGATCCACATTCATCTTCCCCCTTTGTCGTGGCAGAGAAGAGGCCCATAATTTGCCATCACATTTCTTGCATTCATCGACAGGTCTGGGGCTGGCAGTGGCGCACTTGTGGGGTGGCAAGGCAAGGCGGCCATGAAAAGGTCATTAGTGTATGCGTGTATGCACACACACTCACACTCTGGGACTGTGTCTGTGTGACACAAATGGCCATTCAATGGGAAGCCACACGAAAAACTGTTGGAGAATAGAGAGATGGAGTACAAGAGGGGCGGGAAGCAGGGGGAAGGGATATACCAATAGCCGAAAGCCAAAGCCATAACAGAGCGCACATGCTTGTTTTTTCCACAACATTAACGCAAATTGCAAATAATAAAAATTCAAAATATCCCCGCCCCCTTCCTGAAACGGTTGAACGGTAAAAAAAAAGGCAGCTGCTGCTGCTGCCGCTATTGCACGTGTGTTAGTGTTAGTGGCAGTAGGAGGAAAGAGGGAGCAAGCCACAAGAACATTTCTGAAGGAACGGTGGAAAGGAGTTGCCAGCCATTGGGGCACGGAGCACACATTTATCGCACAGCCAGCGAGGCATTTTTTTAAGTCCTGCAAAAGGATACAGGCGGGTGGGTGGCAAATGGAAGGAAAATGGCATCACATATGAGGTTTCCCTTCGATTGCCCGCGCCTTTTATTGAGCTTTGATTGATCCTCCTCCCGCTCGCTGCCTCTCTCTCTCTCTCACTCTAATGGAACCTTTTGCACCTTGTGCTGCATGTTGTAGCATGCACCGTGCCACAACTGGGTGCATAGCGGAATAGCTTAAAAGACTTGCGGTTCTTCCGCTGCTGCTGCTGCTGGTCCTGCGTTGCCTCCTTTCGAATCAAAATGGAAATCTATTTTATTCAGAGGCACGCACCACATACACGTACACATGCATATGTGCATACATATGTGTGTGTGTGTGTGTGAGTGTGTATGTTTGGCTTTTCCTTTTCGCCTGGGCTTTGCTTCATTTTTTCCAGAGTTTTCTCCAGGTTTTTCTCTACTTCTCTCGCTCTGTTGCTGTCTCTCTCTCTCTCTCTCTCTCTTCTTTTCTTACTGTGTGTTTGCAGAGGCGTTGCTTTTGCGTATGCAGCGATGCATGCAACGCCCATCCTTGGACACGGGACCCAACCACAAGCCCCAGCACCACCACCAGCACCAGCACCAGAGCCCAACCCTCACCCTTTTGGCATACAATTTATGTGCGAAATATGGCGCCCGCACTGCCACATATACCTTTTTACCATTTGCCTTTGCTGTTGCCTTTGCCTTACCCTTTCTCTTTCCGCTTTTGCACACTCCATTCTGCCCTGTCCCGTTTGCCGGAATTAAAAGCTTTTCCATGCTCCATGCGCCTTGTGGTCCCCTCTGGGGCAACGGCAATCCCAACCCCAGACGCATAATAAACCATAGTTTTTAAGCATCTCAAAAGACCAACACACATCTCTCTTTTTAGCTCTTTGTAACATTTCTATCTCTTTCTGTATTAACAATAATTTTCTCTCTAATCTTCTACTTGGTAAAGCCTGCCAGATCAATGACATGGCGACCATTGGTGACATATCATCGATGATAATCTCACCGCCGACGTCTTCCATTTCGAACGATCAAGATCCGTTTGGACAGCTGCCACCGCTACCACCGCCACTGCGTTCCACCCAAGTGCTGCAGCCATTGAGCGTATTTCCAGGTGTGCTAACTGCCTGCCCTCTGCCACAGAATGTTGCATATTCCGATATATATTTGTTGTTGTTGTTATTTGCCTGCCGCGTTTCTTTCGTTTCGACTTACGTATTTTATTCCATTTGATTTTGTTGGTTTCCCTTTATTTGTGTAGACATTTTTGTGCCCCATTATAAAGTTTTGTGTTGCATGCACCAGTTTGTTGCTTCTGCTGCTGCTGCTGCTGCTGCTGCTGCTGCTGCTGCACTTACGGACTCTGATTTTACCTGGCTGTATCTATCATTTCCGTTTCCATTTGCAAACCCCATTTTTCCAATTGATTGCAACTTTAATTGGTGTGTAGATTGGGGCTACTCGATTCGATTGCCCTTTTGTATGGGATTTTAGTTGTATTTCTGGTTTTATTTTTAGTTTCTTTCTCTATAAAACCCCTCATTGCACACTGCTACACCTACCTGAACCATGAACCACCGACTAGCACACACACACACACACTCTGCTAGACTCCACCTACACTTCTCGTACACTCGCCCAACGTTTGTTGCATTTGAAGCACATTTCCATTCATTTAAGTAAATTTAACATTCAATTCCTACAACATTCTTCCCAAAAACTCAAATATTTGAGTAATTTTCATAAGGTTGAAGTACTTTTTTCAAATTTCAACCATTAAATCAGTGATTTTTGTTGGTATTTCATCGTAAAAATATTCCCCATCTCCTCTGCTGGCTCTTGGCAATCGTTGCTGCCAGTGGAAGCCCCTCAACGGTCGAACACACACCTGAACCACAGAACCCACAGCTACACTCGTCTCGTACTCATCTACATTCGTCCCTACCCTCGCCTCTGCTCCCCCTCGTCTAACTTTTTTGCAAACATCAGCAGAAGCACCACTCATGCAGTCAGTCAGTCAGTCAGTCTTTCACTTAAACAATCAATCAATCAGACAAATATCTCTATCGTTCTTTCACATTTCAAATCAACTCTTCCTATCTCGCTCTTTCTACATCTCTCTCTATATGTATCTACTATAAAAATTCTATATATTTGCCTGATGTTTGTATTGCCAATTTTTGATAACCATTTTTTTTATTTACACCGCCCCCGCTCTGCTGTTCCTCTATCCCTAGAAGTGGTTTTCCCATGTATTTTTGCCTACCTTTTTCCATGATCTATGCTCGCTCTCTCTTTCCTCTATTTTTGTGTCTGTGTTTTTTGAAGCTGTGTTTCCTTTAGAGCGAAACAGCAGCGGAATGTGTTTTTTGCCGTTGTGCTTTTTTGAGGCTGTTTTTAAGCCAACTATGGTACTCCCGCCTCCACAACCTTTTGTGCTGTCAAAACACTAAAAATTGTATGAAAAATGAACAATCAAAATGTGATAACAACTACAATGATGTCTGTGTGCTCTCTCTTGTTTCAATCTTCACGAATATAACACGAACAACAAACATCTATCGCCCCAACAATATCTCTCTCTCTCTCTCTCTACAACGAACAACAATCTCTCTCCACGACGAACTGCAACAACTTGAACTACAACACATAATGATTATATGACCTCGAAATCTTGACAAACTAAATATTTGCTTTGATTTGATATCTATATTTCTTATTTGTACTGTTCCATTGTATATTTTATATATGTTTATGATGCTTTTTGGTGGTTTAATGTGTGATTTATTGTGTTTATAGAGTGAGTTTCAGTTATAAGAAATGTTTTATCGCGTTGATGGATTTATTTTGACTAGTTTTTATTTATTTTGGTGATTATTTTGAGAGACTTCGGCTCATTTCTAATTATTGTATGGGATTTATTGTGTGTTCAGAGTTGATATACAATAAATAGTCCTTGTATAAGCTTTTATTAATGGTATATTCTTAATTTCGATTATTTTCGGTTGTTTTACTTTATTTACGTTAAACACGGGGCATTGTGTTTCAATAAAAAACATTCGCGTCAACGGAATACAATGAAATCTTTATTGTTTTTCTTATTTTGTGATATTGTTTTAAGCTTTGTGGTAAATATTTGCTTTTCCGATTGATTGGTTGAGTTTTGCGCTTCGTTTATTGCGTTCTTGTGTTTTGTGTGTAACAAAGTGTTGAAATCGATGTAAGCCTTAAAAGGTTTTATTTGTGGTGTTTCCTAAAACTAAACTCGGTCCATACCTCCCTCCCTACTACCATACCACCACCGATTCGAACCAAAATCCCAGTGTCCAATTTGAGCGAAGATTCCTACGATTATGTGTTTGGTGGTCGACGTAAGAATCCGCCCTCAACAACGTCACAACAACTCAAGCTGACATCACCGCCAGTACGATTGCGACCAGAAGGTGAGAATACATCGAAATATAGCCTATATTCTTGATATTATATTTAATTTGTTGTGTTTGTAGACGCCTATCGTGGTGGTGCAGAGAATATACAAAACAACGGCCGTTTTTATCGTCATTCGTTTAGCTATGCCCCCAAGCGGCAGCGCCACACCTCCTCCTCGAGTCGGGATGATCGTGATCGTGAATCGAGATTGAGATGTCATGGAGAGGACGAGGCCACATTGCGCCAATTGCTGCTCGAGTATGTATCTCTCTCTCTCCCTCTCTCCAGCTAACTATCCATCTCTATGCATATTTTATTTAATCTATAGAACCAATAGAACCCCCTCTGAACTCTGTTTGCGTGTCCTAGACAATGCCTCATTAAGGGTCATTAATTTTGGTGGCTGACAGTGTTTGGAGTGGGGGGCTTGGGTCATAAATATTCGCCGCAAATAAACAGCAATTGTATTTGCGTGGAATTTTTGTTTAATTTATGAAAACAATTAATGTGCTTCTATGTTCAAATATTTAATTATAATTTCAAATGTAATTTCGTGCTCTTTTTTATGTGTTTTTATGTGGCATTCTATCTATGTATCTATGATTCACTGTGTGTTCTCCATTCCTTTAACAGATTTGTGTTCATTTAAGTGTGTTCCTCCTGTGTGTCCTTTAGACTACTGTCTTCTGTCAATTATTCATTGAGAGAGCGCATTGAGATTGAGGGGCATCATCAGCCATTGCCCATTGTGTGTGTTGTGTGTTGTTTCTGATACCCTCGATAAACGTACCCTCGAACAAAACCTGCGGGCACATACGACATTCACCAAAAAAAAAAAAAAAATCAAAGAAAATAACAAAAAATACGAGAGAGAAAGGCAAAAAAGCAACGAACCAATCACTATATATCTAATAGATGTACTAATAATAATAACAAGATAATTAGCAACTAAAATACTTAACAACGGAGCAGGGATAAGCATAAAAAGCCAGCAGCAAAATGATGGGCACAATGCCACCCAGGTACATATCCATATCCACATTCCGCTTACTAGCATAACTAACTAACATAAACACTAACCGAGCATTCATTTAATTAATCACCAACTAACTGTCACATCACATTCATCATGAGCAGCATTGGCATTATTCGAGCATCACTCATTTAAGAGCTCTTTCTCCACTCATTCCACACTCATTCATTCATGGCAAAATCTGTTGCATCTGCTTCTGTTTCCGTTTCCGTTCTTGTGTGTGTGTGTGTGTGTGTGTGTATCTGTTAAATCTGTAAATTATTGCAAAAATTAGTGCTTTAATTAAATTTTGTGTGTCATTTTCCATCACCTTTTCCGTCACCTTTTTGCGGTGGCCTGTTACTTTTTTTTCGTTGCTCAGCAAAAACTGCAATCAAACATGAGAAAAAACTGTTCATCAAATGTCAACAGAGTCGATTGAGTGATTGAGTCTGTAAAAAATAAATTTCCATAGCTCAGAATATTTTAATTTCCCATCAGACCTGTTCTCGGTTTTATTTCTAATCAATTATATAAAAGCATATTTAATAGATTAAATAAAATTGAGTGCAGGCCTGAGCGTTGTTCTATCTTTAAAGCAGCCCGAAATTGCTACGAAATTTAATCGGACTATTTCGGATAAAGCTTGTATTTAAGGGCCAGACATTTTTAGGGCTGTCGCTAAATTTCTCTCACTCTGCCTCAGCTCCACCTCCACACACACTACACAATGTTGTACCCAAATGTCTAGTATACCATGTGCTCTTTTGTCATTTTTGTCACTTCATTCACCTTTCTGTCTGTGCCACTCTGCCACTTCCACTGCCACAACAACAACATGAACAACAACTACATGAACGATGCAGCCACTCGCAAAGTGGTTTGGTATTCACGCCACTCAATGAGTATGCAATTTAGTTCCCAAAAACCAAATAAACTTCAATTAAATATCGAAATATTTTTGCTAATTCCCCCTACACCACCCTTTGGTCTTTCGCTCTTTGTAATGTTTAATCCCCCTTTAACCTGTAACCCCTACTCTCTGCACTCTGCACTCTGCACTCTTTACTCTTCACTCTTCGCTCTTTCTATCTGTGTTTTTGGCACTCGAAATTGATTTGTTAACTATTCGAATATTTGCCACAACTCTGTCCTCTCTATTTTCCATTTCCATTTACCATCTGCATGCAACATTCAATTAGTATTCAATTATGTGCAAAAATATAAATTAAATTAGTTTTACCAACGAATAAACATACAAATACATATCCAAGTGAGAGTGAGAGGGAGGAAGCTGGCCCCCGGAGAGGGTAGATGTGCGGCATCCCATGCAGTGCCCTCTCGAGGGGCAGCCGCAAACAGCAGACTGCCTGCTGCCTGGCTGTGTCATGTTTTTTATGACATGCCCAAAAGTGTTTGAGTGTCCATTAAGTCACAGTACACACACACACACTCGCATACATTTGTAAATACAAAATCCATGTACAGTCATTGACAAACGTACTCGCACAGGCAGTCAATCAGCATGCGGTTTACTCTCTCCCCCACTCGCTCTCCCTCTCTTCGCTCCACTCTGCATGTCATCAAAGTTCATAATTAGCTCCATTCCCACTCTGCCTCCTCCACTCTTACCATCCACTAACCGCTCCACTCTCCACTGCCCCGTAGACGTGATCCATCAGTCAGTCTGTCAGTCAGTCAATCAGCCAGTCAGCCAGCCAGTCGTCACACAATATATTTTCTGGATATATGTTTTCACTTGTCAAAGCTGCTGCTGCTGCTGTTGCACGATGTGTTTCCATCAGAGATAAACCTCAGAAGCGTAAAATCGGTCGAGCTATAAAGTAAATTCACAAATAAAAAGCCATTTACATGGCCAAATGAGAGCTAAAGCTTCTCCTTCTGCGGTCGGTGGAAAACGCATCGCGTAACAACTCCTAAATGTCCTTCATTTCGTTGTGGTTATCATTTTCATTTTCATTTAGTTTGCTGCAATAAATTACTGCACACACAGAGTTTTTATGGTTTCCAAAAAACACCCAAAAAATAAAAAGGGAAAACCCCAAACTAATTGGCGTAACGGTCATTCCACCAACAAAATTTACAAAACTAAAGAGGGAAAAAAACTACCAAAACAGTAAACTCCCCTTAGAAAAAAAAACTACATAATGTTTGTTGCTATCTTTGTTGCATCTTTGTTGTTGCCTCTTCACCCTCTCACTTTGGAAGAAACGGGGAGTGGACAGACTCCCGCTCTGCCCTCCCCCTCCGCCTATGTCATTTGTTTTGTTTCCCATTGAAAAACATTTTGCTTTTCCGCATATGTATCTCTCTCTCTCTATAATAATTTATAGAATTTATAGACATTGAGGAAATTCCAACCGTAAAAACCAGTTGAGAAATTTCAGACAACAACAAAAGAACAAAAAAAATCAACATCAAAATCATGAATTATGCAAATCATAAAATATTGCGAGACTATGGAAAAATCAAAATGAAAATCAACGCAACCGCAAATAAAATTGAAATTTAATTCAGAAAATGTGACGCCAGCAGAGCAAAATGCCACGAGAATTTACATCAAAATAAATGCTAGCGTTTGGTGAATGTCCTATATGCCAATTGGTTTGTTCCTTGTTGTATTCCTTGTTTCCCCATATCCAAAAACAGATCTGATTCTATCTGTATGCCTCATCCAATCGGAACTCTTATTTATAATCGAATTATGCTTTTAATTTGCTTTAAATATTCCCTCAAAATGTATTCTGTGTGCATTGAAGTCTGAGCCAAATGTGAGCTGTAACTGATGTTTCAATGAGCAGAAAATGCTACCTTTAAGAAGAGACAGAAATCGTATTCGTACTCTTTGCAGAGGGTGGTTTTCCCTTGCCGAAGGTGCTTTTCCCTCCCTCCTATTGCTAATGTAATGGAAATCATCTGCCAAAAGGAATAATCCGTTGAGAACAAGTCCTGGATTTTTCTTTGAGCTTGCACTCCTCTTCACTCTAGTGACAAAATGAACCGAAAACCGAACAAATATGCAGCTTGTGGTGTCCTTTTCCGAGGAAGCAAGGAAAATGCACGTACTCGAGAGTTTAATGAATGCAAAAGCCAGGGGCGGAAGTGCAGAGAAAAGCGGAGAAAATTGGCAGAAAATTTATTAAATGCTCACGTATACAAATCCGTTATACAAAACCGAAAATTCCTGCAGCTGACAGAAGGACAAAACGGACAATGGGACGAAAGTACAGTTGTGTTGTGCGTCTGCCAATACACATGTTGCAGGAGCAGGAGCAGAGACAGTGGGACAGGACAGTAGGCGACAGCAGATAGGATAGCAATTGTTTTCATTGAGAGAGAACAATAACTTACAACAACAGGATGCCAGCAGTGTAAGCCTCGGTCCTCGGTCCTCAGTGGTTTGTAGGGTGTGCTGCTTGTCGGTTATGGGCTGTAGCCTGTGGGCTGTGGGCTGTGGGCTTTGGGGTCTGGGGTTTCGGTTTCTGGTTTTGGGTTTCGGTTCCGTAGCGTAACGTTCGCTGATGTATGCATAAAATAATCCTTTTATGCTCGGCAAAACAATGTCCGTGCAAATGCAAAACAATAACAATACTAACGACAGCAGCAGCAGAGGCAGTTTCCCCGCCACCTCCGTGCCTCATCCGCATTAACATAATGCGGAGGAGTAGCAGCAGCAGCAGCAGCAGCAGCAACTCGAGAGGCACGGCATGGACTCCGGTGTCCCGTGCCACGTGTCGTATGCGCATTGTGTGCAGCCAACGCATAGATTGTGGCATGGAGTGCTGGTGACTATAATTTTAAAGATTTTGCAGAGGGTTATATGAGTTTTAGCAGATGTTTTACGAAGCAGCAAAAGGATATTCCCATTTGCATTCAGGGTGCCATACAAATTCTTTATTTTGTCTTACTGCAGGGAAAGGGTATCCACAGCTTCGATCCTCTATGGATGGCTTTTTTTTGGCATTGTTGCCATTTGATTTAGATGCCGGTTCGTTCGCCTGTGTTTTGTTTGTTGCATGTTTGCTTGTTTGCTTGTTTGCTTGTTGTACGAACAGCATTCTCTTCAACGACGCACAAAAAGCATCCCGAGTGTGGGGATATGTATATTCTGGGATCCAAAAACTAATGCAAACAGCGCGCGCCAGCGATTTGTTTTCTCTGATGAAAATGTAAATCTGATGCATTTGATGGGTGGAGCAGGGAGTAATGGGAAAGGGATAGGATCCTGAAACATAAACAGGATTAGAACTAGAACAAAAAAAGTAACCGAACAATAGGGAGGGGGAAGGGCACTGTATCTGTAATAAATGTTGGCTGCCTCTCGGATGTGGCAACTTAAAGGGATGGCCCATGGCCCACAGCTCTGCAACGAGTACACGAGACTACGAGACCATCAATTTTTCATTCTTTCTGGATTGTACTTTAGCATTTCGACTTTCCCATTACTCTTGGGCCTTGGACCTTAGCGAAATATGCCAACAATTTAGTTTAAGTTACTTTTTTATGTACTTAGTCGACTGCCTGGCCATGGCCCTGTCCCTAGCCCTGTCCCCGACCCCGTCCCCGTTCCCGTCCCTTCCCTTGCTTTGGCTTTTGTTTACGTATTTGTTGTTGGAACGTACAACCCACTGCTTCTGCATCCTTGCGTGCTGTCTCTGCCTCCTTTCCTGCTCATCCTTCGTGCTCTCCGCTTTATTTTTTTGTGTTGTTTCTACAGAAATCCTTTCGTTTGCTCTTGGACTTTTGCCACCAGAAACAGAGCCACAGCACAGCGCAGCTCCACACTCCCGCTTCAACCAAAAGCCCGGGCCTGGGCCTGTCCCTCCGCTAAAGAGCCGCCCCAAGCAAGGAGCTGCTGTTGTTGTCTGGTGTGCGTTTTCTCAGCCTTCTCTTTCCCCTGTTCTCCCACTGGCTCCTTCCTACGTTTTTCCTACCCTTTTCTGTTTGCTGCGTTTTCCCCTGCCTCTTGATATTTATGTTACCATTCCCCCTGCCATTCCTCAATAATTGCATAGTTCAGTAAATTTTAATGCAAGCGGTCATAAATAATTTCGTTTTCTGTGTGTTTTTTTGCGAAATAAATTACGTATACGTTGTACACGCTAAATAGCCCTTTATATACGATATACGATAAAAATACCAGTAGGATTTCGGCCGAAAAGAATGCCATGTGGCGTATCGTACGACTAAAGTGCATTTTCTGCTTGATATTTTCTTAAACTTTGACTGCGACTCGGACTGCGACTGCGACTGCGACTGCAACTGGACAACCCACTTGCCAACGTTGCGTGACCTCTTGGAACTGCTGCAACTGCTGGCTGTGTGGCATGCAACTCCATCGTTTGTGTGTGTGCAATTGAATTACATTTGCACATTGTACAGTTTGCAAAAGCAAGTTAGCGTGATGAGCATGAATCTATCAGCGAAACTCGATGAGCTGCAGCGAGGCGATCGACACCTGGAGACGACAGTCGCCTTGTGCGAAATTCGCACCCAGCTCCAAGAGCTGACCAAATCCGTAGAGTCCTGCCAGAGTGAAGTCTCAGAGGTGAGTTGCCCTCTATTCATCAAGAATATATTATAATATTCCCCTGTCATACAGGTCAAACGTGATATGGTGGCCATCAAACATGAACTGGACACCGTGCAGCAGGTGAAGGAGGAGATTGAGGAGCTGCGCGAATATGTCGACAGACTGGAGGAGCACACACACCGACGGAAGCTAAGACTTTTAGAACAAGTTTGTAGCTTAAATTATTTGCCATGTTGTGTAATTAAATACTTGAATTTCATTTCTCTATCTCATGTACTACAAACCGAACTACACCACCAATGAGCCAAAGAACCAAAAAACCACCAACCACCAACCACTACACACTGCCACTTGTCCAATAAAACCTCATCCACCCACCCACTAAAACCACTCAACCATCCAGTCATCAATGCCACAGAGCCACCCTGTCACCCATCCATCCATCCACATGTCACACGCTCCACACACAAACACACACCACACATCCACTGACAACAGAAGCTGCTATGACTAAAGGATAGGAATATATATTCCAGATTTTGGGCTACCAGCTTCTGCACATCCCACAAATACACACATACAGACGGCTTTGTCATCAACGTACTTTATCTTGTAATCTTTTGTGCCAAAGTTCCATTAGCAGGAGATGGAAATCGAATCATTCATCTTTGAACCGATCTCTTGCTGGTGTGAAAAATGGTATTTCAATTTAAAGTTTCTGTTAAGTTTATAAGCGAAAAGCTAAGAAAATAAAATGAATCTTTTACGAAACTCTTAATTATTTTGTTTACTTATAATTTAAATATTAATTTCTGTTTGAAACATCCCACCAGACAGACAGACACTCTTCATTCATCAGAGTTTTAACTATGATTTGTATTATGCCTAAGTTTGAATTAGAATAATAATTGGCCATAGCGTATGCTTAGAGAATTAATCAATCAATCAAACGATCGATCGATCGATCGATGGATTATGGATATTGAATATTGGTTTTACTGTACCGCACACTCGTTTGTTTGCAAAGCGTTTGATGGACCCGCACAGAACCACCCCCCAAGAACCGAACCGAATCCTTAAATGTCCTTCCGTTGTCCTTCCCTTCGGGCAGATGTTGTACAAGACTAATGGATGGCAATCTCTTTCTTTCCTCGCACACTTTTCAGGGTCTCACCTTCTTCCTCACGTACTCGATCTTCTCGGCGGTGCTGGGCATGCTGCAGTTCGGCTACAATACCGGCGTCATCAATGCCCCGGAGAAGAATATCGAGAATTTCATGAAGGATGTGTACAAGGATCGCTATGGCGAGGACATTAGCGAGGAGTTCATCCAGCAGCTGTACTCGGTGGCAGTCTCCATATTTGCCATTGGCGGCATGCTCGGAGGTTTCAGTGGCGGCTGGATGGCCAATCGATTTGGCAGGTAAGTAACAGTTATAGATTGGCTGAAAGATATACATAATACAGATTATATATCTCTCTTTGGGTTCACAGAAAAGGCGGCCTACTGTTGAACAATGTACTTGGAATATCGGGTGCTTGTTTGATGGGTTTTACCAAAGTTAGTCATTCCTATGAAATGTTATTCCTTGGCCGATTTATAATTGGCGTTAATTGTGGTATGTATTTAAATTCTGATTGAATATATTTATGCTCTAATCTACTCACATCTTAATCCATTCCTAGGCCTCAATACATCTCTAGTGCCGATGTACATCTCGGAGATAGCGCCACTGAATCTACGTGGTGGCTTAGGTACTGTTAATCAATTGGCTGTGACTGTAGGTTTACTATTATCCCAAGTCCTGGGAATCGAGCAGATACTCGGCACCAACGAGGGCTGGCCCATACTCCTCGGCCTGGCCATATGTCCAGCAATATTGCAACTCATTTTACTGCCCGTCTGCCCAGAATCGCCAAGATATTTGCTAATTACCAAGCAATGGGAGGAAGAGGCACGAAAAGGTAACAAGAAATACTTTGAAACACTTTGACTATCTCTAATACTTCTTTTATTTTCCTGTAGCTCTTCGACGGCTGCGCGCCTCTGGCTCTGTCGAAGAGGACATTGAAGAGATGCGCGCCGAAGAGCGTGCGCAGCAGGCTGAGAGCCATATATCCACCATGGAGCTCATTTGTTCGCCCACCCTGCGTCCCCCATTGATCATTGGCATTGTGATGCAGCTGAGTCAGCAATTCAGTGGCATCAACGCTGTCTTCTACTACTCCACGTCGCTGTTCATGAGCTCGGGCTTGACGGAGGAGAGCGCCAAATTTGCCACGATAGGCATAGGCGCTATAATGGCAAGGACTAACGATCACTTTGCGACTTTAAATATGTCTAATAATTGTGTATTTCCATCATAGGTTGTAATGACACTGGTGTCCATTCCACTGATGGATCGCACGGGTCGTAGGACTCTCCACTTGTACGGCCTTGGGGGCATGTTCATCTTCTCCATATTCATAACGATTTCGTTCTTGATTAAGGCAAGTATAGGAGTGGCCAGTATATGCTGTAGCATATTATATATTAGCCATGTATATGTGTTCCCCGGAATGTGGAATGTGAATGCGAAATGCCTGCAGTTTTGTGCCCTTTTTTTGTGTATCGCATTTGCATATGATTTTAAAGGAGAAACTACTTTATCCCCCCATACTTATATATACCCTTTAGCTATAGTATAAGCATCTGCATATCGTTCAAGCGAATGCGTGTGTGTTTTATAAATATTTGAATATTGATATGAATATTTTATGCATGAAGTTGTGTTTAAACAAACCCCCAATGCCAGTATCCATAGCCCTCTAAAAAGAGCTAAGCAGAGAAAAGCAACAACAACAAAATACACACTCACACACGCAGATACTCAACACTCACACAGCTATACACTCAAACCCATACAGACATAGATACACTCAAAGAGAAAGTGAAAGAGAGGAGGGAGGGGACACACACAGCATGACAGTTGTCCCGCGCGTACATTTCTCTATAAATTATTGATGTGAGATATATATTTAGAATTTATAACGCGATGAATTTATAGCCTCTGCTGCTAGAGCTCCCGGCTCTTCTCTCGGCCATTAAATTTTGTACCTGTTTATCATACATTTTACATAAATATATGTACATGCGTACATATATGTACAGCAGTAATTTATAGGTCGCCACTTGATATCGCTTTTATGGGTTATTAATTATCGTTAGCATATATCTGCTTGCCATTGCATGATTAGCCGCTCTCTAAATGTTTATTGAATATTTAAACACATAATCTAGTACCATAAATTAGCGTTACTTTAAGCCTTTACAATTTATGTAATACTCTCTGCACATTGTTTGCCTTTGGAATGCATTTTTGAGTTGTGTTTTTGACTAATTTTTTCGTTTGCCTAGTATTAAGTTGTTGCACGAGTGAGAGCTGGTCCGCGCAGACCCCACAAAGCAGAGCCAGCGCCGGCACTCGCTGGCATCCTCTACATTGAATAGAGGAACAACAACTGCCGGTGTTAGTGCTCCCCCATGGATCCAGCTCCCTCGTGCAAGCTGTCCCCTGCCCCTTGTTTAAAAGCTATTCTCGACTTGGCAGGCTTTCGCCCACCCACACACAGAACACAGAACAACAACCAAGCCAAACACTCACTCGAAATCGAAATTAGTTGACGAATCTGTTTTCCGTTGAAATTATAATTTTATTTATTGCTTATACTTTTTTATACGCTTTGATCAGGCCATCAAAAAGAAACAAAAATTCGATTAGAAGCAATCAAGTCCACACAGTTTCAAAGGCAACAAATGCAATCGAACACAACTCTGCAACAAAGTTTATCGGACACGGCACCCTGTTTCCACTACTGCCAATATCCAAAACTCACACTGAGACACACTGGTAAATGTACAAAAGATAGAGCCAGAAGCAGAAAGAGCACTCGCGCTGACAACTCAAACGCTTTCCAATCAAAACACAATCGAAACACAAGCTCTCAATGTCGACTTAGACTACGATTAAAGCTTACTTTTCATTTAATTTTAAGTTTAATTTAATTTAATTTTGATTACCTTGTAAGATATATAGAATCACGCTCTAATCAATAATATCCTAAGCAGCAGCACAGAAAAAGACTCGAGCGACAGTTTGTGGTAAACGGTAGCAAACTCTTTGAGAACCAAGAACCGAAAAGCTAAGAAACTATACAACTCCCAAACTAACTATAATCTCAACTCAACTCTCATGCATAAAAGAAAAGTAAGGGATATGGATTCTTAGGGTTACGATATATATTTTTATTTTTGGTTTGATCATCATCAACTTTCATCAATCTCCTTGATTTGATTTTGGTTTGAACAGACAGTTCGTTAAACGTTGAACGAGTGACGAGAGAAGAAGCAGTTCGAATAATTGTTTATTCTCTTTGTTAAGCGTAAAACGAGTAAAAGGTATTCAGGAAAAGAAAAACGTCAAAGAGAAAGCCTACAAATCATCGAGAATGCGATTACTATGCCATTTTGTATAGGAGTTTTTTGGTTACGTACAGGAAATGATCGACTGGATGTCCTACCTATCGGTTGTGGCCACCCTCGGATTTGTGGTCTTCTTTGCCGTTGGCCCTGGATCCATACCCTGGATGATCACCGCAGAGCTCTTCTCCCAGGGACCACGACCCAGTGCCATGGCCATTGCGGTGCTAGTGAATTGGATGGCCAACTTTGTGGTTGGCATTGGGTTCCCCAGCATGAAGGTGAGTGAGAAAATTGCAACTATGATTTGATGAACCCCCTCTAATTCGCTCTTTTTAGACTGCTTTGGAGAACTATACGTTCTTGCCGTTTAGCGTGTTCTTGGCCATCTTCTGGATATTCACGTACAAAAAGGTGCCCGAGACGAAGAACAAGACCTTCGAGGAGATACTCGCCCTCTTCAGGCACAACAATGGCAGGTATGTGCTTCCGATTTCATTCTCAAACCTCACGAATCTGCACACGAATCATGGCAATTTGTCGACGAAGTTCCTGAAAAACTCTCTAAAAGCAATCTTCCCCCTAATCCCCCGCCTAAAAAAATCAAACTCTGATGAAGAAAAACCGCTAAAAACTGAACTAACTCTGACCTTTTTCTTAACATTTACTTGGAAGTTTATTATGCGGTTTGCATACCCCTTGATTTTGATATTACCCCTTGAATCGGAATGGATAATTCTTTATCGATTTAAAAGGGATCTTCTCTTGATTTATTTTTTCTTTTACAAATTTGTTCTCTTTTGTGTTTTGATTTGTGCACAATTTCCGTTCGAAAGAAAATAACTCTCTCTCTCTGACTTGAAATACATTCCATTGTAATGCCCCGATAAAAAATACAAAAGGACTTTTCGAGATAGTAGACTGTACGGGTAAGTCCACCGATGCATGAAGTCACACCGAAAGCTACCTATTCCCCATCCAAAAAGCCCGCAAAGAAAGTCTCAAAAAAAATCTCAAAGAATCCGAATCTGATGCGTTTCTCGGCTCTTCTAAACTTTTAAACCGTAGCTATCGTATTTGCTGTACTTTATTTAGCAACATTTATGTACAATAACCAAAACCAAAAGAAAAACTCAATTGAAATCCATATGAAAAGTGCGCTCAAACGTTTTCTATACAATTTTTCGGCATGTCGCTTAACAAAACTTTGCCTGTACTTCTCGTTACTTTGTTACGTACCACCCCTTTAAAAAATACATAAAAAACAAAACAAAAATCAAGTGGCTGCCGTTTAAAGCAAATCTAAATAAGAAACCAAAAGAAATCCATAGCAAAATATATCCAAAAATAATAAATACCCAACAAATATCTTTAATATGAACTTTAAACTCTATTCTACTCTCTAACTTCTAACTCTCTCTATTGCATAAACTCAATCTACTCGTATAAAACAAATATATCTTGTACTTATAAGAGCCGCCGCATCTTTCATCATGACTCGACTCCTTTGAATCATGACTCATGAATCAGCGCCTCTACCTCTACCTCTCATCTCCGACTCATCATCGAATAAAATTGGTTTAGTTAACCGGCAAAATGTCATCTGCCACATGACCACATGACACACAATCCATACCACCAAACCACCAAACCACCCAACCAATCCACACACACGCACACTGATTATGTCTTTGATTATGTCTCTGTCCCGCCTCCCGCCACTCCACACACCGCGTTTCTAGTGAGGATAGTGTCAACGAGAACAATGGCTCCACGGCCACGGCGGAAATTGATATATCGCTGAGGGATGTTGAACCGTCGCCACCCTCCCCCGGCAAGGGGGATGCCCTCACCAAGAGGAACAAAGTGCAGTGAAACACTTTCTCTGTGCTCCATCCTCTGTTCCCCTCTGGACCCCCTTTGTGGGACCCCTTTTGTGGGAGAATGTGTCTTGTGTCTAGCAATTATTCCGATTTTAGCATTAATTCTAGCCTAAATACAATTTTGTTTCACGTTTTTGTTTTTTTGATTATAAATAAACTTATTTTTCTTAGAGATTTTTAGTTGAATTTTAAATTAAATTTTAATTTTTAATTTACTTACATTTAGTTTTAAAGCCGCGCCTAATAACTTCCAAGCAGCAGGCAACCAAGAGCTCTTCCAGCTGAAAGATAAAAAACCCAAATGGACCCTTGAAACCAGAAAGAACCCTTTACAGAACCCTCTCGCTCGGTCTTGCTCTGTGACTGTCCTTTTGTGACTTTAGTACCCGCCCCTTTCAACCCGGAAATTGCTCTCATTAGTTTTTTGCAAAATTACAATTTTACAATACGTTTACACTTAAAACATAATCGTAGAGTGTGCGAATTTCAGGAGTATGCTAAACTGCACAAATAGCTTGGAGCCACAATCAATGAATTCTGGCATCGAGCATGCCGCCTTGATGGTATCCGAGGAGAAGACCCAACATGACTCACGTAAGAATCCAAAAAACAAACCACCAATACGCATACACACACACACACACACACACACACACACACACAAAGCCTAGAATCCAAAAACCTATCCAAACCAACCCAAAAACCACTACACAAGTTTTCACCTTTTGTTTGAGTTTGAATTTCCATTCCTGTTTCTGTTTCTGTTTCTATTTGAGTTTGCGTTTTTAATATCCCCATTTGTGGACATTTGCTCCTCATTATTTGTTGTGCAAATTGCTCGAAAACAACATACACAAATATTTGCATATCCTACCTAATATTCATGTTGAAAAACAAATACACAAAGATGCAGATACAGATACAGCCCCACACTCCTTACCTTTAGACAAACACAAAAGCAGTACGCTTGCCCCATGAAAAAACTGTTTAAAAGGACAAAGGTTTCACACAGAAAATACAACAATACAAATCCAAGAGCAATTATGCAACATTTCAGTTCTGTATCAGTTATTTTTTGTTTTAAACATAATCTAACTACCAACATCCAATCATTCCACTCATTTTTACAAGACATATCTACATATATCTGTGGTGTAAAAACTCTATTTGTGATTATCGTTTGCCTCTAGTGAATTTTTCTTGTTGAATTTTCATTTGGAATGAAATATTTATATTTTATTTCTTTGTATATTGCGCTGCTTGTTCGTGTAGAAAATTGTGATCTTTATATTATAATCTTATAATTATTATAATCTATATTCTACAATTGAGAAATCGATGTGGTATTCGCGTATCTGGTAGATAAATTAACTCTCAAATTGTTTATTTATGAATTCTGTCACTGAAAATCGAAACAAACTTTGAACCATTGGAAACCAAATCAAACAATCAATCATCAATCGACAACTGGGACCAAAAATACACTTGCAACACAACCAAATATTGTATGTAACCAACCGCAACAAAACAACCAACAAAAAACAACAAATCTGGCGACAATATCCGATCTGTAACTTGCATGAAAAACAAACAACAAAAAACAAAACACCGAAACGAAATCTCCTATTACTTGTCGTTTAATATGTAATAATCCAAGTCTTTGGTACGACCTCGTTCTCATTGACGGTTGAAGGCATGGGTCCCTATCCCTTAAGCGACAGCACCAATCTCCTGGGTCCCACATCGACCACCCACAGCTATGGGGCGGCCTCGACCGGAGGAGGAATGGGAGTAGGAGTAGGAGTAGGATTAGGCGGTGGAGGCCTCGGTGGAGGAGGCTCCTCTACGTGCTACACGAACTATGGCACAAATATACAAACGCCAGTGGCAGCAAGAAAGTGCTACCACAACGAGTCTGACTACGTGGGCGACGACAGTTTCCGCCGGCACTCGGCGCACGGAAGAATGTCATGTAGGTTGCAAAAGGCACACAAAAGCTAACCAAAAAGCACCCCCCCAACTAACTACTCGTATTCGTATTCGTATTCGTACTCGTACTCTTGTACTCTTTTGTACTCGTAAAACACCCAATCACGAAAGCATTTACATGAAAATGCCCAGCGCGTGCTGCTTGGAAGACCCGCCGCCAGTCAATGCACTCAATGCACCCCAAACAAAAATCGAAACTAGAACTATGATAACTAACTATACCAAATACGTATATCTAGAACTACTTAATGCTGAAGCCAAGGCTGCCACCACGAGCTAGATATCGTAGAAAGTCTCGATCGAATCTGCTTAAACAACTTGTTTTCATTTCGTTCTTTTTATAGTTCGCAAGTGAAGAGAATATCTACTTGAAAAACTTGGGATCAAGCGAACCAACCGATTGGCTAAGTAAAAAACTGGGCCCCAAAAGCCCTTAACCCCACCACACGCACTTCTCTCTCTCTCTCTAAAAAGTCTACACTCACTCGATACAACACAAGATACAATACACTCGCGTACACCAATCGACTTACACAGCATCACAGATCAATAAGTAAAGTGCCAATAATCACGCACAAATCCTTAGCCATAAGAAAGTCGATTTGAAAGTGAAAACTCATGAAATCTTCATCTAAATTACTCTTAAAAGGATTTGTTGGCATACATTTTGGGAGCAGAAATAGGAGAACATATCAGGCGTGTTTCGAAGTTCATTAAAACTAAATATTTAATTTTATTTTACAATTTATTTTGTTGCAAATGAAGCTCGTAACACGACTGTAATTCTTTTAATGGCCCCTCCAAAAGCGTATGCCAATAAAACTTTAAAAGTAGTCAAATTAAAGTCCTCACTGTCAGTCAATCGTTTAATCAGACCGTCAATCAATCAATCAATCGAAGCCCGTAGCGCGCTCCCCGCCCCCATCTCAACCTCATCGATGAAAGTTCATACGGAAAGTTTTTCATTTCATTTTCTCGTAGAATATTTGCATGAAACTTGAGCAAGCGTTTATTTTCCATTGATTGCATGCGTGTTATCGGCATGTACTTTTTGCATGCACTGTGTTTTATTAGTGAGTGAACGAAACCACAGCTAAAGAAAAGAAAATACAACGCCCAGAAAAAACAACAAAACAGATAAAAAGAAAGAAATTAATTAGAAATACTCGAACCGACACGCAAACGAATTGAAACCCCGAATTTGGCGGCTATATTAATCGCTTTTTGTATTCTCGATTTGTTTGGTTCTTCCTCTTTTGATTTGTCACATTTTCCGTTGTTGCCACGACACTGCCACTGCGCTTCACTGCAGCTGCATCCGAGCGATTTTTAGACGGCGGCCGAAGTACACACCCGGGCCGGAGCGGTGCCTCTGCGCCCCATCACCTTCGTCAGCAAGCACCTGTCTGCCCGAACAGCGGGCCTTGACTGAGGAACGCCTCACCTCCTGAAACTGCCAGTGTTCGGTCCGTGAGTCGCGCTGATGAGATGCCAATGTCCATGCAGCAGCAGCAACAGCAGTCGCATCACCAGTCCCGATATGCCACACACGAATACGTACATTGTAGCTATGAGAAGGATGTTGTATGTGATCAAGCAGCCCCCTCGCAGCAGCAGCAGCAGCAGCCACAACAGATGCCACAGCAACAGCAACAGCAGCAGCCACCAGCGCACAGTCATAGCCACAAGCCGAATCAGGAGACGGTCTCCATCCTATCACACTGCCACCAAATGCAGCAGCAGCAGCAACCAGTACAACCACTGCAGAACCAGCCACGCAAGCCACACAGCCACAGTCCGCATCATAGTCGCCATACCTCACCGCACAGCCATCACTCACATCATCATCATTATCGTAGACGTCGTCGCCAGGGAAGCGGCAGTCTGCCAGGAGCTCACACGCATCACTCGGGGCACCACTCGGTGGCAGGCACCAGCACGCGCCATGGCGGTGTCTGCGCTGCCAGTCGTCGCCATCGCTCTGTCACGGATGTGTCCACCAATTCGTGCCAGGATCCCAGCTGCGCGGATCGTGAGGTGCAGGAGATTATGGTGCGCAAGTCCTGCTGCACCTCCTCCTCGCGCACAGAGCTGGCCCAGTTCTTCGCCGAGGATCTGTACGGCTCCTCCTCGCGACGCCCCAGCAGCTGCTGCACCAGCTCCGACTACTGCTACCAGACAGACTCGACGAGTCTCTACGGCTCCCGGTCCTCGCTCAGCCGCAACAACTCC
Source organism: Drosophila guanche (assembly GCF_900245975.1). Lineage (NCBI taxonomy): Eukaryota > Metazoa > Arthropoda > Insecta > Diptera > Drosophilidae > Drosophila > Drosophila guanche. Next base: position 1,909,448 of record NW_022995751.1, on the reverse strand, counting down.
ATCAAGTCAGCCTCCGCAGCCATGCGGAAACAGCAGCGCCTGCAGCACCGCCAGCCCAGCTACACCTCCATCTCCTTGCGGGGATTGAATGCCAGTCATCCGAACAGTCAACTGGGATCTCTGACCTCCATCTTCGACAGGGCCAAGCAGATGGCGGGAGAGCTTAAGTCAGGAGAGGATGCGGCAGGCTCTACGCTGGAGAGGCAGAGCTCCAAGGGCGCTTTGAGCAACGATCTGCCGGAGTATGCCTGCTCGCCATCGCCCATCCGCTGGAGTTTCCTGGCCGACGGCAAGTCGCCAACGGATTTTGAGGGCGCCGTGGGAGGTGGAGAGGAGGATAAGCTGGATGCCTGGCAGGTGCCAGAGCCAGAGCCCGAGAAGAAGCCCTGCAGGAAGATCACCAGCGCAGAGACCGCCTGCTGGAAGAGTGGCTCCGTGTACGATGAGGGTCCGAGTACCTCGGCAGCGGCTGCAGCCCGGAAGCGGCGCGGCAGCAGCTACCACTGCGAATTCGAAGAGGAGTCCACGACGGTGCTCTTCCACCAGGACCCAGGGGAATCGTTCAACAATTGCTGCAACAATTACATTCAGTGCAACAGCTACCTGGACCAGGACCTGCAGATCACCAGCGAGGACATCCATCAGTATTTGTCAAAGGGTGATCCCACGGCCACGGATGTTCTCAACAACTCGAAGAACTATCCCTTCCAGCCGAGCAATGCGCTGGAGTTTCAGTACAAGAATAACTTCCAGCAGGGCGGAGGCGGCATCGGCGGCATCGGCGGCATCGGCGGCGGTAACAACAACAACACAAATACCACAAACACAGCCTCCAGCGATGCGGGGGAGTGCTTCCAGAGCTACAGGGCCAGCTCCAAAGAGACGAATCTCAATCAAACAACGACGACGATAGCGACGGCAACGACTGGCACCTCAACGGAGCCCATGTCCCCGACAAACATCAACCTGTCTACCAGCTCGAACAACATCAATATCGTGTTTAGCAGCAGCCTCGAGCGGAACGCCAACGAAGTGAAGTTCATCAACAACCGAACTGGAGGAGGAGGGTCCACCACAGATGAGAGTGGGATGGTGGGCTGCGAGGGCCATCATGCGGGATATCTGCCGTACACTTACCCCAGCTATGACTACACCAACATGTCGGGCAACTCGCACTTTGAGAAGTCCCTGGGGATCGATGAGCTGCCCAAGGAGTTCAGCGGCTGCCAAGTGGATGCCTCTACGACCAGCGAGCACTCATCGTCGCTGCCATCGCCGCAGCCGCTGTACCATCACCACCATCATCAGCAGCAGCAGCAGCAGCACCAGCAGTTTCATCACTTTGAATCCTTTGATGCTGCCTCGGAGCACAATCTGCTGTCGCAGCCCATGTCCCCGAGTTCGCCGCTGTCGGGTTCCGTCAATCCCGCTGGCGACGACGACTTTGTTCAAATGCATCACTATCACGCCTCCAGCACGCATTCGCATGCCCATCACCACTCGCAAACGCAAACGCAATCGCAATCGCACCCGCAAACGCAAACGCACCACAGTCACGCCCATGCTCACACCCACGCCGCCCATGGTCATGGCCACCAAACAATGTTGCCACAGCAGGGAGCACATGCCACGCGCTACGGCGACCCCCTGGCCGGGACGGGGGTCTTGAAGAGAGTGCGCAAGCGAGCACGCAATTTCCTGCGGAAGAAGTAAGAGAGTGATCCATCGTCCCATCCCATAGATTCGCCGTACTTTGGACGAAAGTATCTGGTGGTCTCGAAGTCTCCACAGACACCCCCACGACAGCAGCAGCAGCAGCAACTGGAGCGGCGGGCGCAGAGCCTGGACGAGGACTGAGATGATAGTGGGACAGTGGGGCAGTGGCTGTACGTCAGCATCGCCCTGGCGGCCATCATCATCATCATCGCGACAAGCAATAACTGAATAATCACCACAGACTGGTTGCAAAAACCCCTGTGGATATATCTTTTAAATTTAATTACAATTTTTACACTGCCAAAAATGAGAAAAAGTAAATCGAAAGGAGGTTAAGGTTAATTTTGTGCTAAGCCAAACAAGAACTCTGTTGCCAGCGAGTCAAATCACAGATACACCACAAAATGCACTCCACAAGCAAAAATAAAACACAAATCACAGATACACAGATACACAGATACACAGACATCACGAATCACAGCTACAAGAGATAGAGGGAGGGGAGAACAGGGGAAGGAGTACCCACATGCAGAACAACGACTATTTTAATAATTAATGATTGATGATAATGACAAAATACTTAAGTACACGCACGCGTGCACACACCCGGAACATTTGTATATTCAAACTTAATTATTAAGCGACGGTTTTGAAATTTGCGTATTTAAATTGACTAAAGATAGCGGACATAAAGATAGATGCAGATACATAGGATACATTATAACATAGCGACATAAGAGAGTACGAGGCAAATGGAAATAATAATGCACCCCACTACTCCGCCACATAGATAGAGCGGGAGAAGGTACGGGAACGGAGTAGGGAATTCAATCTAAAATCTACAAGTTAAAGATACATTAGGCTAAGGGATGCACCGATTGCATCGGAAGCAGCGCCACAAGATTTAGAGTTTCAGCAACTGCAACACACGCAACGTGCAACGTGCAACGTGCAACTAAATAATAAATTTAACAATTACAAATTAATAACCAAAAGGAGCAACAAAACAACCACAGCAAAAGGCAAACTGTAGTTTTTGGCACAGTTAAGTTTAACGCAGTTAACGGATAAGCAAAATGCAGCAGAGAGTTGAGATTTTAAGATCGAATTATAAGCAAAAACACCCACACAAACACACAACAATACTCGCACAATATACATACATAGATGCGAGTATATTGCATAAGGAGTGGAGGAGTGAAGGGTGCTGATTTTTGTTATCATTTATTTGATATGCGCAATTTTGATGATTGAACGATGACTTTCTTCAGGGACTGCTTGCGATTTTTGTAACAAAGCAATAAGCCGTTTTTTGCTCAAATACCAAATACAATTCGATTCAGTTCTTTTACCCCAAAAGTAAGACCCATTCCCATATCGTTTATTGGGAGCTTTGATTCTCCCAACTTCCCGCAATATCGTTTTCTGTGTGCATTATCCCACACCCCAGATTATCCCCCAAAACAACTGTCTTCCAATTATGTACTCGATATATTCGATTGTCCTCTAATCTCCTCAGTTTCGCTTTCGAAAAGAAAAGAAAAGAAAAGAAAAATGATCAAAACTTAATGAAAACTCGAATATACTTAGATTGATTTCCAAACACATATGTACACAGCCGTTGAATCGGAAGTACCTTGCGAAACACGAGATGAAAACTGTATATATCTATATATATATATTCATATATATATATAGTAACTGCTGTTGATTAATTAATAACCTTTAATTTATGAGTAAACTATAACTAAACGAAACGAAATTTGTAGTGAAACGAAGGAGAATCATTACGAGACATAGTGAACCGAAAATAATAATAATTATAAATGCACTGCCAAAAACAAAGGTTTTACGTAAATGAACAACAAAAGTAGATCGGACATAGACAGATGATACGATAGATAGAACACAGGGGGCGAACAACGTTCAATAAAAAAAAAAACCAAAAACAAAAGATGAACAAATGAAATGAATGATTAACTGCTGTAAATATAAGAATGAATACATATAGAGAAATCATAGACGTTTTTTAATGGCACATAATTAACGAATGAGCGCATGCAATTTGCAGATTTTTTACATTATTTTAAATGAACTAAGCAAAACTAAAACCGAAACAAAAGCAAACAAAAAAACCAAACAATAATGAGTTAAAACTACGAACAAAAAACAAAAAACGAAACCAAATTAAAAAGCCAAGCGGCTGCTATTTTGTAACAAAATCAAAAGAAAATAAAAGGCAACACAAAATGTTAACATTGCATAAAGTTTAAACGGAAAACAAGTAATACTTTAAAACAAGAACAACACGAACAGCAGACACGAGAATACGACATAGGAGAACACAGTGCTGGGAACGGAAACGACTACGAAATGAAGCTATAGGCCAGGGCCAATCGACAGAGAGATCCTTTCCAATCTTCAGAATGTATATAACAGAGCAACAGCATACTTATAACAGCCTACAATCCAACAGTGACACGGAACGACTAATTGCAAGCTAAAGAAATGATCTAATATGAGGTATGAGAGGTGGGAGGGAAGTAAAGCAGAGTAAAGCAAAATAACTAAGCCGAGGCATACCACTTTTAATGTTTACGTAGCGAGACACAAATTTACCAAGAAAATACCTTAAATACGAGTACTTTGGAGATGGACAGACAGACAGTATAACAAATGGAAACGGAAATGGATATATAGGATGCGATAATCGATAATAGCATTAGAGAAGAGAGAGCGCTATAAAAAAGATGAGATGAGATGAGATGAGATGGTGATGTGCCGTTTTGAGATACAACATACATATAGCAGAATTAAACACAATTAGCGCAAGACTAATTGATTCAGAGTCGAGTGCACTGACACATTTATCCCCCTAGAATGATATGGTTTTTTTTACCTATTTGATTTGTTGTAGCATCTGTCATAGCCACATACTATAGTTGTGTATATAACTAGTTAAAATTGTGCATAAGGAACGGTTATCTTAAGTATATAAATACACGTACATACACACAGAAAGGTGAATATTAGACAGATACAGAGATACTGAGACATGGATACAGACAAAAGACACAGATGCAGATACAGACACAAATACTGAGACAATGGATAGACACTAATGTTGTGCAGCGCAGCAGAAGGATGGCTAATGCGAAAATAATAATTCTATTATTAAAAATATAAAACAATACAACTTGGACCTAGGTATATGATTCTGAATTTAAATAATTTTTATTAAAGCAGAACAAACGGAAAACCGAAAACCGAAAACCGAAAACCGAAAACAACAACAAAAACCAAAGCAAAAACAAAACCAAAACAGACGAAACTCTAAACACTTGAATGAAAAACAAAATACATGAAAACCTTATAGAAGAATACAAAAAATAATACAAAAATTGATGAATTAAGTAAAGGTAAAGGTAATAATTGCTCAATTTAGCAGAGAGTATAAATAAAGAATTATACGTTAAGTAATAATTTCAAAATGCAGACAATCTCTTCACTTTCGGCTGGGTGGGCGATAGTAGTCCGATGGCAATCGATAAACATCGATGAGTGCACATCCACTGCGCATGTGCTGGACCCGAACTCGTGTCAGATTCATTGACAGCTTTGCAGCTTCAAGTGTATATACATACCTGGCGGATACACCTAGCGAACTAAAGGGGTCCTGCTGCAGTGGCAAATGTATTCATAATGAAATCGAAAATTCATTAAAATGTTGACTGCCGTTCGTCGGAGATTTCGGCTTGGAATGCAGCGAACGGTTCTCATTGCGGTGCTGCTGGCGGTAGGCCTCTTCAGCTATGCATTCCTCAACCTCAAGTTCTGCTTCAAGCTCATGTCGCACAGGAGTCTCAATCTCATGGTGAGTCCTGCGAAATTGCATATCAAAGCCTCTCATTAATTTCCCTGCCTCTTTAAAAACAGTGCCAGAAGTTTGAGCAGCAGGAATACAGTGGCTCGCTGTGCGAAGAGCTCTGCGGCACACAGTCTACCTTTGACAACTTCCAGTGTCCGCTGAACGACATGAAGACCATTCTGTTTACGGCCGAAAAGAATGGTGATATGTATGCGGTGAAGGTAGGTCGCGTAACTTCGGGGCGTTGTCATGACTACCAATTCCGTTCATTACGCCCTTTTTACAGCTGGCCAGGCACAACGATGATGAACTGAGCTGGAAGAACACCAAAGGGGAGGCGATTTACCCAAAGATTGAAGAGTTTCATGAAATTGTCAAGCTTCACATTATACTCGCCTACAATGTCACCCTCGACGACAACATGGTGAGAGTCTACGAACGGCAGGGTCAGGGTTGGTCCATGGCTAACTTTTTCATTTACTTTCAGATACGCGCGTTGGTCAACCAGGAAATTGCCGACGACAACTCCCAGCAGATGGTTAGCTTCTGGCGACTGTTCAAGGACAACAACTACATGATGGGGAAGCTGTTCGACGAGGAGTCTGTATTCCCAACAGTGCTGGGGTCGTGTGGTCCCTACTATGCCACCGAGGGACTGGAGATAGTGCAATCAAATCCCAGCATTATGCAGTATTTGTAAGTGCATCAGATATCCATTTTGCTCCACCTCTAACACTCTGAATCTCCTTCAGGGCCTCAAATCGTCAGCAGCGGCTTAAGCATGCCCTCAACATCATGGAGTACATCTTCCGCATGGATGAGATGAAGCCAGAGCCGTTGAAAATGTGCAAGATGCAGGTGAATCGATTTGGCACCACGCCCGAGCGTCGCCTCAAGTATCAGAGCGCCGAGCACGTGTACGTGGAGAGTCAGCTGGACAAGCGGCTGTCCCGTGGGGTGAAGTGCCAAAGCGACAAGGACTGCCACTTCCACTCCTGCCGCGGAATGTGCAACGAGGAGCGACAAGCGTGCACCCACATCCAACAGAACAACAACTTCCAGATATTTTGTGAGCACATTCTCCTGGGCGGCGGAACCTTCCAGCCTGGACTCTTGAGTGGTGTCCGGCTCACGCGACCCATGCAGAAGGTGCTGAAGATGTGTGTGCAGCCGCCCAAGGAACATCAGGTGTCAGGACGCCAGCAAGCGCCAAATATGCAGCTCGCCGTGCGGCTCTACAATGATCTGAAGCAGCTGTACCAAGCGGCGGCAGCGGCTGCAGGAAACGAGGCTGGCGAGGACGAACCAGGACCCCGTCAGATTGAGGAACATAGCGGCGACTAAGTGTAATAGTAGAAAGTAGATTAATTGCTGAGCAGCTTTAGACGACAGCTTGCTCAAAACTGATAGCATTTTTACGAGTAGTTCTAATTAATTATTAATAAAAACCAAAATAAACCGGAAATATATAAAAATGCACGATGGCATACTTTTGGGCTGGTCTGCTTAGCAGAACATTTTATTTTGAGGCATTAAAAAGCTGTGGCATACTTTTGGGGTTTACCTTTTAAACGCGTGTAGCATACTTTCAGGATGCTCAGGTAAAGCATTTGTTAACAGAACATCGTAAAAGAACCTGCCATCCCTAAGGTCCTTGAGGTCCTTGATAGATTAAAATGATTCTTGAGGCTCTTCTGCTCACGAGGACTCTAATCACGTCTGAATCGGATAAGAAGTGGCGAAAATATCGAATTTTTATCCTTAATCCTTGATGTCCTTGAAGCGAAACGGATTCAACACGATCGGGGAAGTTGTCCTGATTTCGAAAAGGTGCGGCCCATCCTGATCGGCCCACAAATAAAGGAGAAAGGAAGAAAAGAAAACTGTCCTGTTGTTGTTGTTCTCGAAATTTGTTGTACAACAAAAAAAAACTTGCTGTACAACAAAAGTTGTTTTTGGTTATTGTTGCACAACAAGATAGTGTTTGTTGTACAACAACCACGAGTTGGCACAGTGGCGCCCCGCGATGATGACGGCCATTTCTGGAACTAAGATAATGTAGTTCGATAATTGGCCGCTCTGTGCTGTGGCGCCACTGTGAACTTTTGAAATTACTTGAAAACTGGACAATTTCCAGACCAAGTACCAGGCGAACAGAAGTCAGCAGAAAGTAGCTGGTTTTTATTTTTTTCACTGTGTCAAAAGCTGGATGCTATATGTTTTTCAGTCGGCTAGTTTTCTTATTTTCTTCTTTACTTGTTTACCGATCAGGATGTGCCACACCTTTTCGTAATCAGGACAACTTCCCCGATCCTTTTGAATCCTTTTCGCTTCAAGGACATCAAGGATTAAGGATAAAATTTCGATAAAATCGCCATTTCTTATCCGATCTAGACGTGATTAGAGTCCTCGTAAGCAGAGAAGTCTCAAGAATCATTTGAATCTATAAAGGACCTCAAGGACCTTAAGGATGGCAGGATATGGCTCTTTTACGATAATTTCGTTTAGAATATTCTTTAAGATAACATCCTGAAAGTATGCTACACTCGTTTGATACGTAACCCCCAAAAGTATGCCAACTTTAAAATATTATGTTGTGCGTTAATACACTTAAAAAATTCTATGGTTTCAGGCAATTTCCAATAGATGGCGCTTTGCGTGTTGCGAAAGCGGTGATTGTAGCTCAACATAAGGCCGAGCAACATTGCAAGCACCAGCAATATAGGAGCGAGAGGAGGATGTATCAGGACCTTACCAGAGTCCTGCCCAGACCAGAAGCCGCAGGCAAATCATAATAACATCAAAGCTTATTTATATATATTTCGATATTGAGGCCAAGACTTAAAGATAATGAACAGAAAAGAGCCAGTAGTTGGCCGCGAGGAGAGCGCCTTCCTGCCCGAGCTCGAGAATGTTAAGGAACATTGGAGTCAGCAATTGGACATGTTGTGGGGCTGGGATGGCAAGGAAGGGATTAGAAGAAAGGCAAGGTAAACTTCCTTCATGGCACGTCCTTTATGTCAATTTTGCCTGCAGTAGCAGGGATCCGTCTCTGAACGGATAAGTCATGAGTAAGTCAGGCAAGCTTTCTTCGACCTATTATCAGTTGATATTATCCAGTTGATGTCGTTGAGGTGGAAGGTCCTGCACAAATACGGGCGCTATCCTCATCGAACTTGCCCGTACTCTCGGACACTATGACATGACATGAACGCGTCCAGACTGCAAGCAGCCATGACATTGGTATTCTCCCTCAGGCACTGCCTCGTTCATATTCTAGAATTTTAGATAATAATTAATGACTGGAACATTACTCTTCAATATCATACATACCACAACGTCAGAGTCTGAGATAATCCCGCTCAGCACCTGTATTCAGATCTGGCCGTAGTCCCCGTGGTAGAGCTCTTTCTGCATCTGTATGGATAAGTATATGAACATAAGTTAATTAAAAAATAAATGAACTTGTTTTATTGAATTCTGCTAAATGGCAGTGTAAAGTAACTTCAAATCGAAGTCCACACCTGATAATTGGGTGCATTTATTGCAAGTGAACATCAACTGGAGTTTCAGCAGACAACAAAATGACAACAAAGCAGAACCTAGTAGATGTGCAATCCAGGGGAACCGCAACACTATTGATTCATAAATCAAAAGCCTTTTATGAATGGAGAAAACAAACAGTCTGTCCCCTTGCACCACTTCTGCACAAGAGAACTCGGCATCTGCCTCGGCATCGGCCCCACAGCAGAAGGAGCGGGAGAACGACCAGGACCGAGCCTGGTTATTTATGAGCCAATAACTTTACAACTAAACGCTCATCTACATTTAATGGCGATAATTTTTGACGCAATTTGAGAAACAGACACACCGGCGGTCGATCCCTGGCTCTTGACTGGCTCCCGTCCATGGGCCCAGACACACTTTCCGCTCCAGCACCAGCTCTCGGGGGCTGGCCTACAAAGAAGTGAAGAAGCCAACCGCAGAAGATAACACAAAACACTTGACACCTTGCCTGGTGTGGGTCTGGTCTGGCTTCGGAATGCGTGCGGCAGGGAGAGAGAGCGCGCGGCCCCACTCCGAAGACAACACCCGAGGGCAGAGCACAATAATAAAAAAAAAGTCCAACAGAAAGAGCGATCGTAAATTTACAATAAAAAGAACGAATACCAAAGCGGTGGACAGGGACAGTGGCAAGTGGCAGGGACAGAGACAGCCACTAAAAGGAGGAAGAATGTTGTAAATTTTGGGATTTCGAGATGGCAACAGCTGCCTGTCTGTCGATCGAGAGCGCCTTCCGATGTGAACTCTGTGGGTGGCTTGACCACTGCTGGAATAGTGGGACTCCCTTCGGCTGGCTGGCTGGCTGGCTGCGTTCCCATTCATCGCATCACTTGCCAGAGCTATGGCATTGTGTGCACTACTCGTACGCGTTCCACAAATCGATTTCAGGCTTCATTAGCTCCCCCCATCAGAGCGCGGAGCACAGCACAGGAAACTCCCGCTCGCTTTTCTAGCCTTTTTCCTTTGTTTTCCTCCCGTTTGCGCGTATTGCAAACACAAATGCGTTTAACTAGCTCATGCTAGCCCCCAAACAGCACCCTCTAGCCTAATGCCACCTCCTACCACCCCCAACCCAAATCTAAAGTCAAAATCCACTAAGTTAGTCGCTCTATTGATGCTCGGTCAACCATCGAGTTTCTGTTTTTTCTGCCTTTCTGCTTCGTTGTTTGCTGAATGCCGCGCGACTGGACTGCCGTCTCGACTAAGTTTTGTATTTTTTTCTCGGGCTTTCGCTCTTCTCATATGCGTCGTTGTGTCGTTCTCAATATTTCCATCATTTCCCCTATTACATTTCCATGGGCATTTTCTGTCGCTTTCCGCTTTTTGTTCTACCACCTTTTGTCAATTTGTGTCATGCGTTGGGTTTTCCTGTTGGCTCTTCGCTTTTTTTCTCGTTTCTGCCGCTTGGCTTTAATTTCTGTTTGCTGGGAAAGTAAAACAAAGCGAGAGTTGTTGACTTTTGATTCTGGCAATGGATGGATGAATGAATGCTTGAATGGTTGCATGTATGCTTCGATGGCAGAAGGGCTGACCGGGGGGTACGTGCCAATGACCAATGTTCTGCTCTAATTCAATTTCGACTCGAGTTAATGTTTGCCTTGCCAAATGATATCCACCCCCTTCCATTCGGTGTGTGGGAAACCTTCCAGCAAAAATCGATTTATATTCTGGAATTTTAACTTCTGGCATATGCATATGATCGTCTCTCTCTTGGCCTTACCCTACCCCCCGCTGTTGTCGTTATTTAGCTTATATAATTCCTCACATGTTTTGACACATTTCTTAATGGCACCTCACACACGCACACTCATACTTATGCAGCTACACTCACACACACTCCCAGATAGAATCGCTGAGGAGAGAAGTGAGCCAGAGAGACAGACAGACAGGGAGACAGGGAGACAGAGCCAGAGGCGAATGAATACAAAATGAACAAATGCAAACACAAAGCCTGGCAGACAGAAAGAGAAATGATATTGTAATTGGCAATCGTTGTTCCGCATAAATCACATGCATAAATTTCGAACCTCGAAGGCATTCTACAAAGGCAACGAATGTGCCACCTCCACCATCACCTCCATCGGTTCGGTTCGAGGAAGGAGACCCGAGTCCTCATCCTTTGTATTCTCCTCCCGCGATTCGGTCGTTAGTTCAAGTCAAATGTTGTTTTCCAATTGGAAAATTTTTCATTAACTAATTGAACATTTTATGGGCAGACTGAGGGGGGAGCATGGGAGGCGGGTTGCTGCTTACAAAGACAGGACCTGACCAAAATGGCGCCAATATTGAATGGCAAACAGAGAGAGAGAGAGAGTGAGAGCAAGAGCGACTCCTGTCCCTGTCACCTTAACTCTGGCAACAAAAAACGGGCCATGGCAAGACAATGGACGAACAATTTTAGACAGCCAGGACGACACGAAAGGACGTTGGCCCAAATGGACATACAAATGGACACACATACAAAAAGCAAGATAGGAGGTGTATCTGTGTGTTTGTGAGTGTTGCTTCGATAATTTACGAGCGCACGCTTGGCCACGGACTTTGCTTCCGTTTTGTACTCAGACATCCCTTGATGCCGAAGGGGAATAAGCGAATTGTGGGCTACTATGTAACAGCAGGAAGAGCGTAAGAGCGTGATTACCATTTACAAGATATGTCTATCAGAAATCAATCCGCAGCACTACCATTACCTCTGTTGATGTCATCTCTAAGCGCGTTCTGCCCTCCAAGGTATTCCCATAGTCCATCATTCAACGCTTACAGCTCTTGTTCTTCTTTGAATATACAAATAATGTTGGAAATTTGCATAACTGTCTGGTTTCTGGGTGCCTTCTTCGCTGCCTGCCGCTCTGCTCGTGGTCAGGAGCTGTCGTTATCCTGCCGGCCATGGCGGATATTAAACATTAGCGCGTGCTGAACACATCAACCGACACCACCCCCAACCCAACACTCAACCCCAACCGCAGTGTACACTCTTGCCACCAAAAATAATTAAGGTGAAAATTGCTGTCGACACGCAAACTGAAAAGGTAAAAGCCATATTCCATCTACCATCAACCAAACTCCCCGCTTGACCAAAGTCGAGCACTTTTAAAGTATTTTTTTTGCTTTGAGAAATGACTGACCAACAGACAGAGCAGCTGATAAAATTAAAGCAGCAGCAGCAGCAGCAGAGGACCAGAAGAGCAGAACCGATTGGGAGATGACTAATGAAACCTATTAGCCCTGTGACAGATGAAGAGTCTTCGTCTTCGTCTTCGTCTCAGTCTTTGTCTCCGTCTCTGTGCCTGTGTGGAGGAGCTGTGACCGCGATGATGGATAAGCTCATTAAGCTGAGTCGCGCCGCTCTCCGCTCTGCACTCCACTCTTCACTCCTCCGCAGGAGATCAGGGATCAGATCATTCGGTAGCGGCATCATCTATGACAGCAGCCTGACCTTTCGTTTAATTGAAATCTGTTGGTGGGCCGCCCCTGCTCAACTCTATCTCTGGACTCCCTCTCGAGTGGTGTCCCCCTAATTTGATGATAAGTGCCGTCGTCTCCACTTGCCCTGACATTTTCCTTATCGCTTATGGCCATACAATGTATCCGAAGGTAAAACCTACCCATTGCCAATCAATCAAGTCACAGCTCACAGATTCCCTCGACGGCATCTCTGGGCACTCTGAGGGTCCATTTGCGCATAAGCGGGTTCTGCTGGAGGGATACGCCACGGAAGTCGTCGCCAGGCAGGCGAGTCGGACGATAGCTCGATGCCGGATCGTTCACCATGCAGCTAATCTTCAGATACTGGACACAGGGATCCTCTCCAATCTCGTTCTCTATGGTGCACTGCTGGGAGGATTACAGTTCCATCAATTTGCTCTCAATTCAGAAATAAATACTTACATTTTTCGCATCACGAAACACTCGCTCCTGGTACTCTCGAAATTTGTTCTCCAATTTATGGGCCAGACAGCGGCTTCTATTAGCTGTTCAAAAAGAGACATTAACTTGGCTCTTACTGGAAAGGACTTCACTTACGTGGCTGGCAATGAAATTGAAATTGGATCAGGAGACTAGTTATGCAGGCGGCCATTATGGCCATCCACACCGCTGAAGTACGTGTATTTTCAGGCATTTTGGGTAAAGAACTTGCAACAACTATTCAGAAATTTTGTTAATAAATTGTCCAGAAATTTGTAAGCTGTATGAATTTTGATACTAAAAGTAAGGAGAAAAGCAAACAATGGCTTACTTGATTGCTTCACTATTTGTTTCTATGGATTTCTTTTATTTCGATCTCTAGCTGTGGCACTTTGTGGAATTTATTTGCATGGTTTTGCTGTCAGCTCTTTGGGTTAGACTACCGCATCGAAGGGCACTTTGAGGTTCCATTGACGCCGCAGATGTTTCGGGACAGTCGGTACCATGAAAATTAAATTACGTCTGTAGTCAGTGGACCCAAGGCTCGGCTGCTGCACACGGCAGCTAATTTTCAGATACTGAGCGTCCTCGAAGTGCCGCTCAACGGTGCACTGGGAAGAAATAATCGCAAAAATAGAATTAGTATTTACTTTGAAATGTTTACTAGAAGAATACTCACGCTATATGCATCCTGGACCATCTCCTCGTTCCGATCCTGGTTGTATGGCATTTGCAGAAGTGGCAGACGGTCTGTCGGAAGAAAGAGAATATATATGTGAATAAATTATGTGAAATAAAATTTCGCTTACGAGCTATTTGATCTCTAAAAAGCAAACAGACGAAGAAGAAGGCTATTAGGATCAGGAAATGCTTTCGAAAATGCCGGGAAAAGGGACACATTTTGGAATTTTGAAATTAATTTTTACAGTAAATGCGAAAGAAGTCGAAAGTGCTATAATTTTGATGGGCAACCAAATAACTCGGAGAAAACTAGATGGCTGAAAGGCACACACATAGAGGTCATATATCTAGAGAGAGAACTTCTCAACACACTCAAGGAGAATTCCAGCGTAAAGAAGTCTTCATCTAATCATAAATTTCACAATTCTCCCCACTTAAGTTCTACGAAATCTAGTTGGCTTTTTGATCTATCTCTGTCGCGTTTTGGGTAAACTTTTCCGATTAGCCATAAAAATCAATAGAAAATGCTATGGAAATTTTCGGCTGCGAACGGACGGACCCACGGACGGCCCCGTCGATGTTTGCTTTTGTTTCTATGTCAGTGTCGAGCCGCAGAGTCGGTCGTCTGCTCGTCTGCTGTCTGACGTTGGATTGTGGGTTTGGCAGTTGCTTTGGCGAATTGGTTGTTGATTTTACGATTTACGATTTAATTTGACGAATTTCACATTCACATTCACATTCACATTATTATTATTTTGTATTTCGGTGCAATTGTTTTGTGCGTCGTCGCATTTATGATCTATCAGTGTGGTTTATGGTCTCGTTATGGCCGCGGGCAAGGCAACGCAACGGATTTCACAACCCCCCAAACATGGCCATGTCTATGGCTGTTCGGATTGTCAGACCAATTAATAATCGGCTGAAGTTATAAGCGTAGTTGGAGCTGTGGATGGATCTTCTCCAGATCAGGGCGTAGGAGGAGGCCTTAGCTTTCTCTCCTTTTTGCGCCCACAGATGTGCGCTTTAATTAATTATTGAGTAAAATTAATTTCATTTCAATTGTGCAGTCGCATCATTAGCAACAGTACAGCAATTCCCCTCCTCCCCCCCACCGCGTAGAAGCGGCAAACCTGCTGAGTAAGCACTGATATCGTTTATAGGTTGCCCCCATCCTCCAGCCAACATCACAGACTCATCTGAAGTGCCATATCGTTTTTATGAGTGGGCTTGAAAGGTGATTAACGCGATCATAGAAACGTTGTTCGAGAGTGGAGTGAGTGCCGGCTGCAAGCTGTAACTGGGGGCTCATCTTTCCCCCAACAACACCTCAAGTGGGGGACAAGGAATGAGAATGGGAATGGGAATGGGAATAGATCGTTAGATCTCCCTAGATCATGACTCTTTCTTTCTATCTTTCTCCATTTGCGCACGCGCTAAATGTCAAAAAGAAACGAAACCTATGAACGGAGCTCGGAGCTCGGAGCTCTGAGCCGCCTGCTGTTTGCTTCTCCAATGTCTGTCTCTGACTTGGTGGCACGCCCTCTGCGGCCCGCCAGGCCGCCCACTTTGAACATGTCGAATCATTCATTCAACGCACAAAATGTGGGCTTTCGGCAGGGTCTTCGCTGAGGTGTTGAAAAACGGTGCACTGCAGAGCTCTGCCGCCTCCCCTCCGTTGCAGGAGGCATTTTGTGTGCATTTGTAATTGTTCAACTGCCTCACTGCAGCGGTGCTCTGTGGCAGCTCTCTGTAGCTGTCATTATTTTCTGTAACATTTAGCAAAATCATTAATAATTGTTGTTGTTTTTGCTGTTGCTCTTGCTGTTGTTTCAGTGCGACACAGATACGCACTTTAAGAAAATTGTCAGACGACAGACGACAGCCGTGATCTGGTGTTAACTTGATTAGCATTCGCATAAATTTCGCTGCAATGCGGCATCTCGGCATTTACATAGAATGCGCATTGCAGAACGAATTGGAATTGGCCTCAAAGCAGAGAGAGAGAGAGAGAGAGAGAGCAGAACAGAACCCTAGAGAACACTATCGCTGGCCGACTGGATTAGAAGCAATCGGTGTGGCCCTGACTGCTCCAATTCCCCCTAGACTGGAGACACTTCACTTGACTTATTATGCAAACAAATAATTTCGTTTAAACTGGAAAGATAAGAGAACAGAAACCGAAAGGAACGAAATTATGAAAATATTTCCTAGGAATTGTGCAGACAAAACAAATTGCCGCGTAATCTTGTGGATTGCTTTGGATAGTTGACAATAAATTGGATTCATTTCCCAGAGTCAGAGGACACAAAACACACAGCCACGAGAGAGTCGCTTTATCGACAAGTGCCGCCAAGTGGAATCAATCAAGCGGAGCAGAGCAGAGAGCGAGCATTCATTTCCTTGGAGAGTTTCGGTCATGTTTGTTGTCAAGAGCGAGAGATCTCGAAGCGTGACAATATTTTGGCCACAAATTCAAACGAAACGATCTCGAGGGGCCAGCACAGGAGAGGGGCCAAGGGTCTTCAGCATGTAATTAATCATGTTGACTCGAACGATAAGTTCTGATCTGCTCGAGGGGTGGAGAGATGAGAGATCCTCGGATTCGCTCCTCCGAGAGTACAACAGGTAGTTCAATGAGAGGTTCACTGCCTTCGTTGTGTGCGGTGTGCGGTGCACTCGGTGGAGGGAGGAAGAGTCAGTAGCCTCAATAAATCTACAAGATATCGGGTACGAGTATCGCTTGCGGGGAAATCAATAATCCACAAAGGGGTCTTGCGACCCTCGCAGGACCCTCCAAAATGTGAATATTTACGATGTATCCGAAAGATCACGACATAAAAGCGCCAAAATTGATACATTATAAGTGGGCATTGGGGGAAATTATGGAAAAGATTAAGGCTAAAAGATACAACCAAGTGATGGATTAGTTGCGTTGCGTGTAGTGGTAAGATCTTCAGGTGGTTTGGAGGGGAAGATACGAGTACGAGTACGAGTGAGTGTCTATAGGCCCCTCTTCATTCTAGGCCAAAATCACCATAAATCGTTTAACATTTGTCAATGGAAGAAGGCAGGGGAGTCAAGTAAAGACTGCAGACTTGGAAGTGTATCTTCTGGTTGAACGTAAGACAAGCAGCCAGCCAGCTTGTACGGGAGCAAACAAAAGCGTCTGTAAACCAACAAAGAGAAACCCTAACGGTGGGTGGACGGCGGTTGGGGGGGCAAACAGTGCAACAATGTCAGGCAAAGATTCAAATGTAACTGGGGGTATCTGTAGCTGTAGCTGTAGCTGTATGGCTGTATGGCTGTGTATCTGTAGAGACGTCTGCTTTGGCATTAATGGCAAATTTGCACGGAGTAAATACTCGTACGGGTAGCAGAACAGACGGACGGACGGATAGACAGCGGCAGTCAATTATCAATAGACTGGAATGTGTGTGTGAGTGTGTGTGTAGTTGTAACTGTACCAACACACCCATACAAATGGTAACATAGATACATTTGTCGCTAGCTGCCGCTGGTTGATGTTTTTTTGTTGCTACTTCACCTGCGTGCAGCTCTCGCTCGCTCTCTCGCTCAGCATACTTCCCTCTTGCTCTGTCTGTGTGCGCGCTCTCGCTCTATCTTGGCTGCGGATTGGCTGGCCTCGGCGTCTGCGCTGCTTTCGGAGAGGCCACACCTCTATTTTATCTGTTCTCCCTCCCCCTCCACCCACCGCATGCACCTCTCATGTTTGCAGCCCCAGACAAAGCGACGTTTGCGTGCAGGTCCCCACGTCCGTCTTCCCTGTACCATTTCATTCCACGGACTACCATTCCCCCTCTCCCCTTTTGGACCCAACATAAGCTTTCGACCTTAATGGCTTCAAAGGGGGTTGGTTGGGGAGGGAAATGGCTTTTGGGGGATGACTCTCCACCACCTGGAGAACAAAATGAAAATGGCTTTTATGTGTGGCGTGCGTTGGGGCAATTTTATGGCCAACATTGGGCAGAACATTCAGGGAAACCTTCATTCCTTGGAGGGCTAAAACTGCTTTCCACCTGGCAACTAGACTTGGGGCTAGGAATATGCAGATCCAGATATGTTTTAATTGTTCTCCTATTGATTTTAGCCCAAAGACAAGCCATAAACTGTGCAAATTTATGCTTTAATTTTGTTTAATTATTTTTTATTTCGTGGTAACAGCTTGGGGTCTGCTTGATGTTTGCGTGAAGTTGGAAAATGGGAGCTAAACTTCACTTCAAATGTGTCAAAATCAATGGTCTCTGAGGCTCTTCACTCTTGGCCGAATTTGATTAGTATTAAGGGAATTTCCAGGAGTTTTATATATGCTTTTTCCTTAACTTACTAAAACTCCCTGTGACATCCACTCCTACCGCTAGAGTTTGAATCTAAAATGGCGAATCCCAGCAGCTCGTTCAATTAAAATCCATAGCAAACTCTTCTACTCTTATACCTCCAATAAGATCAGCTGCTTGCACACCTGAGAGAGCGGCCCTGTATAAGAGCGAAAACGAGTTGCCGATCACCTGAGAGCGGCGGCAAAGAGAGAGAGAGCGCGAGAGAGCGTAAGCTGCTCTCACCCACATGTGGACTGTGCGGCTTGTGGCTGTGGCGGGCTCTGGGGAGCACACCTGGTAGCTTACCGGCGCTCCGGCCAAGGTGTGCAGAGAGACAGCAACAGAGAGTGAGAGAGAGATGGCAGGGGAGGGTTGGTGGGTTAGCCAAGCAGAGCGAGCGCTATAGCGCGACTGGCGGCGAGGTTCTTCTGCGCGAAACCCTCGCTCGTCCAATCAGTACGAACTCGGTTCCCGCCAGCGAAGTGACGACTTCCCCAAGACGACAGCGACAGCACGCGAGAAAACCTCTCTTACTGTCCCCACCAACTCACGACTGCCGTTAGTCAGAGACAGAGTCAAACAGTCAGAGTCGCGTTCTCTTGACCAGAAAGTGCTGCTGCCAGCCGATGTACTATAGTAGAAAGAAAATAGTTTATAGCCAATAAGTTGCAGCGGCATATGACAAAAGATACAAGATACAAATAATCATCCATCCATCCATACGCAGTGGAGAACGCGCGCTTCGCATCGCCAACTGAAACGAATGCGGAAGTGGAGAGCCGGCGGCTTTTTATCACCTTTTTGCATTACGCGTGCATTCCGCTCCGTTGCGAAGGATCCCATAAAAAGCCCCGTAAAACAAAAGCAAAATCAAAAGCTAAATGATACTTAATGTTCCCTCAACAAAAAAGAGTTGTGCAAACAAAAGTGCCCGCCGCCCGCCGCCCCCAGCCCCCCAGAGCTCCCAGAGGAGGAAGAAAGTGATCGAGTGTGCCTTCATTTGCATATCCTTGCAAATTATTTAAATTAAAATATTATTAAAACGTGCAGCAATGCCTGCTGTTGTTCCGTTGTTACCCCCGAGTGCCATTCAATAATATTCAATAATTCGGAAACAAATTCCCGAAACCGAAAGCCGCAAGCCAGCAGCCAGCAACCAGCAACCAGCAATCCGCAAACGCCTGCAAATTTGATTAATCATTGTGCCTTGAACTGGTCGTCGTCGTGACTCGTGAGACAGGGAAACGCCGCTGCCTTAATTATCCGCAAATAAAACAAAATTCAACAAATTATTCAGTTAAATTTAAGTACGAGCCGCAGACCTGTGTGTGTGTTTGTGTTTGTGTGTGTGTGGTGCAGTCCTCCTCTCAAACCTTTCCTCGAACGGAGCCCCTGGATGCAAATAAACTCCGCTTAAATGCATACGGATATCATAATCGGTGACCAATTTGCGGCCAACAACAACTACTGGGTGATGCAGGTGAGTTCCCAGTGGGAGTACTATGAGTATAAATGGGTCAAGTTTCAAAATAAATACAACAGGAACACTAAGAATCAAAAACTAGTGGCATATGTTTAAAGAACTCTCAGAGAACTTCCGTTGCATGCAGGAAATAGATGCTGTAGGAAGATTCCTTCCCCGTCAATCAGCAATTCCTTTTAGCACTTGTTCCTGCCTTCCCCCAAAAAGCATCTCGTAAAAACAATTACTACCCATAATTATCAGCAAAATACGTTAATTAAATACATTTTATGGCAAATTAATTTTACCCAAAATTGACAAATACAAGGCCCCCAACAAAACAACAACAAAAACAAACACCTTTACGAGTTACTTTGAGTAACTTCCGCTTATCAAAATGCAAATCTTTCCCTGGGCCAGATTTTTGTGTAGATTTTTGTGCCTGATTTGTGCCTCCAGCCAAAGCCAGTCTCCGGGTGGCAGATATTACGAGTATAAATAAAAACAGCACGCGGCAATCGCAAGTTACAATATAAATTGAAAACAAATTAACTTTATTATCGAGCGGATGGATTGGTACTTGTATCCAGTACCGGTACAGGAGGCGGAGGCCGCTGTCAGACCGCACTTGAGTCCGTCTCGCCGAGTATTTTCACACGGATTAGCACCTTCTCAGGTGTCCCTCTGGTTCTTCGTTCTCCCTAGTCCCCGTTTCCCTGTCATCCGAGTTTATTTGTGTATTTGTCAACGCGGCAATCGATTTGTAAATCTTTTTATCACCTGCAGGGCACATTCGATGCACTCCGACGCTCTTTAAGCCGTTCTTAAACAGCGCGTCGGTTCGATCGTTTGAACTGGTCCCAGAGAAGAGACGCAGAGAAGAGCCTCCGCTGAGGGGCGTCGAACGTTTGGCCGCACTTTTCACGCGTTCCGCGAGGAAATCGAAGCGATCTTCTGACTGTCTCTTATTGCTCTCCCTCCTCTCTTTTCTTTCGGGGCAAATGTTTGCCAGCCTGTTCCTGCTCGTCTCTGTGTGTGTCGAGTTTGTTTCATTGTTTGACTCGCGCTCACTTGCGAAGCTCCTCGTCAATATTTGCCCACAACACTTTGCCAATGTGCCAAGTGCTATATGGGCCGCCTGCCGTCGGATGAGGTGCCTTCTTCATCCCCTCGTAGGACCCATGACTGCAGCCTGTGTGGCATCAATGGGGAGTGGTGGGGTGTCTATAAATATGTTGTTCTGCGTATGAGTAATGCGCCTTTCCATGGAATATTTTCCTTCCTATTAATAAGTGGGTAAATGTCAACGCAACAGATGTTTCAGTTCAATGGAGAAGACCTTGACTGGGAGGAAGTTTATCATGACAGAGCGATCGATCAAGAGGACAAAGGAAACAACTTTTAGAGGAGGCTCTCCTGGAAGGAATCGAAAGGAGAGAGTATTCATTTTCCTTATTCTCTAGCCAATTCTTTCCTTTTACTCTTGCAAGCATTGTCCCCCCTTTTCTTTTATCTACTTGTTACCCCGAGAAGACTTCCAGTCTTACACCTCTTCATTGATAAGTTCTCTGTCAGAACTATTGCCTTACTCAACAAACGCCCCAACCGAACTTAAGTGCTTCCTTCCTCTGGGGAGATAAGAGAAGAGCACTCTCCGAAAAAGAACCCACTACATTGGCACTTCTCAGGAAACACAGTGTCGTAAAAAAGAGACTCCGCTCACTCACCTCTCTATCCCTTTCCTTACTTCTTGTTCGACAAGTGTTGTGCGTCTGTCCGCTCGTCTGTTGGTCGTTGTTTTCCATGGTGTTATGGCAGGTGACGTTGGTTGTTCCGCCTGTTCCATCCAACACTCACTCAATAGCTGCACTAATTAGGCATGTGTTGTCAAATATTTACAGACAGTCGCAAAAGTACAAAGCGCTGTTGTCTGTCCGTCTCTCTGTCTGTCTGCATGGCAGAGTGAAAGATTGAAGTCGAGAGCAGAGTGCAGAGTGTAGCGGGTGTGCAGTGGTGTAGCGGGCGGGTGCTTCTTCCGTTTTGTCCACTGATTTACCACACACATACGGAACGGATCGTCGTAGATATGACACGGTAATTCCCACGATTCACACACCGATTATGACGAAAAAACTTTCATCTTTTATGGCATTTAGCGAACGAGAATTAGTTTACGATCCATTTACAAGGAATTAGCAAAGCAATGAGTGGGGTGGGTACTAGCTATACACACATATAGGTACACATATGCCTTAGATATCGGGGTGAATAATGAAGCTAATCAAGCACGTAGTCATTCCACTCCAACTGTGGGGTTGGACCAACAGTGCACTGATTAATGGCCCTGAGACCATTGTGCTTCAATCGTAAATAATTAAGTATAGATAAAAATCAGATAACTCATAAGTTTTTGCCAAGAATAAGCGGGGGGAGTGCGGGGAGCTCCACTGTCAGCACGGGGCAAAGATTTATGCAAATTACTGTACTAAACGAAACCTGCAGTCAAAAGAGTGATTTGTCAATAAAAATATACGAAAATACACACACAAAAATCTATAAAATATTTATAAATATATTCGTAGGGTTATTCCGTATCTAAATCAATAGAGAAAATACATTTTACACTCGTATTTGCATTCACGAATCCACCGCACAAAGGCGGCGGCCGCCTTCAAAGTGGCAATCGGTGCTGAAAATTTAACAAGAATCGGGGCAGCCCCCCGCCCCGATAGGCGGTACGTTCAGTATCTGGCAGATACAATTGTCTGTCTGTTCATCGGGTGGCCAATAAAAAAAACTGTATGGCAAATTAGATATAGAAAAGGCTAAATAATGGCTACGATAAGATAATTACGTGAAATGTTCATGTCAATAGTTGACTTTCCATTTCGAAAAAAATGAGTTCAAGATTGAAGCACAGGCCCCTCCACAGGCACAGACACTGCTTCATGCCTTACTCATGCCACTAGACACGAGACACCAAAATGCCAATTACACAGGGCCCACAGACAATAGTTGGAGCCACAACAGTTAGATAATAACTGGAGTAAGCCATGAAAACACTTTTGCCAAAATCTCATTAAGACCCGGCGCAGAGCACAGTGGGAGATCGCCGTCAGTTCATCCATCTATCTATCGATCGATTCCTATGCAAATCCCTTGTTCAATTTTCTGTTTCCTCAATCACAATGCCACAAAGATTTTATTTGCAAGTCGTTTGCCATATTTCTTTTTTGGTTTTTGGCCTGGCTGGCTGGATGGCTTTTGGCTTTTGCCAATTCATGCAAATGAAAACGAAAACGAAAACTGGCACACACACACACAGACAAAGAATGCGCCAAAAATGGCACAAAATATCATTTATTTCTGGCAAAGATTTTGATTGATACGCCGCTCCAGTCTGGAGGTCAACTTTGGTCCAAGGAAAATCAATCATCCACAATTCATTGAGTGCACAATCGGACAAAGAGATGGCGGGAGAGAACCTTAGGGATAGATACAGAGAAGAGTGGATTGCTTAGAAGAGAAACTAAAAGTTATAGATATCTGGATTTGGATCTGGTTATGCGACTTGCTGGTCGGTCATACGATCCACTGCCTGAAGCCTCCATCAATCTTGGAGTGATTTTCGATTGAAAATTCCTCTTCCTCTCTGTCTGTCTCGCTAACAACCCCATTTTTTATGGCACGTGAGCTTTTATTGCCGCCTTTGGGTACCCTTTTCTCCACTTAATCCCAACATTTCTTCGAGTCGGACAAATTTTTGATAGATTGCCTCCAGAGTTCGAGCCGAGTGCCGAAGAAACGTTTCAAATTCGGCGAATTATTGCGGAAACTAGTTTGCTGAAATAAAAACCATACTTTTCAAACAACAACTCGAATCGAATCGAATCGAATCGAATGTCTCTGAAGTGGAGGTGCTAAAACACAGAGCATTGTGTGCCTGTGTGCCCCTCGGTGTCCCCGCTGGAAGGCAACATTGAAGCGCAATTCGTTTCAAGTTTGATTGGATCAAAAGCTCAGCAGCTGACAGAGAGACACGTTTTCAGTTGCCACAAACGTGGATGGGGGCATGGGTGGGGGAACTTGGCAACGAAATAAAATATATTTAAAGCTTCCCCCGAGAGAGCTCATTTGATGCCGCATTAAGATCAATTATTTGATTATGAAACCAAATCTGCGTAAAATCTTCAAATAGTTGAACGGCTTAGGTGACCCAGGCCGATGTCAAATGCTCTTCAAGTGTGCTGTAAATCTCAATAAAAACTAAAATTTATTTCTGCCGACAGCGCGTCAAGGCGCAACATCTCATCGCACCGAAAAACCCATCATCGGGTGCCCGAAGCCTGAAGGTGAGAAATGTGGCAAAACAACAATGGGGCAAACACATTTGATCGGGGACCGCTGATAGAGTCATCACATCACCCGGCCAGACGCCAGGCCAGCCGCCTCCCATCTCGATCAGGTCAGAGATCTGTGCTGTCCCTTGGGCGGCTATGGGCTCTGGGCTCTGGGCTCGTAAAACCCAAAAACAAAAGTTCAGTCAGATAAATAACAGACATCCCAGAGATACGCTCAAATTGCAAATTCAAATTGAAATCGAAATTCCCTAAGCTAATGGCGGGCCAATTTTCGATGGAGTGTGGATGTATTGTAAAACCATTTCGTAAGCTTAACGTTCGATGGAACTCGACAAAAAGAAGGCACACACACAACAAAAAGATCAAATCAGCCAAAGAGCATGCGCGGAAGATTATTCCAATTTACATTATTTGCTTACTTAACTCTTAGCACCTAAAGATTGAAGATTTCTATTATTACTCCCGTACCATGCCCCACTCGATCGCCGATCGGCGATCGGCGATCAGCGATCTATCATCGATCATCACTGATCGTTGATCCGACGCTCACTTGCGCTAATTGCCAGAGTACGCAGCAGTACACGCACGAATCTGTGGAAAGAATGGGCAGAAGATCGTAGCGCCAGAGATCTGTTTTGTTGTGTTGTGTTGTGTTGGGCAAATGACCCACTAATAGAGCCTGTCAATAAGAGTAACGTATCGTATGGCAGCGAAGAAGGGAGTCCGTGGTCACTGAATGATCTTGTGCCTGGCCATTGAACCGCTGTTGGTAACCCCTAGGCAGGTTTTTGCTTTTCCCTGGGGTGTAAACATTTACACACATTTCCTGCTGCTGTTGCACACAAAACAACAATTAATTGCCCGCAAATCCTGTATTATTCAACAGTTTTCATTTCATTTCAAATTTTTATTGATTCCAACATGTTGCGCATGCCTCGCTCCCGTCCTCTTGTTTCGTGGCGATCGTCAGGCATCAGTGATTCGCAGCTCTGATCGGAAATTGGTTTTATGTGCCCAATGTTCTTCCCAGTTGCAAAGCTTCAAAAATGCCCTCAGGTCGCCCTCGACTCGAGCACTTCCTGTGCCCTCCAAAGTCTGGGCTGTCACCCTCGACCATAACCATTTCATAGCTTCACTGGTCACCCTATGGATAGATATGCATCCCATCCCCATTGATGATTGCTTAGCGTGAAATTGTGAGAATAGAGTTCTGAGGCGACGCGTCATCGACATCAATTAATGTTTTATTATGCATTTTGTTGTTTGCTCAGCGCAAAGGAGCAAAGGATATTCAATATCCCGATGATATGCAATAGCTGTGCGAAGGTTTTTATGCAAATGAGCGGGAAGAGTGCAGTGTGAGGGTGGAAAGTGCAGGATATACCGCGTGTCATATGGGAAATGTAAACAGTAAAGAGAGTGTTAAAGTCAAGGCAGTTTCGATGGTTCTGTAGATGTAATTCCTTTCGTAAATATCTTGCAATATTGTTACCCAATTGCATTTTGTTTCTCCCCACCCAAACCCAATTTCAAATAAATTTCCCATAAAAATCCAATTAATTCCATTTACAAAAAGCTCACATAAAATACTATAACAAATCGCTGGCCATAGAAAATGGCGCTCTAGACGGGAACACGAAATGCCAATAGCAATTGGCAATTGGCAACAATAGCAATATCAATATAATTCAGTTTCGAGTGACTTGTCGTTAGAATAAATAAACTTATATACAATACGGACATACGGGTACGTGTACGGTGCACGAGTACGAGAATAGGTAACAAACAATAAACCGATGTGGAATGGGTAGGAAAATATCCACATTTAAAGTCAGCCAATAAAGAAAATAGACAGACAATCAATAGATAGTCAAACATCAGTCAGAGAGAGAGAGAGAGAGGGAGAGAGAGAGAAAGAGAAAGATAGACGGAGAGATACAATATTATAGTTGAGGGAGAAAAAATACAAAGTAAAAACTGTCGCAAATTGCGGTCATTCGTCATGCGCACATAAGCAGAACGACAGCGGGGGCCGGCAGCAGCAGCAGCGGCAGCAGCAAATGGCGTCGCGGCAATCGATGCTGGTGGATGGAGTGGAGGGGAAATTGAGTACTTAACGGGGGTGCAGAGTGGCAGATAGATAGAGTGAGAGAGAGAGAGGCAGATGTCACTCAGCTTTAGCAGCAACA
The DNA here is from genome assembly GCF_900245975.1 of Drosophila guanche. NCBI lineage: Eukaryota > Metazoa > Arthropoda > Insecta > Diptera > Drosophilidae > Drosophila > Drosophila guanche. Next base: position 1,883,364 of record NW_022995751.1, on the reverse strand, counting down.
AAAAAACAAAAGCAAGCAGGCAGTTTTTTGTTTTTGCTATTATCTCCCCACTCTACACACGCATAAATATGAACATATTCTCGTGTGTTTGTGTGCAGGCAGAGGCGTAGGTGGGGATTATGAACAGAAGGGGTTAGCATTGGAGTTTAATAGATTAAAATAAATTCTTAAATACTTCATGGCTACATTTCAATTACCCGGAATTTGCATTAATTATCTTTCAATTATTCTTTTCTTCCCCTCTGTAACCGCACCCCTGTCTAACATACTCTCACAGCTTTTGCTGCCGTATTTCTCACTCTCTCTCCGTCTCTCTCTCGCTGTGAAACTATGAAATGTGTTTTGATTTGCTGCGCTTGCCGCAAAGCTTTTGCTAATGCCTTTGCTTGTTGTTGCTGCTGGCGGCTGCTGGTTGGACGCTTCCAGCGGGTGTCGGGTGCTGTCTGGGGTGGGCATGGATGTTGGTAAGGGGTTGGGAGGGGACTGGGGGCTGTCTCAACATGGCGACGTTTGCTTTTGCTGCTTAATGGTGCTTAACAGCCGTTGAGCGGAGCGTGGAGCGTAGAGCGGATAGCGGCGACTGCGCATGTTCCATAGCTTAACGGGAAGTATGTGTACATAGAGAGCGTCTATCTGTGTGTGTGCTGTATATAGGAAGAAATTTGCGTTGAAACAGTTACGCGAGAATCAAGAATGGAATGGATATTGTCGCCATTTATATTGTGCGGGAAATTCCAAGTAGAATCAGGAATCGCGAAATTTATTTATTGCACTTCCTGGCTAATTGTGCATAAAATATGATGGAGCAGGATTCAATTTGGTTGAAATTGTACCCATTCCAACGTTTCTTTCAATTTCTCTCTTTTCGATAGCTTCCCCAGCCCATTCATTCCCATATCAATTTCATTCAACAATTTGTCGACCCTTGCACTCCCCTCTGGCCAAAAGACAAAACTCCAACTCCAGCGGGGAGTATATTTTCCCACCTTTCCCTCAAAAGTCATTGTTGGGGTCTGTCTCAGACTGAGAAATGAGTATTGGTACGAGGTATTGGGTACGGGGGCCACCGTTGTTATGATACCTATTAACGCTATTATTATGAAAATTTTCAGCATCATTGATTTTTGTTACCGATTTTCTAATTTAACCAAATTATTGTTTATTCCCTCGTCGTCTTTCCCATTGATTTATCTTTCGATGTTTGTCTTTCGTTCGTTTTTTCTTTGTCTATTTTTGGGAGTTTTGTTTCTTTTCTGGACACCCCTCTGGAGCGGGGGAATCGGGTTTTCTGTTAACTGGTTGCGTAAATATCTCTTGGCCTCAATGAAATGCCTTCACTCGACTCCACTCCACTCCTCCCAAACCCAATAGATACCGAGATATGGAGGCTCTTTTTCCTCAATGAAATGCCGAAAATTAGCATAATCTCTAACTCCGATGGCTGTGCCTTTCTCGCATTGGGTTTACACTGTCCAACATGGGTTCTGGGTGCCTCAGCAGGTGTGATGTTTCCATGGAAAGTAAGAGTTTCAGTGTCTGTGCTTCGATGTTGTGCAGTGTGGGGCAGGCAGCGGCACTCGCAGAGGGAAAATAAAAGCGAAACCTGTTCGCATTTTAAACGAAAATCTTGTTGGACATGATGTTGCCCCCTAAAGAGGTGTGCATAAGGTGGGGGCTTAAGGGAGATACACGGTAGAGGGACGAAGAGGGGAGGGTTATTTGTTTGTTGGTGTCAAAGCTGTCACATATTTTATGAAGCTGCAGCGGCAAAAGCAGCAACATGTGGCGGCATGCAGGCGGTTCAAGGGGTCACCGAGCATACAGCTCTCCGAGCTCCGAAAACTTTGTGTGTGCCCCACACGCATTCATCTCGGTGGTGCAGCGGCTGCTGCTGCTGCCCCTTCTGTTGCACATGCATTTTAATTTCCCAGTTGTGGGTAATTGCCTGGCCCGTCCCCTTGGGCCATCATGCCGCATTTGTACCAAGCCATGGCTATGATTTCTGGCCCAGGCGCAGGCACAGTTTCTGCCCGAGTCCGCGTCTGAGTCGTGATTGCAATTGGCAGTTGCCTCCAGAGAGGAGAGGGGAAGGGACAGGGGCAGGGGCAAGCCAGACATATGTTAGCCTTATAATTTATGCCCCTGGTTTTGTGCTGTGAGTTTTCCTGTTTTCTGTTTTTATTAATTGTACAAAACCGATGGTCAAAATATGTCTGCCCTCGAGGTACCTTTCAGTCTTACTTTTATTTGATTTTACAAGAATTATTCACTCAATCTTTGATTCTCTCTACACTATAAAATAGTATTTGTGTCTCCCTTCCTCTCCCTCACTGTTTGGGCCTCTGCTGAGAATTCATTTGTAATTATTTTGAATTGAGAATTGCCCAAGGTTGCCGCCTGATAATTTATATGTCACTGTTGAAATCAAATGCACTTAACACGCGAATTAAACAAACAGTTAAGCCAGCAAATAATTGAGTAGCCAATTCTCTAAGCTTTTGTTTAATTAAACTCATTTGGGTGCATCGTTAAAATAAATCACATTCTGGGTGGAGAGAGGGAGAAAGAGTTTCATTCCATAATAAGTGAAATTAATCAAGCGAGAATATAAACACAGAAAAAAAGGAAAGTAAATTCTAAAAGCGATTCCAAGACACTCCACTCTTGTCTTGACCAGATCAATGTCCCTCATTCCCATGGAATTTCTGTCATATTTTTCCACCCATTTTCCAATCACTAAACGCTTTTATCTCTCCTCTAATTAAATGCTGGAAAATAAATGCTTAATTGGACAGTCAGCCAATAGACTTTTGAATGAGCAAAAAACTGGGCAGAGAAAAAACTTGAAAAATGTTAAACAGTAGCACAAAACGTCGCTCTGTGTGTCTGTCCATCTGTCTGTCTGTTTGGTGGTGATGTCTGGTGGCATTTTAAACTTGCCACACAATCTGCATACGGCAGACATACAGCAGCCATGCGGCATATGAAGGAGAGTCCATTTGTGGCTGAGATATTTGAATGCTAGTCAACGCCAAATAGATATATGCCAAAAGATTTTGACAGGCCAACTATCAATTTATATCGTTAATGTGGCAGACTCTCGTTTCAGCTGTAGCCTGCCTCATTTCTGCGGCAACATTCGGCCTGAACTGCGCGGCTCAAAGTGAAGCTAATTGAAATGTCGATAAGGCAAACGTTTTGACAGTTCGACAGCTGCCTAAAACACACAAAAACACAACAAAACCGAAACAAAAAACTAAACTTCCAGCTGTGGAAAATGTCATTTCGAAGAAGTTACTACCCTGGCCCACATTGCGTATACGTATCCGTTGACTCATTGTCTCTCTTTCTGTCGCCCTGTCGCCCTGTCGCACCGTCGCACCGCCGCTCTGTCGTACTGCCTGTTTGAGGCGGCATTCTAAGCACACGAATATGCCGCAATTTGACCCAGTTTCTGCCCCGACAATAAGAACAGCCACCATGAGCCACACATGAGTCACGGGCCACACAACTCTCCAGCTCCAGCTATGGATGTCCCCACTGAGGCAGCAGCAACGGCAGGCAGCTGCGACGACTCCTTTGAAGCTTGTGCGAAATTTATGCGCACAATATGCGAAATTTATTGTAATGACAATCGCTTAGTGCATAATTCTCCAGACACTGTAGTGCCCGCGTCCCCTCCCCTGTCCACCCCGCTTTGTGAGCAGGAAGCGGGCAATCATTTCGGCTTGTTTTGCCATTTGTTTGGGGTTTTATTTTGGATGCAGCTGCTGATGCTGCTCCAATTGACGCCCACCTGCGCAACAAACGAAGGGGAGCTGAGAAGCTGCCTTTGACGTCAGACGTCCGAGTGGGTTGGCGCGAGAGAGGCAGACTAATCGGCTTGAGTGGGGCCCCATAAATCCTACAGGGATGAACATGACGAAAAAGGTTATTAAAGTTACACAAAACTGTTGGCTACAAGGAAGATTTTGTGGCAAAAGATAGTCCGTAGACAGAGCTTTCAATCCCAACGAATTCACAGTTCAAAAGTGTAGTTCTTCCACCCAAATGGAAGCTGTTGCCTTAGACTGAATCCAAAGCGACAGTCGCATTCATTTATAGGGAAAAATATCACACAACAATGTCCGGCACAGCCCTGGAATCCTTTCGCAACACAGGTCACAGCCTCTGCAGCTGCAGACTGAACCTCCCAGCTTCCAGTTGCAGTTGCAGTTGCTCTGTGCTTTCATTTTCATTGAACAATGTGCATCATTAACGCAAAATGCTCCCTTGGGCTGTTGCCTTTTCGTTAACAAAAGCGCAAATATTTTTTAAGCTTACATTTTGGTTTTCGGTGCTCAGGTTTTCGCAAGTATTTTGTTTTTCTCGTTTGTTATTTTTACAGCAAATATTCAGCGAAAATAAAATAACAACAACAACAGAAAAAAGCGTCTTAATGAAGTGCGATTCAGATTCACTTGAGACCCACAGGGGTCGGGCTACTGAGGGTATGGGTATGGGGAAAGGGGGTTACACACTTACGTGTATTTTTGTGGTCATGCCAAATGAGGAAGTTTCAAGCGTCTCGGCAAGTGTCTGTCTGCCCCCTACGACCCCTCCTCCCTTTGTACAGCCACTCATCTGGGACTCACGTGCGACACAGTCGATGGTTGAAGTTTGTTTTTCTGATTTTTTGTGGGCTGGTCTCTCCCACTGCCCATTTTAGGCATTGGCTTTTCGGCTTTTCTGCCGCCGCTACTCTTTTTGGGGCTCTTGCATTGATTAACGCATTTCTTTGGCCTGCTGCCGCTGCTGCTGCTGCTGCGGCTGCTGTCCCCCATTGTCCCGCTGCAACAATTGTGGCCCCAGTGTTCCCCTGCCTGTCTTCCAGTTGGTGCTGCCGTTTGCTGTTTTGGCAAGTGATTTATGCCGCCGTTGGGGGACTGTAACGTGACACATTGAGGAGACACATTTGTAGCTAATAAGTTTAGTGGCATAATGAATGGCATTTGAAAAGGTCCATTGAAACGCTGCAGAATCGGGAATCGGAGCAGCAGGGGAATACGAATTGCAACACATTTTCAAAATGAATCATTCCAAGCTCAAATGTGGGTTGCAAGAATTAAAAGTGAACTCTTTTTGGGGTCGAGAGTTTAGGGAACTGATTGAAGCAATTCTCAATGGAGCAAAAGTTTATGAACATTTGAGATTTTCGAAGACAGAATGTAGATATGAAATACAATTTTCTTACCTTTCAATCTGCTTTGCTTCTCTGCTAAATAGCCTTAGTTTTTGGAACGACTTCCATCTGTTTTAGCTGAACTTCAATCAGGCTCCATCTGGTTTTCTTTCTTCCCGTGGCACCCTTTAGGCCCTGAAAAGAGTCCGAAAAAAAAACACATTTTGTCAGTGAAACACGAAGCAAAATAATTTTTAAAGACTCGCACGCGTCTCCTCGAGCAGCAGCAGCAGCAGCAGCAGCAGCAGCAGCACACGCCAATGCCAGAGAGCGACAGGGCACACACACACCTTCAGAAAGGTGTTAAAATGTCGGGCTCAAAAGGGCACAGACACAGCCAAAGGACAGACATGACACGAGAGTGGAGTGGGGGAAGAGACACGGAGCAGGGACACGGGGCAGAAAGGTGGTTAATAACCCGAACGCTAATGAAAAAGGCACTGACAACAAACAAAAAGGGAGATGGATTGGGTGCACAAGGCAGCAGCAGATGAACTCCAATTGAGGGTTGAGGGTCTGCCACGAAGGCATTGTAATCATTATCAGGATGGAGGAGGGTTGAGGGTCGGCTCGTGCTATGATATGGGCGCGAGGGCGTTCGACTAAATTTATGATGATGATCTAAATTTTGATCAGAGTTGATGAATGTTCTGCCACAGAGAGGCAGAGAGGGACTTGGCAGTGGAATTTGCAGCTGCCCCTATTAAAATAAAAAGATGACCAGGCAACATTTGATTTTTTTAATGGACTTTTAAGAAAACGAAACCAAAGAGCGAGACAAGAGAGAGATAGAGAGAGAGCGAGCAAGAGAGAGATAAACGTTTCATGCTTTTCTTTTAACACCTTTTTTTCTGTTGGTCGAGAGATGTTTTTGTTGTTGTTGTTTTGCGGCTAATGTTTGCCCTTCCACTTAGCGCCTCTTTTACGATTAGAAATCATTACGACTGCGGAGAGTGCAGAAGACCTCATTTAATTATGTAAACGACACGAGCACAGCAGATAAGAGAGGAGTGCAAGAGAGAGACTGGCAGAGAGAGGTGCCCATTTATGTCAAATTGACACCTTCCCGAGGGGCCTCATTCTCCTAAATTCCTCACAGATCTTGCACAGATAGTTATCTCCACTCTTTGTAGATCTGTGCCTCCTCCTTTAATACACTTTAAATATTTATAAGCTTCGAATGTTTGGTACCTAATTGATGAGCTCCGCTTTCGGGCTGAAGGTGTTACAAGGAGGTGGAGGGGCTGGCTGCAGCAGCTACATTGATATTTCTAGCTGCTTGGTTTGTGTACAGCAAGATGCATCCCCGCTGTGCCAACAAATTGGGGCGACTGGCGACAAGCAAATAAACCAAATCAGACTCCGAGCGCGGCATGAAGCAGCCTCCTTCTAGCCTCTCTAGCTCTCCTTTGAGCAGAGCTGCTCGCGTGTAAATGATTCTCGCTGTGGCATGTCCCATGTAAAGGTTGCAGCACGAGTGTGTGCAACAGGTAGCTGCATGGCCTGTCAATACCTACACGCCTGCCTGGCTGCCTGTCTGCCTGTCTGCCTGTCGGCCTGTCTGCCTGCTTGGATGCTTGTCTGCTGCATGTGGCAATGTTGCAGAGGCTGTGGCTAGGGGAGAGGGTTTATTTGGTGGCAGGGCATTCCTCATTCGATTCGAAAATACACACTGAATAATGCAATAATGCAGTCGCCATGTAATCGCTCTCCACCGCCCAAAAGACACACACAAAAGACATGCCAAAAAGCGGTTCCAAGTTCCAAGAAATTTACTGCAAGAGGAAACTCTGTGAGGCACTGACCATTTCCCAAACAGAAAAGTAAAACCACATCGAAACGATGCAAAACGCATGTCGAGCATGGACCTGCACTTGTCGTTGCTTGCCGCAGCCGTCATGCCACTCCCCGCCACTCCACCCCACTCCATCTGCAATGCAAAGTGTGGGCCCCAAGGGGCACCCCAACCACTGTTCCAAATTTGATTTGCTATGCTGATATATTTTTTGGCGACAAAACGTGGAAGGCGAAAACGTTGCACAGCCAGTGGAAAATGCGGAAAACATATTTGGCATAGTTTTTCCAACTCTCTCTCTCTCTCTTCAGCTCTCGCCATCTCCATTTCCATTTCCCTTCGTCTGGCTGCCTCAGTCGCCAATCGTTGGCCAAGATTTATGTTCGCTTGGTCCAATAAAATAATTGCCAGCGATTTTTTATGCAAATTGTTTCTTTGGGCAGGCTGCTGCCTGGCTGCTTGCCACATGAGTCATGGACATACGTACAACTCGCATGTGGTACAGCTAAACTGAACAACGAGTAAAACTAAACGATTTTTACGATCTTCTGCGCATAGACTCTGTCTTGGTTGCTGTTTGTTTGTTGTTTATGGCCCAGCGTTTAGTTTTTATGGCGAAAAGGGGTTTCTAATTTGCAAAGAAGTGCCCCTTGAAGAGGGTCAAATGTGGAATTTGACATTGATTCTCGAATCGAATCGAATCGAATCGAATCGAATGACTCTGACAACGAACTTGTTCTTGGCACAAAGTTGCCGCCTAGCTGCTGCCGTTTCCTGTCTTAATGGCAGAAAACTTTCACTATTTCTAAGCACATTAAAAGCCGTTTCATGAAACAAATTTCAGGAAATATTTGCGATTGTAGTTTGCCCTCGGGGCACTTACCCTCTCGCGCAATGAATTCATCGATTATTTAACGATTATTCGATTGTCTGTGCTCGCTGGTGGCTCCTCTCTTTCTTTCTTTTCTTTTCTCTTTTTGGCCAAAGCAATTACCTTTTTTGCCGCCTTATCCGCTGGATACATCAGGCCTCCATTGTTAGATGCTCCCCCCACCCAAACCCATGGAATTCCAAAAGCAAAGATCTATTGACTGATATTTGGCACGTGCCGTTAATGAAGTTGCCGTTCAATCGAATTGAATCGAATCGAATCGCATCGCTTTGTTTGTGGCAATTACCAGACAACTACACTAAAAGATGCCACGAAATCTTCACGTAAAGGTATACATTTCCACTCCTCTGTTTGATTAGAATTCCTCCATTTGGGGTTCCATGTGGGCGCATAGTTCTGGTGGAACTCTGATTTTTACAACCCAATTCCCTGGCGAACCATTTAGGCATTTAATTTATTATCTTCCCGCAGTTCAAATGCTTTTGTTATTGATATTATATTTGGACCCATTTCTTAGCAATTTTATTGCTCAAACACAGACAGATATCTAAGCACGGATCACAGATCACCGATCTCTAGCGACATTTATGATCAAGTTTATGCGACGCAGCAACTGGCTGTCAGAGCCGCAAAATGAAGCCAATTTTATGGCTCAATATTGGTGGAGCGATCTCTAAGCGGCCCAAAGAGCAGAGCCAACAGCAGCAGCAGCTCCAAAGAAAATGTTCAAAATTAATAATAGTAAAAATATCAAACAAAACAGTTGGCAATTTGACATCTATTTTTATTTGGGCTCTTTGATTTTTGGCATATTGATGGCTGTTAATCGACGGAAAGACAGGGAAAAGAGAGAGAGACCCCAAAAGAAATGTCAAATGTGTGCCCGAAAACACACACAGAGGGGACAGGCAAAGAGTGTGTGCTGGGAGCAGAGTGGCTTAAAGAGTGGAGTGGAGCTCCCCTCTTTAAAATGCAAAGCGCCTGTCGAGGCAACACAATAAAAGTACCAGCAACAACAAAAACATCACAGCGGAATATAATGGAACATCAAATTTATTAATTTAATGGCTATTTTTTCTTTCTTTTCCTTTTATTTGAATTTAGTTCCGAGTATGGGCGTGTGTGTGTGTGTGTGTTTTTTGGGAGTATTTCGAATTATGTTTCCATTTCTCAGAGCGGCGCAAAGCAAGTGCCAAATTTGGTCTTTGTGAGGTTCTTGACCAACCGAAGCACGTGTGACAGACAGTTCGCTCTCTCTTTCTCTCTCTCTCTTTTGTTGTACACTTAAAGAAAATAAGTTACACTTAAGACAGAATTTTTAAATGAATTAAACATAATTCTTCTATTCTTTCTACTTGTCTCTGATAAAAATAAACATAAATTTAATAGCTTTACATTTAGTGTCACTCTGTACACATACATATCTCCCCCACTGTTCCTTCGTGTGTGTGTATATCTTTTGCGTCTGTGTGTGCTTTTGTGCGTTTTGTGTCTTGGTTGATATTTTGCATATTTTGTTCGATTTGAAATGAAGTCACGTTGCACTCGTAAACGCTGATATTTATGTTTGTCATTATTTTTTATGCTCTCCCTCTGCTCTCGGGCTGTTTCTTGTTATTTTGTTGTTTTCTTATAAATAAATATGGTTTCTGCTGTTGGATTATTATTGTTGCTGCTGTTGTTTGGGGGCCTTAATACACGTGTAGGTGCCACAACAATGTCTTTGTCCCTCTTTTGCCCTCCTCTGTCTCTCTGTCTGTCCGTCTGTGGCGTTAAACAATAGTTAACAACTTTATTTGTGTGCTTATATGCACTTAACGCTTTTGGCCATTAAAAGGCAACAGGCAACAAGCAACAGGCAGCAGTGCCTCACGTTTTGTTGCCGCCATTCACCTGAGAAATGCCAAAGCGGCATGCCACAAGCAGCAGAAGCAGCACCACCTAATGAAGCTGCAGTTGCAGTTGCAGTTGCATCTGCAGCAGCAGCAGCACCAGCAGCACCAGCAGCAGGAGCTGTGTGTCAGTCCACATAAAAGTCAGAAATACCTATGAAAAATCTCCAAAACGAATTGCTAAATAGCCGCAAAAATGCACTCGAAAATTCACGGGCCATGGCCAATTGCAGGGGCCACAAAGGGGAGTGCAAAGCTATGGGAAAATGGGAAAAATTATACTGGAAAAGGTGGCGGCTTGTTTGCTTTGTGCTGACGATAGGGAAAGCTGGGAAAATAGGAAGAGTTTTTTCCCCCCGAATATGATCGGGGGGAATCCCTAGAGCAGAATATTCATTGAAAGAGGTTAATATCATTGTGCCTATTCTTTCTGTTGAAGTTGTACACATAAATGGCTAGGGAGAGATTGAAAGAATCGCATAAATAAAATGAGTTGAGGTTGGAGGGGAATCAGTTAAAAGGGGAAATGTAATGCTCTCACTAGCTTAACTGCAGAGCATAATCGTTTTCCAAACGCCTTGCCTGCACTGCATATGAAATTGCCTTGCAACCACAACAGTTGCACTTTTTTATGGGCCCCATCTAGACCCCATCCATCAACACCCACCAAACGACACCAGCGAAATGGGTCAAATCAATAAACAATAACATAAAACACAGCAACAAAAAATCAAATAACTCAAAGCCTAAGAAACAGGGACAGAGGCAACATTCTCCTCCTCCCACTGATATTCCCCCACAAATGTATGCAAATTATTATATGGTACGTAATGTAATGTCCATTTATCGGAGGTTCTGTTCTGCCGTTTATTGACAACGGCAGTTTAATGCTCAAAAAAGAGAATAAATAAATAAATAAAAATACTTTGGTGTGCCACAAGCAAAGAGAATCACTAAAAAAATCATAAAGAATAAAAAATAAATTGAAATTATAAGTACCCGAACATAATTTCACCTCAGCGAGGGAAAGAACTCTATGGAGAAATGTCCAAAGGAACAACAACAAAGGGAACAACAACAACAGGTTCATAATTGAAATTCATGTTTGTGGCCCGTCTCAGTGGCCCTGTCAATGTGTCAACAAGAGAGACGAGGAGACGGAGAGACACACGGAGAAGAGACCCAGAGAAAGAGCGGCCCTAAAGACAGGTTACCGTTGCCTAGAGAGCTGCTTGGCTGCTTGGGCTGCCTCCAAAGTCCAAATCGAACTACGGGGCTAATGCCCAAGTGGGGAGCCACCACTTAAAGATTCCGCAAGGCTCCAAACGAGCACTGGAAGCGACGACATGCCACGCATTCTTATGAGGTCATTTGCGTGGGGAGCCCACTAAATGCGCCCTGGACTCGCTTGCAGAGAGACCCACAGAAAGAACATTTGCCAACGGGCAGCCAGGGAAAACCAATTCGTGGAAAATCACAGTCCACAATCCAATGAGACAATCACTCCTCCACAGTCCACACTGAGGGACAGTGGGCAAAACAGAGACATTACTCATACGAGCAGCAGTGAAACATATATACACGAAAATCTATTAAAATTATCACACGCCATATGTTTGACCTCCCGCTTTTGAGCAAACATTATTCACCAAAAAGAGTTGGGGCCGCCGCCACAGAAAGCCCCCCCCCCAAAAAAAAACATAACCAGTCGGAAGTGGCACACGAAACTCGACATGGAGATACCCAAGAATCTGGGCTTTCAGTCAAATATGCAGTCAAAAGTGCATTGCTCGGGGTTGATATTAAGCCTAAAAGATAGGAGTTCAGGGAGACAAAGGACTCTTCCAGTGATTATTCTGCCTGTGATAATTGTCCGATTAGAATCCGATTTATCACTTTAGTAGATCAAATTCTTCTTTAAATTTCTCCATTTACACTTTTCCCCTTGCTTATTGTACTCTCTGTGTTACAGGGTACTCGAAAAGGTATTCCCGCACAGTCAATAAAATGCTGCGGCGCACAAAATATTGCAGCTAAAATAATTTGCCATGCTCGTAAATTTTCAGCTCATAAAAAACAGCAGAGAAAACGAGGCAACATTTCTGTGCGGTTCGGTTAGGTTCGGGGTTGTTGCTGAATATTCGTAGATGAATTTTGTGGCACGGGGGGCATCGGCATCATGAGTCAGTGTCGAGCATTTGAGTCAGATTTTTGGTGGGTTTTTTTCGTGGCTGGCTATTTTCTGGCTGCCTTTCGATCGACACTTTTGATGATATATTGTCCCTTTTGGGCTGCTGCCACGCCACCACATCCCATAATTTGCATGTGAAAAGCGTTTCATTGCGGTTCTCCGGGGAGCATAAAAAAACCTCACAACTAATTTGCCAAATGATTATTATGTTTGCCTAAACAACGTTAAGTGTTGCCATAAATTAGAGACAAGATCTTCGTCTGTTTTACGTTGAACAAAAGAGAAATAGAGACAATGGCAAGGCAGTTTTAATAGACAAAATCTATAAATAGATTTTATGGAGACGAAGAACCCACGGATAAATCATCTTACAAATTGGCAAACAAATGCCCAGAAACTGAAGAGTTTTGTTGGCCACTAAACAGCGACAATTTGTTTGCCACAAAACGAAAGACTTGGGCAACGAACTTGCAACAGCAGCGGCTGAGGCGACAGACTGCTGTGTCGCTGCTCTCTGCTCTCTGCTCTCTGCTATAAAAATAAAACTTCAAATCCAAATCGAAATCCAAATCAAAATCAGAATAAAAATAAAACTTCAACGAATAAAAATAAAGAAAGAAAAGCCAGCCAGAGAGAGGGAAAGAGGGGAAAAGAAATGCACAAACTCGTAAAGATAAAGTAGAAGCAATAGCAGCAGCAGGAGGTAGAGTGGGGCCAGCATGCCCCCAGAGAGTGTGTGGCAAAGGCAGGCTGGGCGATAAAAGTTTAATCGAAATTTATGGCTAGGGAAGAGAGGAGGCTGCAGAGCCATTCCTCTGATTACCAGATGGGCCATATACCACACGATTTACTAACACTTTATGCTCTCTGCTTTGTCTCTTCTCTGCAGTCCCCGGAACTGGACTATCGGCGCGAGCTGATGGGACGTCTCAACAAAATAGAGCCCGCCGACGTTGAGCTGGAGGTTCTGGCTGCCACCACCAGCAACAACAGCCACAACAGCAATGGCACCCACCAGCACCAGCAGCAGCAGCAGCAGCAGCAGACCCAGCAGCAGCAGCAACATCAGTTCCACCATCCTCACCTGCATCATCATAATTCGCACCAGCACCAGCATCACCATCAGCACCACCATCACGCGGCGCACCACTTGCACCACCAGCAGCAGTCGCACAGCCTGCAGAGCGGCGAGAGTGGTGCCACGGACGCGTGGCAGCTGTCAGCGGTGGGTTATGGCTCGACGGATCCCCAGCAGCAGCAGCAGCAGCAGCATGCCGCCGGCTCCCCCAACTCAAACTCAAACTCCGCCTATGCCTGCACGCCCCTCTTCGATGGTCCGCCCTACGATGTGGCCCTCGGCTATGTGGGGGGTTCGGGTGCAGCCTCAGCCACAGGCGGCGGCAGCAGCAGCACGGGCGGGGACAAGGAGTATTTGTATGGTAAGTCCCAAAAGTTACACGCATGGAGAAATCTCGCAAGTCAATAGCGAAAAATGTGAAATCGGAAACCAAAAAAAGAGACAACTTCCAGCCTCAACGAAGCCTCAAATGAGCTGCGATTTTTGGTGGATTTTGTATCTGAAAGATACACAACACTTACCCCTCAGCTATAGCGCATTCGTAGGCCTCTCTTCAGTCCAGCCAGTTCCAGCCCAGCAAGCTCTATAAATAGTCAAACAAATCAGCAGCTGGTTAGAAAATTTCATGCATATGCGCGAGATTTCTCATAGATTCCCGAACCATGCGATTGATTTGCATAATGTGTTAGCATTCGAACGATTATAAAGCGATTTTCTCTACTCTCTTTGCCCAAAACAGAAACCAAAAACAAAGAGACGGCCACGCTCTTTGCGGATCCATTGGACGATGCGTATCAGCGGCCAGTGCTCTGGGACGATATTACTACCTCAATACAAAATATCGATCCAGAGAATGCGCTCATGCTGAGTGCCACAACGAACGGTGGCACTGGCAGCAGCAACAACAACACAACAACAAGCGGCAGCAACAGCAATGGGGACAATGCAACATCGGTGCAACAGCAGCAACAGCAGCTGCCACAGGTCAAAATGGAAGCGCTGGATGAGAGTTTGCTGGAGACTTTCTCAACGCCGCTGCTTAGTCCGATGGAGATCAAGACAGAGAAACAGCAGCGACAACAGCAACAGCAGCAGCAGCAGCAACAGGCCCAGCAGCAGCAGCAACAGGCACAGCAGCAGCAGCAGCAATACCAGCAGCAGCAACATCAGCAACACTATCAGCAACATTATCAACAACAGCAACAGCAGCAGCAGCACTTGTACCAGCATCATCCCAGTCTGTCGTCGGTGCTGCCACCCGCTGTCGAGTCGGTGGTGGAGCTGCAACTGCAACAGCAGCTAGCACAGCAGCAGCAACACAGTGGCAGCAACAGCCCCAAGCAGCAGCTGCAGGCAACGGCGACCCCCGGCGACAATAACAACAGCAGCAGCACCTCCTCCTATCAGCAGCAATACGCATCTCAATTGAATGCCACCGCATCAGGCGGCGGCTATCTGAACGGTAGCAACAGCAGCAGCAACACGACAGCCATCAGCAGCAGCAGCTACGGCTACAGCTGGCACAGCAGTCAGGTGAGAGTCTCGTCTTTGCCCCCTTGGAGTGGCACCAGCATCAATGTCTCTCTCCTCCGTTTCGTTGCAGACATTTCACACCAAATACCAAATACACCCGCCATCCGCAGCAGCAGCAGCAGCAGCAGCAGCGGCGAGTGCTGCATCCGCCCACACTGCCACGCCCACAGCTCAACATGGCGTTGCTCAATTGCAACAACTGTGCCCCCCGGCGGCACCCAGCACACCCTCTGCCACATCCTCGTCTGCCTCCTCGTCATCGGCCTCGTCTTCGACGCGCCACATGTTCGTCCCACCGCTGACGCCGCCCAGCTCCGATCCGGGCAGCCCCTCAGCGGCAGCAGCAGCCGCCCAGCGACGCACCACCCCGCCACCGCCCTACCAGCAAGGTCACGGACTGCTGGTGGGTCTGCCACAGCCGCCACAGCTGCAGCTACTGGGCGTTGGCGGTGGTTCTGGGACGACGCTCACCACCCTCACAGCCTCCGCCTCTGTTTCCGCGCAACAGCAGCTGACCCAACAGCAGCAGCCCTCGCCCGTGGCACCTGCAGCTCCTCCACCACGTTCGGGCGGCTCCTCTGGCCGAAGGGGCAGGCATGCGCACCATCAGCCCGGTACGGCGGCGCACATTGCCAGCCTCATGAGCGTGCGGACAGTGCGCTACAATCGACGCAACAATCCGGAGCTGGAGAAGCGTCGCATCCATCACTGTGATTTCGTGGGTGAGTACTAGTAGATGCCACTGAGCCACTGAGCCACTTCCTCCTCCTGAAACGACTCGTTTGTAGATCTTTTTAGGCATTCGCTGCATGTCGCTTCTCTCGTTTATCATTTCGCGCGCTTTGCGACACTTTTCGTAACAGAGAATCAGTTCGCCCTCTTCCCCTCATCCAGGTGGAATCTCTAGCTGTAGCTCTAGCTCTGTGTCGAGCTCCCCTCCACGTGCGTTCCCCATTGCGCATGCTTGACGCGTATTTCCTCTCCATTTATCTATACTCTTATTTATTATCTTTCTGCCATCGTCCGCATCTTGCTGTCGCTCACTGTGTGACAGTTTCCCCTCTGCTGCCGTTGTGGCGCTTTTTCTATTGCCTTCTTTGTAATTCTAATTAGCCAATTGCCATATTTATGTAAGACGACGTTTCCTACTCCTCCACCTCCGCCATGAGCTGTGGCTTTTGTTACAGTTGCAACCAAGCGTTGCAAAGAGCGTTTTCAATGTCATAGACGGATAGGATAGAGAGATCGATTGAGTCACTGCTGCATGGAATCGGGGTATATAAATATAGAAAACCAATGAGGAAACCGATCTTCAATCGTTCTGGGAATGATCTTCCATCATTCAACAATCATCCTTTGGTAGAACAGCTCCATGAAGATCATCTACAGTTAAACACAATAAAACGGGAAGTAAACTCAAATAAAATCTTCTGAAGATTCTCCCAACAAGAGATGGAAGCTCTAACAGGAATACAATCTTTAATTGAAAGACCTTCTGCCGCAGCCGCTCGTATTTCCTTCCGCCTTGGATACTCTTCCCAAAACAGAAGATCTGCTCAAAAATTCCCCCATCCCAATCCATCAAAAGAACTCTCAGCGTAAAGATGCGAGATATCCATCATCTCCCCCGCTATACAGCGACTGCCTACAACTAAAATTCAATGCTGTACACGGCGCGTATCAGCACCATCCATTAGCCATCGATGGATGGCCAAAAAAGCACTTAAAAGCCCAAAGCTAGAGGCAATGATTGTCTGGCCAAAAGATTTACCCACAAAATAGCGACTCCAAAGCGTAGTCCCCCCAGACGAACGTTTCTGCGTCTGTCTAGGCTCGATGGATGGGTGGATGGATGGTTGGGGGCTGGGACTGGAACTGGGACTGGGACTGAGACTGTTGGCTCTACGTGCGTTGCCACTAATAAATAATTGACAATTGTCTGACACGTTTGCCATGGCCATTTTTAGACAACTTACAGCAACTACAGTACAGCACAGAATGCGCGTAAGACCACAAATATTAAGACTTGGAATGGGACGGGACTCGCGATTGAATGACTGACTGGCTGGCTGACTGACTGGCTGACTGACTGACTGTATGGCAAACAAAAATGCTGCCCAAATGAAGTTATTATGCCATAAACGCACGCATCAGTCGATGGGTGAACGGTTTGGCTCTGCTGCTGCATGCCACAACTGTGGACTGTGGCAACAAGTGAGTTATGTCTGGCAAGGAGATCGAAGGCGCAGTCGGAGTCGGAGTTGCAGTCCTCCGTATCGGTTCGGTTCGGTACGGTTCGTATCTATGCGACCAATCACGCGTTCAACTGTCGACGATTGTCGATTGTCGATGCTGGTTGCATGTTGCCCGTGTGTCGCTGCCTGTTGCTGCTGCCGCTGCTGCTGCTGCTGCTGTCTCGCGGTGCAACATTCTTGACTGGCTGCTGATTCGGATTCGGGTGCATTGTTTTGCGCGGCACGTACATGCTGCAGCTTTCAATTAGAGCGTACGTGTGCGAGGGGGCATGGCATGGCATGGCACTGGGCATCCTTGTAAGTGCCTCATAAATGTCACTGCCTCTCCACCGAATGGATGGTGACTTTCTCTTAAATGAAGTTCCTCCTAATTAAAGGCCAACGCCCAGTAACCCACTTCAACCCAATCGAGTTGTGGCTTCTCCTCCTTCTCCCTTCCATATTTGTTCATATTTCCTAATCCATTTTCTTTCCTTCGTTTCTTTCAGGTTGCTCCAAGGTGTACACCAAAAGCTCGCATTTGAAGGCCCATCAGAGGATACACACGGGTAAGTCAAGTCTCTTCCACCTTCCACCCACTCGGGTCACTCGGATTTCTGTCTGACTGTGGGGCATGTGGGCTGCAGCTGCACCGATGGCAGTGGCAGTGGGCAGCCTTTTGATTAATTCGCAATCTCATATTTGTACGAGTGGTTTTCCAGCCAAATAATTTGGGCCCAAAGAGCAGCAGAGCCCCTTCAAGCGGAGGTTTTTTTTCGGTTGCTTTTGCTGTTTATGTTTCTGTTTCTGATTTGTCTGCTGTTCACATTTTCAATTTTCAACCACAGAGCGAAAATCGTGATTTCTATGGTTTGTTTTTTGTTGTTGTTTTGTTTGCCTTTGTTTTTTCTTGTGGTCAGTGGCTGTTGCAACATCCAGCAGCAGCAGCAGCAGCAGCGGCAATCGCCAACGCCATCAGCTGGCCGCACGTTTGGCCTGCATTTCGGTTTGGCTCCTTCTTCTTGCTCAGATTACACTTGACGTTCCCCGCCATTTGGATCGGCTCTGTGGCTGCAACTGCCACCGATGCTCTCCCCACCAACAGGTGGGTCTGCTGTCTGATGCTTGATGATCACCTGGATCGCCTTCTGCCTTGTTCGCGTTTTATGGGCCACACGTTTTACAACAGAAAAAAGCACAGAACAAGGCAGCCCCCATCTGCCTTCCCGCACTCTCCTTTAGGAAATTTTATTAATCGCACATGACCAGCTGATTTATGCCACAACTTAAAACCGTCTGCCCCTTAAAAACATTTTTATTATTACGAGTGTTACGAGTATGGATATTCTGCGCTGATTTTCACTTAAGCGATAAACGTTAACGCCCCATCAAAAAGTTGGTGGGGAATTCGGAATGGAATGGCTGAAAGTATTTGCTGTTGCGACTGCTGTGGCTGCTGGGGAAAAGGTCAAAGAGAAGCCAAAAGCTTCTACAGATCACAGCTGAAATCTCTCTCTCTCTCTTTCTCTCTCTCTTTCGCTGCCTTTGGGGGGCCAATCTTAACTCTCTCTCTAATTTGGGGCAGCTCTCAAACACTTTTTATAGCCCAGCCTTTGGCCAACACGATCCTTGAAGCCCACTGGCCGCCCCGCTGTCAGTGTCTCCATCTCCCTCCCTTGTGCAGCAGTTTTTCAAGTGTTTTTGGCTACCGTCTGATGGCTGTCCGTTTGTTTGAGTTTTGAGTTAGTTAACGTCGAACTCTCCACTCCAAGAGACCCCACCCAAGCGCCCCCTTTGCTCCACACACACATTCTTCATGCAATTTGCGGCACATCTTGAGGCGCCACAGACGCCAGTCGAGTGTGTTGTTGTCTCTGCTGATTAGCAACGCAACGCTGGACATTTTGCTTCAATATTTGCCAGACTCATCGAGAGGAGAGCTGTCTGTCCGTCTGTCTGTCCCCTTGGTATGTGTTTGTTGGCAAAGCTTGTGGCTTGTTTGCTGTTTCTAATGCGTTTCTAATGGAAAGCCAAGGCACACGAAAGGGAAAATCAACTTCAAGATGAGCCACACAGATCAGATCTAAGCCTCCAGTCTCCCGTCTCCATCCTCGCCATGGACTCTCCATTGGTGGCTCGTAAATTTCTTCGTTTTATTTGGGCTTTTGGGTTTTATCTGCCTGCGTCGATTAGAAAATCATTTGGTAACTAATCTTTATGCTACAAGCGAACGCATAAATTTCACATATCTACAGTCGACGGTCTGCCCGATCCGCGATCCCCTGCCTTGTCCGTCTTTCTGCCTGTGTCTCGTTCCTCCTTCGTCTGTGGCTTATTTTGTACTGATTTGTTTGCTAATATGTTCGCGCTGCCATAAATTAGTTTGATTTTTATGCCCAGCGACCGATGCGAGGACCGGAGGAGGTCGGTCTAGGCACTGGAGACCTGGACACCCATGGACCTCATCGGACCCAGCGGACTCGAATCAACGATTAGCCTGAGGCAACAGTCGCGAACAGCGCCAGCTCCAGCCTCAGTGCCAGTGCCAGTCCCTGCTTCAGCTTCAGCCTCCCCATTCAGCGCCTTTTTTGGTTTGGCTCTAAATTTATTTGTATTGCCGGATCGGCCTTATCGGTGGTGGCCCCACAACTAAAATTATGAAGTAATTCTCTGCTCCACTCCGCTCCGCTCCACTCTCTGCTCCGATCTGCTTATCGCATTGCGTTCATCGCACATTACAAAACAACATTTACATAACTTTTGTCTGTTTGCTTTTGCCAAATTATATTCCCACGGACAGACTTTTGTTTTTGTTATTGTTTAACGGTTAGGGGAGGTCTTTGTCTTTCCCCCTCTCTCGTTAGAGCTTCTATGAGTCACTGAGTATTTAAACCTCCTACGTAGCACACAGCACACGTGTCGTGTCTGGAGTTGGGTCTACGATTCGATCAAAACTTGAGTTCATTAAAATGAGATCTGAATAAACCAATAAGTCACCTCCCCTCCCCTCCACTCAAACCAAAATAAGTGTCAGACGAGTGGCCACTCGACACTCGAGATCCAAACTTCATGAAACACTCCAAAGAAACCAATAATAAGGTACACATTTCTGATGCTCCAATAGATCAGAGATGGTCTGTCAATTGTTGGGGTTTGAAACCGGGGGAAAGTTTATTGGGAGGAAGTATTTCTGTAGCTCTTTTATTGAATCAAATCTGTAACTGAATCAAATTCAATTATTTACACTCGTTGTGCTCCATAATCTCTGGAAAAAGACACCAAAAATGTGCCCAATATATCAGAAATCCACAAGCGTGGCAAATATTTTATTCATCATAATTTTGAATAAGAATTCGAAGGCCCTAGAGGGTAGCCAAAATTAGCTTACGATCCACAGCTTGGACTCCATCCTCAACCACAAACCTCTTTCTTTTCTTTGCAGGTGAAAAACCCTACACCTGCCAGTGGCCCGAGTGCGAGTGGCGCTTTGCCCGTTCCGATGAGCTGACGCGACACTACCGCAAGCACACGGGCGCCAAGCCCTTCAAGTGCATCGTTTGTGAGCGAAGCTTCGCGCGAAGCGATCATTTGGCGCTGCACATGAAGCGGCATTTGCCCAAGAACAAATGAGAACGAAAGAAGGTCCCTCCCGCGGAAGGGGAGCGACCTGCTGAGCAACAACAACTTGAACAGGAGCAACAACAAAATCAACTATACCACAATCCAAAGGACTTTAGTTTAGTTATGACAAATGAATTCGTTTAGTGGAAAGGTTAACTATAGTACTCAATGGTACGACTACTAAATAAACACACACAAAACACACTCTAGGAATCGCTGGCAAGAACTCAAACTAACTCAAATCTAAAACTAGTTTAAGTGCTAGTGAAATTACCATCGTTTATGCTTCAACAAACATTCAACAAGAACCTACAAATCTACTCTTAAGCACCCGCCCCTGCCCCGCACTTGTATATATTTATATCTTTATGTAGGTTCTCCCCGCATAAGATCCAACTAGTTTCCCCGTCATCATAGGCTTAGTTCGTAGACAAAACAAAAACATAGTTCATAGTCTGCTATCTATACTATATGCTACATTTATTGTATGCATCTCCCATATAAATATCCATCTGTATCTGTAACTGTAACTGTATTCCGTGTACGACTAGTTTTTAGCCATAGATCTATCTATATGTATTTCAACGTATATATACATATATATCTGTATATGTTTAGCTTAAGTGTGTGTGCGTCGCTGTATACTGTTTCAAACCACCAAAAAGTGCTGGCACAAAACAAAAATCCAATAAACATTTTTGAAAACCAAAAACAACCGCTCCACGATCATTTTTCTTCACTTACAAAACTACTAGGAGCTGACGGAGAAATCCACGATATTATTCTTGGTATTTACATGTTTTTAGTTCGGAAAATGTATTGAAAATGTTAGAGATTTCCACCTTAAAGTTTATAAATTTTTATACAAAATATACATAAAATATTCAGAATAAACAACAGTCTGCCTTACTGTTTCCCAAACCTTAATTTCTAATCCCAAAGCAATTGCCTTCAATTGCCCCCTCCTGAAGCTTCGAATAAACCACCAAGTAGACAATTATTTCATTTAGATCACGGGAATCTAAAGCCGATAAGTGTGACCACACCGAACCGCAACACAGACCCGGCAACCAGGTGGAATGTTTGTCTCTCTCTCTCTGTGGAACTTGAAACTGAATTGCGTTTCGTTGTCATTGCCCCGCGATCATTATCAAGATATTTTGTACACGAATCAAACATGTCAAGCAAATGCGGTTCCCCCTCCAGCCCCACGCTGCTGCTTCAAAATTGTTAACATCAAAAAATAAAAGAGACAAAAATAACAATAATAATTTCGATTGTTCGCATTGCATTTCAAATTTTGAGCGTGTCATTGTGTTTTGATTGGAGGCGATAAAAAATGCGTCTGCGCTACGAAAAGGTTAATCATTTTATGTTTTACGAGAATGTGGGGAACCATTAAAGCAATTTGTGTGACGAACCACGGGGGAAAGTTGTTGAATTTGTCACAAATTTATAACAAGTTGTTAGCTATTCATTTGAGGAACGAGATTGGGATTCTAATAAATGAGAAATGCCATGGAATTTTCCTAGCAATTTTACATATTCTCAGCTGTACTCAGAGCGGTCTGACTTTGATTTCAACATTATTCAGAGTTCAAGGCTTTTTGGCCAACTTTCTTTCTTACCCATCAACGCCCTAAGTCTACCTCTTGCCCTGATCCACTCTGATCCGTCTGTCCTCTGGGTATGCCCACGCATGTGGGCGTTGAGACATTGGCATGCCCCCATTCATCCACATCCACATCCACATATCCCCACATCTCCATCCATTCATTCAATCTTCGTGCCATTCCATCGCTCACTTTGGGCGACCCGCGTTCATTGTATCTACAATATCCAGTATCCAGTATCCAGTACCCGAGTATCTTCAATTGTGGTGCGTTGTTCGCTTGTGCGGTGCGCTGATTAATCATATTACGACTGACAGCTCAACTTTGCGGCCACAACGGGGCAGCCCGCTTATTAAATTGGCTTAAGATTGCTAGATAAACTTAATATAAACGCAAACACACACGCACACAAAGAGCAGCGCGACTCGTACGTGTCGGTATGTCTGAGGACCCCACAAATTGATATTATGCATAAGCGGTACCAGTGCGAGTGCGAGGCACGAGTACATGCCACAAAGCTTTTTGTCTACAGCACCCACTTGAATGATGAACAATCGAGAAGGAGGCAACAGGCAGAAGGTAGTGCGGTAAGGGCAGAGCCTTTTTATAAAATTGATTCGATTTCAGTCGCAGATCGCAGATATGTGATAAACCTCATGATTTCAATTAATTTGTGAGCTTTTGTTGGTGGAGCCACACAGCCACAGCCACAGATCAGAGAAGGGTTGGGTGGGATGGGGAAGTGCACTCATTATGCCAGGCGACGGCTAATGTGCACCCCGCACCCCCCTAATGATATGCACCACACAGAGAGAATATGTTTTAATTTGAACACTAATTAAGTGAACGAAACGACGACTGGCATTCGAAATCTGATTGATTACGAAGGAATGGCAGTATAGCAGAATGCCAAATGAATTGAATTGAAATTAATGCAATGAATGAGATGTTTTTGGGTTATTCAATAATTAATAGAAAGGCAACACCTACTACGCGGGCACATTATCCACATTTGGGAGTGTTAGAGTGTCCATTAAAATCAGAAATCAAATCAAAATTCTCATGGTTTTCCAATGATATTTTTCACTTTATGTCATTATAATTTGAAACATTCTACACAAAATTAATGATTGTTGTCCTTCCAGAGCTGGAAGATCTCCCTCCCTAAACTCCAGCACGTGGTGACTGTACACAGCCCATTAAAATGCCATAAAATATCCCGTTTTTTTCGGCTGCGGCAGCAGGCTATGATTTTCCTCTTCCTCTACGACTAACATCAATTTGGCTGCACCCTGCCGCCTCCACCGCTGCCACCACCCCAACGGCAAACATCTTGCACGCTTGCAACACCTTTTACTTTCGTTCAGACAAGAGTCCAGCTGCCAGGCTGCCTGCCAGCCTGCAACACACCTACAACAACCACAACTCAAAAACCCGAACGAACCCACACACAGCGGCTGCGGCTGCGGCCAGCGACTACTCAGGCGACTCCTTAGCAGGCTCATCCATTTTAAGCCAGGCCAAAACTCAAAAGCCAAAAACCAACAAAATACCAAAACCTAAAAGCCGCCATTAGTGGAAGGAAGCCTGGAGGAGACGAACAAATGCAGACGACCATCACTCGTGCTCGTGTCGCGCAGTGTTCCACCAGTCGCCGCAGTCGTCGTGTCTCTTGACTGAATGAACGAGTGACTGACTGACAGACCGACATTGGCTTGGATTAGGGGCAAGACGAAGCCAGAGTACAGCTCTTGGCCACCACCGAAATCGAAAACGGAAAACCAAGAGAAACAGGAACCTTACCGCCGCCTCCTGCTAACCAGATGCTAACTGGCCCGAAGAGTCTGGTCTATGGTCTATGGGTCTATGGTGTCTCTTGGTCTTTTTTTTGGCCAGACGTGCGCCTGCTTTGCATACAACAATATGAGACACAAGACAAGACACACAACACACACAGAGGAGAGACAAGACAAGCCTGGCTAAAAACGGCGACAACTATAATTAAGCTTAATTGCTGTTTAATGCGAGTCTGAGCAGCACCGCGTGTCGCTGTTGTTGCAGTTGCACAAACAGACAGCCCAAACAGCCAGCCAGCCATGCACCCACCCACGCATGCATCCCAGCAGTCCCAGCAGTCCATGCAGTTGGGGGAACCATTTCACGTATAATTAAATTAAATTTATAATGTGAAATATCAGTGCAATAAACAAACTTAAACCAGGTGTCTGCTGCAGAGAGGGTAGCGGAGGTGGGTAGCGGGCAGCTCTGGTTAATTGAAAAACTCAAATCGCACTTATCTCTCACTCGATTATGGTTTTTCGTGTGTCGGAGATATTAATTAGCAATTAAAAATGCAACACACAATGGAGCACACTGCCCGGGAGCGCTGCTTGGATCTCTCGCTCTCTCTCCCTCTATTATCTGCTGGGAAATATAATTCATATTTATAAATAGACAAACATTATTCAAAGTGTCTGATCTGAAGTCCAAATGGTGTGGGGGGTTTGGGGGACTCTGTCCGTGGCTCGAGAACCGTAAATTAAATCAAAATCAAAATGAAAACGATATGGTCCTATGCCTAGAATTTATAACGAAAATGAGAGCCAGAGAAAAACAGACAAACGAAAACGGCAACAAGCGATAAAGGAAATACAACTGGGCGGCATTAGGCGACTATTTAATGCTCTAAAAGGGAGAATAAGGTATATGGAAACAGTTTTTAGTAGTAAACAGTAATTATTTCCTATGCTTCACGCAAAAGACCCGTGCCTGTGCCGCACCATGGGAGCCTACCACACAAAAGCGTCACAAAAATAGATTTCGTCAACGTCAAACGACAAAAGTTGTAAATGACAAAAAGCTTCCATGGTGAGTTCTCTCCGAAGCGCAGGGCGCACTCTTGTTCGCTGAGAGAGCAATAAGTAAAGGAAAGAAGAAACTGCGAGAGTGCAGCGAAGCTCGCAGAGGAGAAGCATAAGAGAGAGATGGCGACATGCAGTGGGGCTGCCAAAAATGCAAGAAAAGGAGCAGCTCAGCTTAGGTAACGGAATCATCCGAGTGTGGATGTTGTTGTTTTTGTGGCTGAGAGAGCGCAGGAAGAATTAATTGTTGAGAACGAAAGAGAGAGCAATGGGATGGAGGAATGCTCGTACCTTAAATGTAGATTTAAAGATTTAAAGAAACAAATGCGATTCCACTGCATTGCTCGAGGGGAATTGCACTTTAGTTCTCTCCCATATACCTAATCCATCACCCATTGGTTATACCCTTCCTCAAATTAGGGTAGCCAAAGCCATTTGGCCAGTGAGCCAGCCGCCCACAAAAAACAGCATCGTTGACGGTTCGCTGTTGTTTTCAGGCACAACAAAAGCCACACACAGCAACAGCAACAGCAGCAGCAGCAGCAGCAACAACAAAAACAACAGGCGGCAGCAACCGGCACTTGGAGAAGTGGAGAGAAGTTGGAGGTTGGAAACCCTGGCCGCTGTCCGGCGTGTGACTCAATGCTGGGCTGCCACAGCCAGAGACTCCGAGCCACAGCTGCAGTTGATCGACCGAGTGATCGGCTGCTGGCAAATATCGATCCATGGGCAAAGCTGTGGCTGTTGCATTTGGCAATGAACTTTTCGAAATCGAAATTGAGGTACGTATACCTTAGAAAGAGATAGAGAGAGAGTGGGTAAGAGAGAGAGAGAGAGATAGGCAATGGGCTGCCTGCCAAATGCGCTGGCAATTTGACTTTGAACTCGAAGTCGCGTCGACGTAGCGTTTGGTTTTTGAGTCGAGACACATTTGAAAAACGGTTTGCATATTTAATTGCAACACCTACAACAACAATAACATTGCTGCTGCAACACAATAAATGATCTGCAGCTGTTTCAGCAGCAGTTTCTTGCTGATTCTATGCCTCCGATCTGTGGCCATGTTGTGGTTAATATTTACAATACTCGTAATAAGCATAAGCATAAGCATAATAATAATCAGGCGCAAACATGGCTCTCAATTTGGCCCAAATAGCTGCCGGGCAAACACTGTTAGCGGCTCGGAGCGGAGTGGCCAAGTCGTGCCGTGGACAAACCTAATGACCATATTTAGCCCCATGAACCAACCAACAATAGCGACAACGCGACCCATTAGCTGCACTCTCCTCCTCCATGGCCTCCTGCAGGCTACAGTGTGCCCTAGAGGCAGGGGCAGCAGCCTTGACCAGCAGCAGTGCGGGAAATTATTAAAAGGTGTTGCAAAAGGCTACAGAAAAGGCTTTGCAACGCAAAGAGTGGAACAAGAATAAATTAAACTACAATGAAAAAAAAAATATATTAACAAACGAATATCCAAGGGCCTATCGTTATTTCATTTCTCAACAAAATCGACAGACACTGAGCAATCATTTCCTGCTGCCCAACCATCGACAGCGGCAGCGACATCACTCTTCATATGTCATTTGGCTTGTCATTTATGAGATACAGATACACATGCCACAGCCACCAGCCAGCAGCCAACAGTCTGTGCAGGGCCCTGCCTCTTGATTAATTGTTGGGGCACGCGACGATGCGATGCCAATCGGCATGCCCCCAAGTGACAAAAATCAATGCAACTGCAAATGTGTGAGAGATGAGCACAAGTGGCAGAGAGCAGACAGCAAGGGCAGGGGGCAGCAGAAGAGCTCATAAATCTTTTTCGACCCCAGAGATCGAAGGAGATGTCATGGTGCCCACACACCAACTGTTGCTGTAGCTGCTGTTGCATCCTTTAGGAAGGGGTCTCTGCGTATCCACCTTATCAGCATCCCACTATCGCAGAGTTCTGGGGAATGTGCAACATGCAATGCGTTTCCGTGAAACGGAAGTTGCCCCACAATCAATCTCAATTAAAGTTGATGGCTACCGTATGATGGAACAGTTTCTGCCCTTTTACTCTGTCGATTCATTGTGGGGGATCCCACAGATACATGCAGAAATAACCTTCATCTATATCTTTGGCTGTGGCACAAACGAGTGACAATCTCCACGTTCAATTGCTTACATCCGCTGCGTTCCAGTGCGGCGTGTGGCAGCAAAAGGAGCCGCCATAATTTACCGCAAATATAGCTCAAATAAACGCAAACACCCAGACACCATTCGTGGGTTGGCAGCAGCTACGGAATGGCCCATAAACAAGGCCCAAGAGCACGCGTAATTTGGCCAAAAAACACATTTCCATGCAAATGGCTGGCAAAGCGGCAAATCTGTCGCAAATGAAAAGAAGCTCTACAGAGCCCGAGGAGGCACAAGAGCCAGAGGAGGCGACTGGCAATTGCGTGTTGCACAATCATTGCAACCTACACGGGACGCAACAGCGAGAACCCAAGAACATGACATCAAATGGCAAACAAAGACCAATTACATGGAAGAGACACAACACACAACACACAGAAAACACGAAAGCTAAGGCAAACCGATGGAGGGAATGCCCTAACTATTTGCTCAGAGGAATGACTGATCATTTGGAACATGCAAAAGATTTAATAGCAAAATATTCTTAGGAAAAGTGTAAACTTAACACTAAGAACATTTAAATATGGTATCCGTGGAGCAGAAGACCTGCAATCTTGCAAGAATGAATCTTTAAACAGTTAACGGCACAACTTTAATAAATATCGTTCAAGAACTATGACTTGAAAATGCGTCATACATTACATAAAGAGCTAAGAGATCGATAGGAGGTCAATATTCATACTTTTATGTGAAAATACTAGGAAAATCTGTACAGAAAAAATCGATCTGTTGCTATAATTTATACCAGGAAATACCCAAAAAAATGCCGAAAATCTGAAATTACATTCCCACAAATATCGAAAAACTTCCTTCCTTGTGGCCTGTCACAAACGTTGCAACAAAGTCTCCGATATCCCATGTTGCCCCTCATCTCTCTTTGGATACCGCGCAAACGCGGATCGCAGCACATGGGCGGGCAGGCAGCATAAAAAACATTAAAGAAAACCCATAAAAAAAACAAAACGAAACAAAACCCACGGACTGACTCACTCATGGAAGATGCGTTGGTCGTGGCAGTTGCAACTTGCAACTTGCAACTGTAGTCAGAGTCACAGTCTGTCTGTTGCATGCTAAATGTTGCTAAATTCAAGAGCGGGCCAACATTTATCACACTCCGCCTATCGCCTGTCCATCCATCCGCCCCATTACCGTTCCCCTACCCATACCATTTCCATTTCCATTTCCATTTCCATCGCTAATTAATGATAATGTCAGAAAGAGGAACAGAACTAACTCCCCCTCCCACTCTCTTTTAGCCGCGTTTATCATCAGTTAACGTTTTCATTAACCATATGTCACACGCATGTCCCTGTTCCTGTGTGCCTCTGTGGCAACCCTCGGGACTCTGGGGCTAAATTATGCGCTCGAGGTCGCGTGTCCTGCCACGATTTTCGTCCATCATCCATGGAGTCCTTTTTTTCATTTTCTGATGAGTCAAAATACATAAAAATGCATACATTTCATCCCCGAAACTAACCTCTTGACCTCTCTTCAAGGTACACGGTGTGTTACCCATAAATTTGCTGAAGAACCCAAACGGTTCTGGGCCTAAAAGGTGTTAAAATTGTGCCACAAAATATGTGTGTGTCCGTCCAGCGACCTCTGTGGGGTTGCTTTTTATCATCGACTTTTGCCTGACTTTTTCCTGACTTTTTGGCTGGTCAAAAACACAAAAAGGGAACCCTCACTCTGGACTCTTGATTATGCCGCATTTTGTCGACACTGAAGTTTATGTTTTTTTATGAGGCGCGTGCCACGGGTTAAAGACTTTTTTTATACGATCATGACACGCAATACTAGCCTCATTTAGGGGTACAACCAACTTTTTGGTTTTACAATCCATGAAGAGCAATCCACGAGGCGGAGACACACTCCTTGAAGAGCGAGAAACAACCATGAAGAGCGGGAGAAAACCATGAAAATTGGGGAAATCCAAGTAGAGGGAGAGACCACATGTCTGATTTGAAGACTCATTTGTGGCGCGTAGATGCCTCCTGCGATCAAGGCCCTGCCCTGCGGCATTCAATCAGATTTCGTAAGCAAATCGCTGAGTGTGTGCCCCACTAAACCAGTAACCCACTTTATAGGAAACACAGCAAAAAACCCACTGGAATCTGCTATAAATTTGCACATCACGCCGCCTCGCTCTTTGGATTTCGGACTTCAATTAGACCAAGAAACTCACGAGCTGTAAGACCCTGCAGGAAAGGAGAGGCTGGAGGGAAGGCAGGAGAAAAGCCTGTTGTTTCTATTACATAATCAATAGATTGGCGGCTGATTGATGATGGATTGATTGGCCATCATCGAGATAGAGATCAAAAGCTCGCCAACACCAGACCCCAAATGAGGGGCATAAACTAATTCAATTGCTTTATAATTGGAGAGGCTAAGGAGGCTCCACTCCGGCACCAAATTCGATTTCGGCCTTTGATTTTTCGATTCGTTTAATGAGTTAACTACGTGCCACACACACGGGGGGGGCACTGCCGTGGCTGTTGGCCAAGCTAATAATTTAATGGACATTGCCCAATAAACTCAATAAACCAACCCATCATTCGATTCGTTTTCGTTTTCGATTTCAATTTAAATTTCGGTTTTCAATTGAAAATGGAAAGATTTGTTGTGATGTGGTGATGATGTCTGGCATTGTGGCATGATGGATGGCTTGTGGCATGGTCCATAGCCCACGCTAATTAGCCACAAAACCTCAGATACCCTCTTTCCCCTCCAAAATGCTGACAAAGTCTCAAATTTATAAGAGGTCTTGAGCGTGTTGCATGACGTGTCCTTTGTTTAATTAGTGCACTGAAAAATTAGTCAAAAATAAACAACAAAAACGAAATGCAAATCTCCACTCCATTCCATAACAAAATACTTAAGCGGATTAAGCGGCGATTTATCAAAAGCAATTAAAGATTGCCCCCCGAATATGCCTCAAAAAATGACTTTGGATTCGCGGAATGCTGGCAGCGGCTTGGGGAGGATGAGGATGACAAATAGTAGCAAAAATGTTGGTGGAAACAAAATGTTTATAATGCTGCTAAAAGCATGTTTTGTATACGAAAGTATCTCACAGATACAGATCCAAAATAAATCCAAAAGGTAGCAGGCAGCAAGCGGCAGAAGGCAGCAGTCAGAAACCAGGTGGCACAGTGGTAAAAAACTCAAGGAAAAGCAGGCGAAAAGTATCAAGAGGTTGTGGAAAATCTATGAGGAGTTGGGTTAAGGCATGGAAAATCGATTTCTGCTGGAAAATGCCCCAAGAGAAAGGTATTTCCACAGCATTGAAGAGGGCCAAGAAGCAGGAAAACCTCTCCAAAGTGAGGCTAAGACACCTCCAAGTAGGCGAAAAATACTTTTCCAAACACTGTTCCCGCCTGTCGGCTATCGGTGGCAGATCAAAGACTATATCTATGTGGCAAGTGGCAAGCAAAAGTAGTGGCCAAAACACCCCGACAAACTGCGGCTAAAGTGGCGACCAAAAGTTTCGGAGGAGCTACTAATTACCCTATGGGGGGCACTGCAGAGATACCCTACCCAGAGGAGATATCGCCTCCTGTTGCACCTTCTCCTGGACTCAGCATGGGAGCCACAAGTGGAGCAACCATTGGACTGGAGCACCAGTCGTGAGCCTCGCTTTGCGCGAAGCGTCGTCAATATTTGTCAAACTGTCAGTTGGCCTGACATTTACGTTTGATCAACACCAAGCCAGCCAGGCACCCAGCCACCGAAGCACCCAGAGACTGCAGTGGGGAGCACGGGGCACAGCCCATGCGAGTGTGTGCTGGACTTGGACTACTGGACTACCAGGAGCCGCCTCGAATGGCAGTCGGCGGTCGGCGGCCGTTTTGTGTGTTGTCGCTGACACAAAGAGATAAAAATACAAAAAAATAAAACACCGAGGCGAAAACTAGTGCACGTCCGAGTCCACCAGTCGAAGTCTCTCCGCCGCAGAGACACAATTCAGCAGCGAAGGTGACACATTAAAGAGGGGGCAACACAACAGCACAACGGCACATGGGAGGAGGCAGGAGGCAGGAGGAGACTGCGGTCCCAGTTGTAGCGGCAACAGGAGAGTGGAATATGTGTGGCAAGTGTTTGCCTTGACGCGCTTTTGTTTCATTTGAGAGCCATGTTCAGGTGGCAAGGAGGAGGCGGTTATCTATTGCTGCTAAGGAGATACATATCTAGAGATAAGCGAAACAAGTGTTGCTTTGGGGAAACTAGAGCAGGCATGGCGGAGAGGGGAACTGATCAAAGAAAGAAACATTCAAGCAAAAATTAGCATTTAAATGATTCTGCAAAAGGATTTAGGTTGGAAGTTTCTTAAGAAAAAGTAAGACATTTATGCAGAAACCTTATTCCAATGCTATTCCAGATGTTGTGAGTATTCTGGGTAACTTTATATGCGAAATGTATATCATTTCCATATCTTACCTTAATTCTGTAGCACCAAAATCCATTCATTTAACTTGGGTTTCCACTTTGCTGGCTGGATTTTCCCGATGAAATTAATCTGCAAAGA
Source organism: Drosophila guanche (assembly GCF_900245975.1). NCBI lineage: Eukaryota > Metazoa > Arthropoda > Insecta > Diptera > Drosophilidae > Drosophila > Drosophila guanche. The sequence goes on along the minus strand of NW_022995751.1, from coordinate 1,851,733 downwards.
AGAATGTGTAAATAATTTAGAAACAATTTACATTCCAAAAATGCATAAAATTCATTAACTGGATCCATTTTGCATAGTTATTTATTGTCTGTCAAAATTGTTAATAATTCTAGAATAAATCCATAAATTTCCCTTTATCGATATTTTTGGGCTTACAAATATCATTCGTTCCATTCGGTAAAATCTTTTTGGCAACACTTGGAATCGTTTTGAGAATATTTAACATAAAATATCCCTAAATCTCTTAGCCATCTGTAGCTGCTCTTCTCAGATCTCTACGCCACAAATGCCACAAAACGAGGCACCTCGTTCTAGTCACCCCAATTGGCTACCAGTTCTTGAATGGATGATTTATGAGCCGCAACCTGCAGAGATCACAGAACATAAATCACGGGGGGGAATACTCATACAAGTATATTTTTCACTATCATCCAACCAATAGAGTCGATGTGGCACTGCAATTGATGGCAGAAAAACCGAAAGCAAAAAGTCTGATCCCTGGCTTTGTGGCTGCCTGAATTGAGAAACCTCATTATTGATTGATTGATTGAGTCGCTCCAGCCAGCTCCATCTCCATCCCTCCCTCTCCATCTATCTCTCTCTTTCTGTGGCCACAAAAGTGCAAAAGGCCTGGACCTTGACGATGCCAAAAATGCGGGCAAATAAACTTCCGTTGAATGCTGCGGCTGCGGCTGCGGCTGCTGCTGCCTCTGACCACTTGGCACACTTTTTGTTGTTGTGCATGCCTCATGCTGCCCCTGATGCCTGCCTGCCTGCCTGCCTGCCTGTTTGCCTCCTGCCTGAAAAGATAGGTGAAGTCAGAAAGGTGATTCACGCCGCCGCCAAAAGTTGGCCAAGTTCAAGCGCACAGCTGGAGAGGCACAGGCACAGGCAGCGACCTGGTCGGACATGAACCAGCACGTTGTTTTCTGCGTAAGAATTTTGTTAACGATCGTGTTTTGGCAGAGCCCCCAGAGCCTCTACACAGTGCTAGCTCTTTCTTTGCGCCTCTAGGGCGTGTATTTTTGTGAATGAACTCAAAAACCCAAAGCCCCAAACTCGCAGTTCAAGCCAGAGTTTCACTCTGCTGGCAGCTGGCAGCTGGCATGGCGTGTGGATTTTTATGTTCCATCAATGAAATGGCATTTAATTAACATAATTTTTATTGATTTGAAACCCCCAGAAAAAAAAGAGAATAACAAAGGAAAAACACAGAAAAGAACCAGCAACGACGGGGTCGTGGCTGCTGTGGCAAGAAGTTGATTCAACCAGAGTCAAAGAGTCTCAGTTTTAGTCAGAGTCTTGACCACAGTTTTAGCTCGCGTGGCTCGCTTCATTCCTCTTCTAATTTGCATAATTCTTACATCGAAATCTTCTTCACTCTTTCGGCTTTCTGCGTGGGCCCTAATCGCTCTCGAAAGCATCTTCTACGCTGCCTTAAAATATGCATGTTAAAGCGTTTATCAAAAGCGTTTGTCAAGTGTTTGTCGTGTTGTTTTTTCGGGGTGAAATTATGATTGAATTTAAGATAATGCTGTGACGCGTGAGAGGTTAGTGCCACGCATATCTGGCACGATCTGGTCGCGGTAGAAACGGTAGATATATTTGGTATTCATTCAGTCACTGCATTATTCATGTCATAGCCGAAGACCGAAGACCGAAGACGGCAGACAGCGCGACTCGCTGCGACGACATCTTCAATTTGTTGTCGAGTTGTCGACGAATCGTTAATCGAACATCGGATATGCCAAAAAGCTCTCTTACAGGTGTCGATAGCTACGATAGATACACTGAGAGCGAAAGAGTTATGTTTGACTTGGAAACCTGATCTCCGGCAGCATGGAAAATGACATCACGCGGGGCCCAAGCAAATACAAAGGAAATTGACTAATTTTCCATTGCTTCTCCCCTCTCTATTCACACTATTCCCCCCCTCTATCAATACTCTATTGAGTGCTGCAAATTTTATTTTCCATTGCCATTTTCTTGGTTACATTTTCCGTTTAATATTTTAATTAAAAAGACAAACGTGAGTCGAGGTGCTGCTGTGTGCTCCACATGCCGCCACTGCTGCTGCCATTGCCGTTGCTGCTGCTGCTGCCACTGCCTCTTGCTCGTGTGTGCTTGCTGCTGCTGCAGGTGTCGAAGGTTGTCTGTATGCTCCACCTGCCAACCCCCTCTGGGGGCTTTGTACATGCCGTGTTAATCACCAATAATAATTGTTAAACGAACTGGAAGCCCCCGGACGGAGGGGAGGCATGAAATATGAGGCCATGCCAAAGGATCGATTCGGAACGGGATCGGTTTGGCGTGGTGGGGGGATCGTAGATATAACGCAGATATATTGCCTCTGTTCATGCCTTTTGGCCATTTCGGTTATGCGATGAAATAATTTAAATATTTGGCAAGGCAGCGGGAGTCAGAGTCAGAGCCTGCGACTTCGACTGTTTTCCTGCCATCTCTGTGGTACAGTGTACACCCCCCCAAGCGTGGCTTATGCAACACACACATGTGGCAGGCAGAGGGGGCAAGGCAGCAGCATCGTTTTAGCCAGAAACCAAGTTGACAGCCCACGCGTGGCTGTGGCTCTGACTCTCTCGGAGGCTCTGCCTCTGCCTCTGCTGCTTATCCCCATTTACCATTTTTGGCTATCGATGCATCGAAGCGACAACGTGGCGGGGGCAGACACAGTCACAGACACAGCCACAGACTCCACTCCTGCTGCTGCTGCTGCTGCCTCTTCTTGTGCTGCTGCTGCTGCTGCTGATGAGGCAGTCGTTGCGCAAGTCGCGCCTTCGTCTCGCCCTCGCCCCATGGCAGATTCTCAGATATATTTCATTTTTATGATTGTGTCGTCTATTACCAACAACCACGCACATTTTGGCCAACAGTTTGTCTGAGCCTAGCCGTTCCCTGGCATACTTTGAATCAATCTAAAGCCCAAAGTATATCAAAGGTTGCAGCCAGGCAACCTCCAGAAAGTGTTTCCACTTCGAAGGGTATTCCTGCCACAGGCTTGGTTGCTGCTTTGTCGCTCGTTGTTAATGCTGCTGCTGCTGCTGCTGCTTTTGTCTCCTGTGGCAACAACATTTTGAGGTGTTGGTAATTGATTTTTGTAATATCTTTCGCCTGGCACTTCTTTTTTTGTGTTGCCTGTTGCCTGTTTGTGCTTTTTACTCAACAGCAAACAGTCAACAGAGGACAAACTTCCGAGATGCATCTGCGACATCCGCTGGAGCAGCAACAGCAGCAATAATGACAGCAATAAGTGCAACAAAAAGCAGCCAAAAGATGCAAGAGCTTTGGTTGCCGAAATGTTTAATACTCTTTTGGGTGAATTTTTGATATAAAAAATATAGAAAAAATATTTAGGATATGTTTAAGCAATGAGAATACATCCAAAGGCTTCCTTTTGGTTGGTTAATGCATCAACAAGTTTCACTTAAACAACTTTTTGCTCCTCTTTAGGGTATAGAAATCTACCCATAAGATGACTTTATCCACTAGCTAGTTAATCCTAATCAATTATATCCCATGCTCCACACTTACTTCGCTACTTTCAGCTTGTAAAAACCTCCCCCCACAACCCGTATACCCTCTGTGCAAAGAGTAAGTGAAAAAAAAGAAGGCGCGCAAGCGTGCGAATTCAATTGCTCAATTGTGGATGGAGCCTGGTCACAACACTCCCTTCCCTGCTGTCCTACCATGTTGCACACACCCCTCTCCCCTCGCTGGTTGCACCCCCACGCCTTTGCAACATTTTCGTCTCTGACTGTGGTTGCCTCTTGGCTGCTGTCTGTTGCTCCCTTTGTATGGCCCGCGAAGAGCAGCCTCGTCTTTTATTGATTTCTGTGGTTTAAAACTTAAGCTTTTGTTAAACAACAAAATCTGTTTTTTTTTTCGGGGCTCTAGAAATATCTACCCCCCTGCACTGCAACCCCCCTTTGGGCTACAATCCAATTGGTGGGCTTACAAGTTATTGTTTTGGCTGAAAAATGAGTCACATTTTCCCCCCAAAGAGCTTTTGCAAATCGTGGGAAATCATTCACAAGTCTACAAAGCAAATAGTCTTTTTTTTATTTGTCTTTTGGTGTGTTGGAAAACACACACCCGCATCGGAAAAGCCCACTGGAAAAGCGCACAAAGATTAACATCGCCAGACAGCAAACAAACAAAAGCCAAAAAAGATTCAGATTCAGACAGAGATTCAGCCTGTGTTGGGAAATCGAAATCTGTCGCTGGGTTTTGAGTGTTAAATTCTGATTAGCTAGCATTTATGGTTAATATTCATCATAAATGACATTTCAAAGTCTGCGACTGTCGGCGTGTCTTGTGTGTGTCTGTCTGTCTCTGTGGCACATTGTGTGACATGTCAAAGTCTCAGAGCTAAAGTTGCAGTTGCACAGCGGTGGCTGTTGTCCGACCAGCATGACACTTTACACACACAATAAATCAATGGCAAAACCCAAAGTAGAAATCAATAGAAATCAAAGTACAAGTACGAGGCCTGACAGTGCATTGGACCTCAGAGGGAAGTATCTAAAACGGAAGGCAAATCAAACTTAAAGTAATTCAAGGAATGGGAATGGCAACTCCTGCTGTTTGGTGGCTGCTACCACCAGCTGCTAGTTGGCTAATTGGCCGGCCAATTGGTTAATTGAATAATGCTCCTTACAGCAATCGAAACCATAAAACGATCCACAAATGTTGTTATCCCTCAATAAAAATAGAGACTGAGAAATCACACAACTTGAAATGGATCATTCGAGTGCAAAGAGCAGGACCCAGAAGGAGCAGCAGAAGCAGCCAAAGACAATGCAAATTAGAGAGCGCTGCATGCCCCCAAAGAGAGCTGCCAAATGATGCATAAAAAACACAATAAATTGCCAAATGTCCGACATTTAAAACGCACACTTTAATTAAGGCTACTTGGATGCTACTCCGATGCTCCTCTGCTGGCAATTTGTGCAGGCAGCACTCAAAGTTACAGCAGATCGTGCCTCAGAGTAGCACAGCCACAACCGTTGGGCTGTAACTCACTCACTCTTGCAACAGGCAACAGGCAACAGACGGCAGGCAACACAGCCACTGCTCGCTTGGTTACTGGAAATTTATGTATGCCACACATTGATCGATTGTTAGTGCAAAAGTTATATCATTCAACAATTATAAAAAAATAAGCAGAGAGACAGACAGGGGGCACGAATTATCATTGACAAATTAATGACTGCCGCTGCCGCTGCTACTGCGGGGATTTCAATGGAGAAAAGATCAGAGTAGGATTGCGATTTACAGTGGAGAAATTATGTCAAGCTCCTCGAACGGTAGCTGTAGCTGTTCCCCTTACCCTCGCCATGTATAGGGTTTCATCAACGTAACGACATTAATTTTTAATATTTTCTGTGGGCCACACAATCTCTCTGCCTCTCTGCCTCTCTGTCTCTCGGTACAATGGAAAATCAAGCCCGAAACTCATTCCAAAGAAAAGAAATAAAAGTACTACAGAGATCTACAGACTCTGAATAATCTGGGGATCAGAAATCCAAGCAAAACGCAATCCGAAAGCTACGTCATAAAGCGTGCTGGAATTTTTGGTTTCATCGGGCATCAGTCATCGCCGAGAAAACGGAAAGCAGCAACAAAAAACATTTCATTTCATTTATACTTTTTTGTTTTTAATTGACAAAAATATAAAATAATAAAAATCGCCATCGTAAATGTCATAAAAATCGATTGGGGGCAAAAATCAATGGGAGAAAAGTGTCTCCAAACAGTGTCGGGCCTCGGGTCTGGTCGCTGTTTGGATTTGTTTGTTGTTGCCACGGTGGCATATTGATATTTCGTTCAGAGGGAAATTTTCACTGTAGATGTCAGGGCGTATGATTGGGAGGGGGTTAGCTCTAGCCTTCGTTAGCTGAAAGTCTGTCAAATGGTCAACAAATCAGAGACACAAATCGTACAGCAGCAGCAGCAGCCACCAAACGGAGGCAACAGCCAAACAGCAGCCACTGGCAATGTGGTATGTGGATATGTGGCATGTGCACCTCCAGCGAGGCCTCGGTAGTAACTAAAGTGTGTAAATATTTGTTTAATTATGTTGCTTCCAGAGTGCTTTGAGTGTTGTTTGTGGAATGTAAAAGGTAAATCCCCTGCCTGTGCCTGGGAAAGTCTTTGCCGCAGATCCATAGAAATTGTAATCCCCGAAAATGGTTCAACAGTTTCCCAAGAAATACGTACCAAGAAATCGATTTGCGGGCGCCCAAAAACGTATCAATTATTGCATTCAACGCGCGGCGCCCATTCCACGAAATCCCCACCAAAAAGCGGCGGCGACTCCATTCGCGGGGCTAACAAATGACTTGGCCATTAGAAAATCGTTTGGCGTTTAATGTGTTACAAATATTTCATAGATTTTTGGCTCTTCGGGGGTACCTTTGTGGTCTGTTTGTAATTTACTGGGAAATATTTCTGCTACCAGTTGCTGCTGCTGTAGCCACCAGAAGACACATCTCCATCGTTTTGGGCCCATGCTCTGTGCTGTGCCATAACACATGCCATTATATTCCAATATAGCCCGATGCTTGGCTCGCAATTATTCATTTTCTGCGGTTGCCTTTTGTTGGCAGACTAAGACTTAAGCGGAGGAGCGGAGGAGCGGAGACTGCGGAACCCAAAGTGGGTCTCCCAGATGCGTTTTGACCCACTAAGCGGCTGCCCCGCCATAGATCTGTCTCTCTCTCTCACCGTCTCTCTGTCTGTTTAGATGACTTTTTGGCTTTTTTGGAGCTGCTTTTTGTGCTGCTGCATTTGCCGTTTGTCGCATTTGCAGCCCATCAAATTGTCAAAGAAACGACAGCAACTGGAGGCAGCAACAACAACAACAATAGCTGCAACTGCAACTGCAACAGAAAACCACATCGCAGGCCACATCCAAAAGCAACAATATATCTTGCAACACGAGTCAACTGTCGGTTTTTATTGTCGTCCAAAAGAAGGAAAAAAAAGGAGAAACATTTCTTTATTTTTGTTTTTGTTTTTGTTTGTTTTTTCGGCAAAACAGAAATTTTGCATTGCAAATTGCCCGCCACAGAAATCGCTGCAGCAGCAGCAGCAGCGGCAGCAGGAAAAATGTTTGCAGCGGAAAAACTCATAAAAAAGCGATACTGCCGCAGGCCTTCCACCGATTTTTGTGGCTCATTTGAAAGTCAAATAACTCTCGGGTCGAAAGCGGAGCCCCGCAGATCACAGGGAAAATGCTCAATGGAAAACCTCCGAAAAAAACAATTGGCCAAAAAATCAAAGAGAGATAAAGAGAAAGACAGGGACATGGAGATACACTAACGATCCATCAGGACATGCCATTGATCAAAGGAGATGTGCCCGCAACGGCAGGAAAGAGTATCAACGGTGGAGCGAGGAGTCTGTCTGCTTTGCATTCGAGTTGATTTTCGGTCCCCAAAGCGCACAGAAAATTACTCCCCAGCCGAAAATTGTTTGTGGCTAAAGTGTCTTGCCAAATGGTCCCCCCCCCCCCCCCCCTCCGCCTCTCCACAAACCGAAAAACGCCTTAAATGGGCAGGGAGCCCGTGCAAGAGGAGGACCGAGCGCGAGTCCGTACTTAAAGCAAAAATGTTTTAATTAATTTAAGCCTCTCTTTCCACCTCACTCTCGCTGTGGTTTCGGTGAGTCTTTGCGCGGAAAACAACTTAATAATTCATAAGCAAACGCCTTATCCCCCCTCTTCTACGATCCAAAGTTGTATTTTATTCGAAGTTTTGGTTTTTATCAGACGGTGGACGAAAATTGTCACGTAGTCGTAACTGGAAAGGGAAGAGATGCAGATAGAGAAGACGATGGAGACGCAGAAGACGGGAGAATGTCGGGCGGTTTCGGGGGTGGTTGATCCGCTAATGATTTCTGGGATTTCACAAGTGAAAAGATCTTTCGGCAAGCGATAAAATGCCGCCACTACTCGTACATGCAAAGCCTTCCGAGGCTCTGCTCTGCTCCTACGATGTGACTTTTGTTTTGTTTCACATTTTGACGATTATTTACTATACTTCTTTTTGTGTACTCTTGCTGGTAGAGGGTATATGGGATCTAGATGAAGGTTGTATTGCGGCAATATGATGCATGAATGGTTATGGAATTGGTTGGATTTTACATTTCTGCAGAGAGCTGTGGGCTAACGTTAAAAAAACTTAATTATGGATGCGTACATCCACAGAAAAACCACTGTAGAGCATCATGGAACCAATATATGGTTCTCTTATCTAATTTGCATCTATTTTGAGCTAAAAACTATTAAAATTCACTTCTTTATTCAGCATTAACTGCATGTTTATATCACCAAAAGGTTCACAGGTAAAAGGGATTGAAAATACACACAAAAACATAAAATTCTCAATTTTAACTGTGGATCTGATTGAATTTCTTGCATTAAACAACCAAAAAGTCAAGCTCAATCGTAATAATCTAAATTTTGTAGTGTATCAAAGCCTTCGCTTTGCGAACTTCCAACTCCTGCTGGCCATTCCATTCTTGTATCTTTTTTATTATATCTTTTTATTTTTGGTAAGTATTTCGGTTAATTGGCAGCCCAACAAACATCCCAAAGATTTTTCTGTCATGTGTTTGCCGTTGGACGGGGCGCTTCTCGCTTCTCGAGTTAGACCCGAAAAAAATAAAGAAAAAACGAGTCCGTAATGAATGGCCAAACAAGAGGCATGATCACGTTTTCCACACCCCAACCCTTGCCAGCCCCTGCCCCTGCCCCACACAACGAACAACGAATGTATTTTGATTGTTGTTTGACGCATGTCAGCTGTTGCTCGTTGTCAGTTGCCCGTTTGCCCGTTTGCCCCGTGATGCTTGCCTGTTTGCTGGCTGGCGCCACAAAAATGTCAAAAATTGTGCTATACAAGAGTCCAAAAGCCCCACTCCATGCCCCTGCTGCGGCTGCTGCTGCTGCTCCACAAATGAAGTTGTTTCGCTTGTGCGGCACGTGCGTTTGCTTTACAGATTCGAGCCTCGAAATCTCAAAGTTTGACTTGAATTCGTTTTTCATGTGTCTCGCGCAGGCACGACAGCCATTGACATGAGGCCCAAAACGCAGTTGGGTGCCCCGTTCCGCTCTCTCCCCACTCTCCAATCTCCACTCTCGCTGGGGCATGTGGAAAGGTTTCCTTCCACTCTGTTGAGTTAACTAAGGCATTGACGTTGAAGCTAAGCTTGCAATTAGGTTCGAGAGCATTCGAAATATGTTGATAGATGGAGCACGGGCAGACAGTCAACAGACAACGGATAGCCAATGATGGATCGTGGGCTTGCGATATCTTACCTCTAAATATATGATCTTACAATCAAAGTAACTGCTAAATCCCAAAGCCTGCTATTTGCTGAATTTTCTGGCACTATCTTTTGCTATTTTCAAACGAATCTTGACAGCCTTTTGGGCTTTTATCTGCAATCTTTCATGGTGAATCTCATCTCTGTGGTGGGATCTTTCTGCTTCATTAGTCGAGCAATTAATTTCTATCTCCTCCAACAGTGCAGGCCGTATAAGGCCACAGCGAGACTCTTTCTCTGGCTCGCAGCAGATTGAGTAACAACTCGACTCACAATTGATTTATTTTCTCTGGACCAAAGAAAAGTGCAGGCTGCCACACTTCGTCATCGTCTTGTGGCATTTGGATTAATTTTGAAATATTGCACAGTGCCCCCGACACCTTCCCTAGCCCCTCCCTCGCTTAAGCGCATGTAAAGTAAACGATAGTTAAAGTAGGAGGAGCAAAGGGGGGCTGCCATGTACACGTATCTCTAGGGGACAGACCAGAGCCATAGCCAGG